>NC_091938.1:38477068-38839568 GCF_041260155.1 Ptychodera flava
TAATACGAATATCCAAAGAAAAAATGAAAATTATCAACAATGTGGTGTCTGTTTTGGCAAATATTAAGTTACAAAACGTAAAATAAATGTTTACTCAGCAAACTTTGAGGAAAAATGTCGACTTGAATATGCCAAGCAGCGCTAAGCGACCCAGGTGAAAGTTCAGACAATACACTTTCGTCTGAATAACCTAAACATGTTGAACCTGTAACCTGAATTGTGCTTATCTACTGGAATAACTAGAAAAGAAACAGATTTTTGCCAAAATCGCCGGGGATAGCATTTACTGCGTGAATCGAAAATGTGTCGCTGTGAAAAGGGTGAACTATTTCTAGTCAAAACACCAAACAATATACATTCTCTGTTTTGTGACACAAGTTCCACCAAGTATTGACGGTTGTTGTGTGTTTTGGCGTCTCACAGTGAGGGAGGTCTGTGGTTCAAAAAAACATCAAACTTTGTGAAAGACTTGCCCGTGTATATCGCTTCCGTAGGCATTCAATGGAACCCTCCCACGGTAAACCTGCCAATAGAAATTCAAACGCTGAAGGGGTCGCCAAGATCTCTGAATAAAGTTCACGGCATAGCAGTCTTCCCGCCCTTAGCAGTCAGCCTTATCGCCAAGGCCTGGCCTATTTACTTTAGCCACTGTGACGTGTAGGAATGGCCGATTTTGGGGCGTATTCGGGAATCGTCAGGTGATTGATACTACTACATTGAAGAATGAACATTAGTTACTTCCCACTTTTTAAAAATACTCACTTGTCAAAATTACGTAATCATCCGAAGAAGTCTGATCTCACCTTCAAAAGCCATGCGGCATAATGTATGTGTTTCGGCTGTTAAAAGTAATAATTATTTGGCAAAGCTACTAATTTTACAGGCCAGAAAAAAAAACTTTCCTCTTGACATCCAATTTTCAAGTGGATTCTTTCATCCTAAACATAGTATTTAAACGGTCAAAACATTTCCTTTCAGCCCAAATTCTTTTTCATACCTCATTTCACAGCGTGCGTCCGAGGAATTTCGACCGTTTAGCTGGGAAAATGTGGCCGACTACGTTAAAACCATTAGTGGTAGACGAGCAACTCCCTTCAGGAAACACTCGGAAGATTTACGTGTAGGATCGACAGTGAACGAATTTCAATATCAGGTCCATCGGGTCTAGATTGTTTAGACTGCAATTAGAAAGGAATGAAAGTGAAGGTCTAATTTCTTTTCTTTTCGAAAAAAAAATATTGTAACAAGTCAACAAAGGTAGTAACAAAACTCAAACATGACTGGACAATGTTAAAAGTTTCTTCTCTGGAAATTGTTGATGTTCAAAACTTGAAGGGGAGACATGAGAGTGGGTAAAAGTGGCCATGACCAGTACAAGAAAGATGGTGCACAATTTCAAAAATTGGGTAGTTAGGATCTGGTGTTGGTTCAAATTCCCGCTATAGGTGTCTTCAACCCCTTGTTTGTCACACTCGAAGCAAGATACCTGAAACTAACTTTTCCTTTGTCAAACCACTCCCATTGTTACCGGAGTAAGGTTTATGTTTGAGATTTAAGGGACGGTAAGACTGAAAAGGGAGGGAATTAGTCTTTGCAACACATCTTGACGAGTTGAGCTATTTTTTTGCTAAGTTGTCTATCGGGAAAGTGTGTGTAGTGTTCTTTAGCCCCATAGACAGTTTAGATTCGAGGCAGCACTGTTATCGTTTGTTAGTGTGTAAACCCGGTAACCCGACAACGCGGTTGAATACATACACTGCCCTGCCCTGACTGTCGTCTGCACTTCTTTTTGCTGCTATGTAACCTTCTTCTGTTGGAATCCACATTAATGCAGTTTAAAGTGTGTTCGAGTTGAATAAGATTAGTCCGCTGTTTGTTTTATTTCTCTGTCTGCCGTGCTTCTTAAAGGCTGTGTTGACTCAGTCCGTTTGTGCATACTTTTCATTTTCAAGTCTCCCTTTCAATGCAGTGCCAAATCACGTGGGAGGGGAGGTCGAACGCTGCACTGCGATGCCCAGCAAACAGTTCAATAAAAAAGATTATAAGCTCATACAGACACGGCATAAAAAGTAGATGATTGACAGTTCGGCACCATTTTACAACTGGTATAGCCACAAACTGATGACGTCAAAGATGTGCGTACTTATGGAAATGAGGTCAAAGGTTACGTTCTAAAAGGGGCGATAAATTATTTTGGGGGTAAGAGTTAGGAATGGGGGCTTGGAAACTTAGGGGGAAATGATTGAAAAGAAGGGTCCCAATTTTCACTATTGCTGTCTATGCTCTCTCTAATTCTACTACTATCTCAACTCTATCTATGTCTATGTCTTCTTCAGCCATCTATACACCTATGTGGAAGAAACAGTTCATTAGCGAGAGAGAGAAAGCATTAATTATTAATTATAAAGTTAGTATATTTTTATAACACTTTATGCTACTGCCGGGACTCGAACCCAGGACCTTCAGCATGTGAAGCACTACCTATAACTTGTACTCCACGAGAACAAGTTGCAGGAAGGGGATGCAATGTTTAATATAAACATTAGTATGATAATGGTGAACAGGAACTTGTTAATTTATAATGTTCACATTTAATGCACATTTAAATTCATTTACGTATTTTCTTTCTTTTATTTAATTCATGGTAGTGTATTCGTTTCTTTATTGTTTGTCTTGATTTTTTTTTAATTTTTGTCTTTGTTGTGCACATAATTTTGTGATTTTTTCCCATATTATTTGGTGTATTCACACAGTTATTGAAAAACTGTAGCTTCTTTAAGATACTTCATTTATTGTTACATGTGTGTTTGATATTTATTGTTGAATTGTTTGCTGCCTTTTTTTTACAATATAAAAGATATGTGTTCCATTTTTGACATAATATACTTTATATAAAAGATGTTCATTAGTTAGCATATGTGAAATGCAATATTTCATTCCTATTGTGGATGAAAATGTGAAGAACAATTCGTGAAACATACTACGACAATTACATTCTAAAATTCCGCCAAATGACGAAGTCAATTCAGTACTGAAGCGAAAAATAAATTGGCTGTCAATGTCACAATGCACGGTCCATACAGTCACTATCAGGGGCTTGTTACTTCGGTTTTCTACCAATTGACGAAGTGCATGAAGTACAGAAGTAGACAAAATCCGCTACCAATATGATGTAGCGTCCATATTGTCAGTAGTATGAACTCATTTCTTCATCTGGTTTGTGCATTACCAGTGTCACACATCACATCGACGTTAGTGGCCTCCTGAACTGTTGACTTTGTCGTTTTAGTTTTGACACCATCTGAAAACTTTGGCACAATACGCTAGCTGTTTAAAGTGCAGTGTTGGGTCGATGAAGGGGCTGTTAACTGAAAGGATAAAGAACTGAAATATGTTGAACAAGTGACATCCACGCGTCAGCTTTATCGCCGAAACGCTTCCGCCACATAAACTCATAAAGATAAGTTGGAAATAAATCTGAAGATGTGTACCCCACCCTTCGCTTGGCATGCATCCACATGCCTTCCACGGTGTTGGTGTGGGCGAAGGTTTGAGGATCCACAAAATGAAGAGAATGATTAACGGTCAAATGAGAGAACTGAGGAGACCTGGACAACGAAGAATAAGCCCTCCATTCATCAGAAATAATAGTAGAACCTGGACGAACAAATCGATAAATCAAAGGAATTAAGGTATTCGCATCACGCCGGTCAACAGAAATGAGAAAGCAAGCTGAAGAATCGCGATCGATGCCTCCAAAGACCCAGTGTCCATCACGGTGTCGACCCCGACTGTATTTGGACTTTCCGAACTTAGATTCATCAATTTCCACAATACAGCCGGGGCCACCAACCTGTTCGGAGGCATGATCGCGAAGATAAAGAAAACAAATCTCACGACAGAAATTAAACCAATGCACAACAGATTTTGAAGAGATGGACAACTGAAAAGAAGTATCAGTAACTGAAAACTTAAAATACCAAAAATACATCAACTGTAGAATGGTGACAAAAGGTAAATGGCATAAATGAAACCAACTGTCAGTGCGGACTGAAATAGCCGCGCCGCAAGAGCGGTCGGGACAGCACCAATGGTATGTATCCCGGCCACTCCGGCGACGCAACGTCATATCTCTGCCGCACTGACAGTTGCGCCTCTTGTGTAACAGGCCATTCTTTTGACACCATTCTACAGCGGTTTGTTCATCCGGCGTGACTTGAAGAAATAAATCACGAAGAGTTAACGGAAAAGAACAACCAATTGCTCCCAACACTGCACGCTGTGCCATGGTGTATCTAAAAGAGAAAAGATAGGAATGCATGAAACATTACAGCGCCAGGAGTGCATTATTGAGTATAAAACAGAAATCCTGGTGACGAATATTATTACTGTTTGACTTACGTATATTGTATGCCTTTGAAATTATAGTGAAAATATAGTGAAAGCTATCAGGTTCGTCTAATATTTCTGATAGCAGCAAAGCAGCCAGAAAGAGACAGTGTGCAGCCTATGCCGGCTTTTTATAGTGTACGGTGAAACAATGCAGGTGTGAATTTTAGTGTGTCGGAAAAGTATGCAAATGAAAGCAGAGAAAGTTTTTTGGGGCCGTCATATCGATTGCTATTTGCATTTCAATGTACGCTGGTTTCTGTTACGTAAGATGATGCCGTCTTTGGCAAGTGCGGTATTGAAAAGGGGTCAATATGGCCATTGCCGTTGGGGTCAGTTTATACATGATAAGAAATTTGCTGAATAAAACGTGAGAGAGGACATATTGTACCTGAAATGTGAAGGAATTATTGCCGCGATCACATGAACTAACTAACCCTAACCCTAAAAAGTCTGTGATGGTCTTCATTTGCTTGATTTTGTGTCGGGTGAAGCACAGTGGGAGCCAGGAATTGGGGTTAGCTGACCAAATTGTCGGAACTCCGCTCGCTTCGCTCGCTCCGTTCCGACAATTTGGTCAGCTAACCCCAATTCCTGGCCCCCACTGTACTTCACCCGATACAAAAACTAAGCAGTCGGAAATTGTGACAGTGATTTGAAGAAAGTGCACATTTATATTATTTTAATCTTATTAGTTAGTCAGTGCCGCAAATACGGGGCGTCTGTGTTTTGTGTACGGCGATTTTGACGTCATCAGTTTGTGGCTATACCAGTTGTAAAATGGTGCCGACAGTTCTTGGGGACATTATTTGTGCACGTTTATCACTTTTCTATCACGTAGACGATGGACAGGAAACGGGTCCGGTGAGAATTTGGTGTTTTTTAATACAATTTATTTTAAATCGGAGTCGACGACCAAAAGTCTACGTACCATCGCTCTGTTTCTCTTCCTCACAACTGAATGGGACTAATTACGCTAATTGTGGTGCCAAAGAATGGATGTGATGGTAACAGCCATGAGCCAATTACGTACGCACATACCACGAAGGACACCTGTCGTCCCCTATTGCCACAATAGTTGTTTCCTAAAATATGCAAATCAAAGATTATTAATAGAAATCAGAAACTTGACATGATTTTATGAATCAACATGAAATGTATGTCAGTTTGGTATAATGTTTAATCTTTCCTGTATTTGATATTAACATATTCTTACGACGGACAATTTTCGTTGGCGAAGGAATGGCTACATTTACACTTGACACTGGCGGGAAAACAGCGAATTTAGCGTTCAGCCAACGACAATTGGCGAAAAATCCTCTTAACAGCCAGACTACACCGACATTTTATTGACTTCAAATACTGATTAACTGGGCTTAAATGATCCAACAATAGATTCAAATGTAAGTTGTTGTAACTAAATGATGTCATTGAGCCGACATGATTTCGATTTTTGTCACGTCCCTACGGCGTTTGTACCGTCTCCCCTGAGCTGGTCAACAGTACATTTAATTTGGGCCTTCCTTTCAAAACTCACTGTTCGTTTCCTTTGAAATCTTCAGCCAGACTAACTTTCTGAGATCCAATAACAATCAGCCTCACAACTACTTCCCTTCCGTTTTGCGCTGAAAAAATATTGGCGGTTATTCTACTACAACCACTTTGTCGTCATAATCAATCTCTCTCGATTGATCAACCGGCAGTCAGAAATATAATCCTGTTTAAAAACGTTTTATTTTATCAATAATTTGTTCAGTTTTCTTACGCAACGGCGACAAAACAACGGCTTCCGCGGTTTCAGAATAACAATGGAGTCTGACAACTGGATTGGCTTACAATCGCTTTGGTTTGAAAAGTCCCTGCAAGGAACTTATAATCCTATCTCAACGTCTTGGAAAGAAAAAACAACAACAACATACACACCCGTCGGCCTTTCACTAATACGTTGGAATGTGTGACCTTTGACCTAGAATACCAGTCACTCGTCATAATCGACTGTACGCTAAAAGCTGTGATTACATAACCCTATCGATAAAGCACTGCTGATGGGTTTATCATTAAAAATAATATTATTATTGTGAGTGTAATTTGTGAAAGGTATCGATCCCGACGAACTCTTTCAACAATAGTCAAAATCGAAATAACATCGGATTCATTTGTCTGCTGCGGACTGAGGTACATTCAGCTTCGGAATGTAAGCAGTAGTTTTGACGCCACACAGCCGCCACAGCCGCCACAGCTAGAGCTAATATACATCATTGCTGTCTCCGAATTTAATTTATACATAAGCTATTTTCGTCTGTGGAGAACTACATTAAGTTCTATTCGATACATCAATTACAAAAGTAATATAAATATTATTAGGTCTTTTCTTGATATTTTTGTTTTAATCATTAAGAAAATAATCAATTAAAATTTCTAGAATTTTCGATGGTTTAAATCATACAGTCGCATTTGATTGTTATGAACGGTGTCGAGACCATGCCTTCAATTTCAGAAGATGGGATAGTCATTGTGACAAACCTCTCCAGGAATGCCTGGTAAATTTAGATAATGTTGCAATTGTTTTCCAGGAAAAGAAAGAGGTAGCAGGAAGGGTCTGTAGACAATTCACTTTTTAGGGAAAATAAGTAAGGAGAAGGACATCGAAACCCTGCGAAATATGATATACATGAATTTGCTAATATCATAATTTCATGTCCAAAAGTGTGGGTGCATGTTCCATATGTAATTTGAATTTCTCCTCTTCATTATTGACCAAAGCGGTGCATGTCATCGTAGCCTTCAGCCACGTCAGAGAAGGGACAATTGAATGTGGGTTAAAGCTTGGCATGTATTGGTGTGTTTGACAGCTTTGTGTGGCTGATTTTTCCATAAAATCCACTAATAGCTTCACAAAACTGTTTCCATCAGGCTATTGTGCGTAATCCCTGAAATCGTCCTTCTTGCACCATCTGTCTGCTGCGAGTTCCAAATAACCAAAGGACCTCTCTCTATTGATGTTGATAAAGTGGAAAGAATGGAAAGAAAAAATACCATTTGACATGACGCACTGATTTGCAAAACTCCAAGCCGGTGCATCCGTGGAGTATCGTAAAATACGTAAAACAGTAAGACAAAAAGCGTTATGTTGATCTATTTGAGCTGACATAGTTTTGTTATCATGTTTTTTTCATCCTTACTATGAGCCATGTCGGTGAGTTATTAATACTAGGGTTGTTGTAATTGTAGTAATCACTATACAGAATAAACTTTTGCGTAGAGCCTTTAGTTTATTGAGCACAATATTATTAATTTTAATGGGCTATATTTTCAATCACAGTATTTTTATAGAGCCCGGCAAGCCGTCTGAAAACCAGTCTAGCATTAAATCTTACCAAGTTGTTGTTGTTGTTGTTGTTGTTGTTGTTGTTGTTGTTGTTGTTGTTGTTGTTGTTGTTGTGGTGGTGGTGGTGGTGGTGTTGGTAGTGTTGTTTGCCAATCATGAAGCTGTGTCGCAAGGCTGGCACAAGGTACCATGCATATCTGCTATTGTTCTTTGAGTAAATAACGATGATTTGTGTTCCGTAACACTTTCACATCGAAAGAGAATCATTTTTTAGATTGATGTTCACAACTTTGCGCAAGCTGTCAACAAATTTGTTGTGCAGCACATTATTTTATATAAACTTTGAAATTACTTACGGATAAAGATTGTGTCCTAAAAAATAAAAAGATAAACTGAAAAGGGTACAGTGTGAACACTGAGTGTTGAGTTTTTTATGGATACAGAACATCACAGGATACTCGCATGATTAGCAAGCAACCTGTTACACCGAGATGACAATCAATGTTTAATCGGCAGAAACTATATTGACATTTTGGATGGCTTCGCTTTTGTAACGTACAGTTCATAAATGCATAGATGCATAATGTTGAAGCACTTTGCAATGCACTGTCAGTGTATGGAGAATACGTTGGCTCTCCTTGCTGCAAACCATTTCAAAATGGAGAGAAAAGTCGCGTGAATGAAATATGTATTTGTAAGTTTCCTTTTCTGATGAAAACAGAAAATGTAAAATATTTAAAATGAAAATGACACATTATACTTGTGTAATACTTACATCCCTTGGCCTACTGTACTTATTTAAATATTTTGAAAGAACACAAAACAAAAACAACGTTTCATTTCGCTATGTCGATCACGGTAGCGTTGTATATCATGATTTTGCTTACTATTTTGAGACAGATTTCAAGACTTTGAACTTTATCGAAAGGGTTGCTGAACTGATTTGGGTACTATTTGTTTTTTAAACCCTTTTCTCGAGTCTCCTGAACTGTGAGTTTATTTTGAATTACAAAAAAATATGTCGACAATGTTGGAACTAATTGTAATGTTGATTAGATTAAGCTGTCGGACAGCAGTAGCGCAATGTGCACTCGGCGTTCTTGCATGGTTAGTGTTAGCTTGACAAGAATGACGGCCCCCATTATTGGATTCAGCCTGGCGTGGAGTACGTGTGTTCTCACAATCGCACCTTTCATCTGTTCAAGCATTCTATTTGGCTGTCATTCATCGAAATTGTCGATGCTGTTCTTATCACAACTGCAGAACGATGTGCTGACACGTTCTGGGAGTGCAGCATCCGTCAGCTGTGAAGATATTGCCGCCTGACTGCGTCCATCTCTTGCTTGTTTACATTTCATTTAATTTCAATAATTCTCATAATTGTTGTTTTTCTGTCCGAATACTGAGGCTTTCGTTTGTTTCTCCTTGAGGAAACCAACTTTCTCCAGTCAATAACCTCCATTTCCGTTTGACAGGTTACTTTCCCACTCCTTAGACATACAATCAGATTTACAATTTTAACTTGAAGGACGAAGACGTCCTTACCATGATGTCGGTTACAGTCAAATGCGCTTCGATTTTTAGCATAGAAATTTTGACCTCATGTTCACAGCGTGGTGTCGTCCAAAGAAATATCGAAAATTTCGACCACATTTATCAAAATAAGGGATCCTCTCACCTGTAAATATTCAGCAGCGTATGGATTTCCCCAATTCGGCATCATCACTGTAAGATGTCACTGGCCAAAATTATGCACATGGTGCCGATTGTGGAATGTCACGTGTTGAATATTGCTGGCATGAAAGTTGAAGCAAGTGTGACTTCAGTGCAACTAATTAATACAAAATGGTCTTCAGCAATACCAACGGGTATTCCGCATTGATTCAAGCCAGTACATAATTGCGCAATCTAATATGATCAATTAAGCAAATAAGAACGACAGCTGGTTGACGCAGGGCATACCGTGTCAGAAGAAAACATCTTTCATCCGAAGTGTTGCATTACTCACGTTTGAGGAGAAACTCCTGTTTTTTACACTTGTCGCATTCATCTTCAAATACCTGAAACTTCCTTTAAATTTATAGTCATATAAAGATAACAAATGAATATAAAGTCATTTCTTTGTCTGCTCATTGCATGCTACTCCGATCTAGCTGCTTTGATGGATTCTGTGGCAGTTGAGCCTATTGGGCAGCTGTACTTCGATGTCACTGGTACAAGACCATTTTGCTGGCAAGAGCGACGAACAGCAAGAAACTCATTATATTTACCACGATACACTATTTCGTAAAATACAAAAAGTAAGTACTACCTCCAATGAAAGGTTCATCAATTTTCGCTCTTTTTATTCCTGACTGGATATAAAAAGTGGAATTAATAAACATAGGGATAAACATACAGACGTTCTTCCAATTTTCGTCTTCGTCGGATCTTTAACCACGACTCGGCGACTACAACGATATTAGCAATGTATATTCAAGAACTCGTCGAGTATTATCTCTTACGATTGCAATTATGTGGCATCGCCTATAGTCGTGAAATATTAATGTAATCAAGAAAATCTTTCCGATATGTTGATCGCTTGAGCCTTTGATGGAATTTCGTTTTGACATACGCTATCTCCAGGATGGATAATTTTATATGCATTCCTGTTCTGTCACTCTACGCCTAGAGAAAACCTTATGAGTTTTCTTTCTCAAACACAAGATTTTTTATATTTGCGAAATATCTTCTAAACTTGGTAACAATCACTGATCAAGTTCATATTTGATTTGATTAATTCGTAACCGTCATCATTTGTTTTCTGACCCTCGAATATTTTATTCTAAAGAGAATTAATGTGGATATTTATAGACGTAGTATGACTTGCATAAATAGCGGAATAAACTGAAAGAAATGTGTTCATCAAGTCAAAAGTATAATTAAATGATGTCATCGTGGAGGATTTACACGAAGCATATGCACGCACGCGCAAAACACCTCCCGATAATCTACATTGAAGTGTTGTTCCACATATATTTGTAATTTCAATCGTGTACCAACACATCTGGTACGCAAAAAGTATGGCTGACGAACTCTTCTCCAATCTCTAATCATATCGGTATGAGATGTAATATTGAATGGCCTTTAAAACTATACTTCCTGTAATATATCGCTTATGCCAGGAAGAGTTCAGAACTTCATCGAGTGCGTCACTGCCCATGGTTCACTTCTGGGCATAACATCAATGACAATTACCCCTTTGTGGTATGCAAACATAATTTATTGTCCGCTCTTGCCTTCTTATTGATTCCCCTCCAACTCCTCTGATCCACATCCGCTTCAGTATCCCCCCCCCCCCCCACCATACGTCCGTCCGTAGCAGCGGTGTTCCTATTCCTCGCCGTGTTTCGCCGGTGTTTTCCAGTTTCACCTCCGACATATTGAGTTCAGTCTAGACAAGTCGTGTTGGTTTCTGGTGTGTCGATTTCACATGCCAGTCGCAATGTACATGCTGGGGCATGACATGTTACGGTACTGGTGCCTTAATTTGCTTTTATAACACAGTTCGAGTTCTCGGCATGCCTCGAGTGAAAAACAAATACATCGCACCGTTGTCATTGCTCATAATGGTCTATAATAAATTCCCACCAATTTTGCCTGTCACTCGAGATATACAAATTTCACTTTCATCCGATTGCAGTGGGGTGTTGTTTTATTTTTCACTCCCATTGATAGAGGTATATTTGTACGTGACGGGTCGTTCGGGCAGATCACTGCAACGGACTTCTCCCGTCCAACTCTGTTCAATGTACATTTCATACTGAGAACAAACTCTGCATTTCTTGTTTTAAGTTTGACAGAGCTTTATGAAAATAATCTGAACAGCTTGTACAACTCAAGAGACAGGCTCGCACACATGACATACAGTCTTGCCTGTCATACGCTCAAACCAAAGACAAACAGGACAGAAGGATAATATCTTTCCAAAAAATGACTCAATTTCCCTCTGGCTGTCCCTACTTTATGATCCGTCGGTATAATTTGGACAGGTGTCTTTGAATTTCAGATGTTATATTATGTATATATATATATATATATATATATATATATATATATATATATATATATATATATATATATATATATATATATATATATATATTATAAATAATATAATATATATATATATATATATTATATATACATATATATATATATATATATGTGTGTGTGTGTGTGTGTGTGTGTGTGTGTGTGTTTGTGTGTGTATGTATGTATACATGCCTATTCCATCAAGAGGATCATAGGGAGAATCACAGATTTCCCAGAGAGGAATTTCTGCTATGTGAACCCCGGAATCGTCATCAGGAAGAGAGATGTGGCGAGAAGAGTGACGTCATTGTCTGTGCGATCTATTGATGTCCAGTCGGACTATCATGGCATCCAGGTTTCCATGAGTGAAATTAGTGGGAACAGTTCCATCAATGTCACTACTATCGTCATCATCATCATCATCATCATCATCATCATCATCATCATCATCATCATCATCATCCGCTATCGCGTTCTCTGTGATAATTTCTTCCAAGTCATTTAGCCAGTATCGCAACATTCTTTTTTTTGAAAATCAAAATATATGTAACAATCACTATATTTATTATTTTTGTTTTTGTTTATTATTTCACTGACAGTAGCAACCGTGTTTACTGATATGAAGATAGCATAGCCATCAACATTGTCTCCGTGCCTATTCTAAAGGTTGTCGTCGCAACCACAACCATCGCCGTCGTCTTGGTTGTCGTTTACCCGTTAATTCATCCCAAATTTAAAGATCCATTAGCTGTAACTTTGGCCATTTTTTAATTTTGTTTGTTTCTGAGTATCATCTGCAGTTTCTGGTGTGAATCCCTGAACCATGGAGTAACTCCTAATATTTAGCTCATAAATATACCTTATATGCGTATAATCCAGACTGCATCGTTATTGTTTAAATTTTGTATTCAGGTCCAGACTAGAATACATTTATCAACAAATAACAATTGTCATTTCACATACAAAGGCTGTGTTGGCAAGCAAGACACCGGGCATTGGTCATGATGATCGGATTATAGTAAAATTCTGTAGTTGATACATTGAAACAGAGTAGTGAAAAATTAGTCAAAAGTTACAGCTAATGACCCTTCAAAATCGCTATCTGCTCTCACTCCGATCACACTGCCAGTGCAATAAAAAATCACCTAGGGTCTAGGAAGTCCAATCACCATGTCTCCATTTCTATGTGTGTAGCTTTTCCCACTGAGTTGCAAATCATGAGTTAGGGCCATCAAGAGCTCGACGTTTGTGAATTTGACATCAAGTCGTGTACACGTAATTTCAAAACACGCAAAGGCATTTGTCGGAGTCGGTTAAGTGTGGTCTTGTTTGCAAGTGGTAAATGATCTCTTTGGAGAATACAGGGGAATCGCTTTTGATATTTTCTTTGGCCTGTGAACAAGTCGAATGTTTGAACTTTCTCACGGAGAGGTCTCGGGGAAGCCGTCTAACCAAGCCAAATAGAATGTCGCCATGAAACTTTATAGTGGTGCTGTCATATACCTAATGCTGGCATCGTACCATTCTTAAGTATCGGCGTTTTCCCCTTTATTATTATATTTGTTATTTTGTTTTCATTCACTGGTAATTCTTACCTTGTTTATGTTAATTTCTGAGGAGAAATTCAAAAGGTGCAGTGTCTTGGGCCGTGACATTTTCCGAAGAATGGATGCCAGCAACATCATCGCTTGACTCTGATAACTGTCTGCATCAAATTACTTTAATTTATCAATAATTTAATACAAAAATATCATCTTTTCATTTAGGAAAACGTTTGACCTGATTTTACATTTATTATCTTTCTAATAATAACAACTTTTTTTGTATATTAAGAGTTCATCGGTAGCAACAATAAAAGGTTAAATTAAACTATTTGTGTCTCCGAATTCGGGGACTTGCGCGACTGTTGTGTTTTGAAAAAGCGTTGAGCTATATTGACCGGCAATAGAATTTTCAGGCAAGCCCAGTATATCTCGGTCTTGACAAAACGTTGCATTCTGTCGGACAAATGCTATTCAAATATTTATGACTGCATTTGTCTTCGAGTGGCGTGCCATCTTGGTGTCAAAGCTGCTTTGGGGCGATCGCTTACTTAAGAAGCTCTCTGGGAATCATTGATAGCCGGGATCTGTCGCTCCCGTTGTACAAGAAAATCGGAGGTCGAATTAGCGGCTTGGGGGCATGATCGACTCGCATTCACCGAAATCTTCACTCCGTGTACCGTTTCAATACCAAAGCCTCCAAGCAATAGCCAGTGAAATCGACCACAGTCTGAAATTTACAATACAGACTGAAATACACATCTCGGCTGCCGAGTCATTAAAAACGACTGGAGCTTGCGCTGACAGGTTCAACTTCCCTTCAACGGCTCCTTTTTTCTGCGCACAAAATTGACGTATTCCGGCAACTAACAAGCTGACAGTGACATTTCCCTCTGTAGATGCGATGTCGCCGATAAATTTCAATTATTTCGCCTTCTCTAGGGTAGTTTAAATGTGATGAAAATCGCAGTGTTACAAAACGTCCAGCGTCCGTTTCTATTAGGTCATTGCGTCTAGGAAACGCGCCGGGCATTGTTAGCGAGATGCGGCGAATTGCTGCAGGCTTGCAGAAAAGACTGGACACGATTTTGTCTGTGACAGTACTTAATCAAAATGCTGTAAAACTAACTCGTGGGTGAATCTTTCGGCTGCCTTTATTGAGAGCTTTCTCTTGAAAATGTGCTGAAAGGAAGGTCATTGAAATGAATCGTGACTGTGGCCAAAGTGCTACGCAATCACAGAAACACAATGATAATGTTGCTCGCCCTCATGTATTGAACATTATTCTTTTTAGATGTAACAAATAATACATTAAATAAAAATGGTGACAGAAAAGGGCATAAAACACTTTAGTTTCATTTGATATCCTAATAAACGTAAAGACAACAAAACAAACTCCTTGGTGTATACTTAATGTATGCCTGACGGAAATATCAGAGTTTATTCGGCGTTCAAACACAAGTGCATGTTCCATGTAAGGCGTACAAATTCAATGCCGTTTATCCCTTGTTCGCACACTGAGATCACGACTGACAGTGATCCAAATCCGACGCCAAACTTTGATCTGTCTATCCAGAAGTTATGAAGTAAATTTCTGAATCGTTTGCCGCTAATTCTTGCCAATTAATACACCATGACCATGCTGTCATGTTCTGGCGGGTTATTGACAGGCGTGTGATTGCCGTTATATTCTGCTATATAATGTTATCATTACTGTCGATTTCAGAATAACGCAGCACGGAAGGGCTTTTGTGTCAGCGAGGTGTCTTTTCAAGACTTTTTTACGCGCCATACTTATGCGGAATTTAAAATTTCTGCCAATTTGTCCTAATTGTTTCAATTGTTTAGCTACAGACTGCAGAGGCGCCAGCAATGTGCCCCTGGTTCTGTAACCAGAAACAAACGAGGAAAAACAAACTAAAAGCGATCTGTGAATCGCGGTTGAATAGGGGCATTCTACAGTAGCTACACAACAAGGTGCGAAGTGAGTTAAAACACCTCCCTTCTGACTGGACAATACCAAAGAACATTATTACTAGTAGGACGAGTCTAAATAGGAACAGATTATTCATAAAAGAGTACAAATCACGCCTACTGTAAGAAATACGCTCTCTATTTAGACAAGACGTTTATTTGTTTCTTTTTTTCTGCCCAATTAATCAAGAAATATTCTCTTGGTGAAGTCCATGAATTCAATGATCGACCAGTGTGAAGTGTGAAGATTACGCTGTGAATCGTGTTGGCTTTTGTGTGCATGAATTTAGTGTTGGAATGTAGTCGTAAAAGGGCTCGTATGTCTAATTCATGATTCTATGTGCACGGTGCACTCTGTAACAGCACACTTAAATAGTTGTTTTTCTCTTTGAAAATAGTGAAATCCAAATGTCTTGTCGATTAAGAAATCATTACTGGTTACGTAAATGGGCATGTCGTACAATCGGACACCCGTCGTATGTCGCACAGTGCGGTTGTGGTAAATCTTCAAGAAATGAACAAGATATCAACTGCCACCAAAATACATTACACAAACGTGTCCATTGCCCGTGGCGTCCAAACGATACCGCATTTATAAAGTTTCACCTCTGCGCTCACCTCAAAGCTATTTAACACTGCAAATCCGTTTCAGTCACTGAAATCTGACCAGAAATCAAATCGGAGCGGCTAAATCGCTGAGTTTACGAGCGCCTGTTATCAAGCGATTAAAATCAATTCTCCGAGTCAAACAGGAACTAGGCAGCGATCTTGCCATGGTGTCGATGGTGCCCACACACAACGGACCTCGGCGCCAACCTTAAGAAATCTTACAATCGTAACATTGCATTATCTTGGGGCGAAAACGAATGCGGGAAAATTTTCTGCAGTATATTCATTTCAATTTAACCCCGAGGTTAGTCCATTAGGTTGTACTAAGCTAATCGCTTGTGTGAACAATAAACGTGACGAAGTGGGAGGGCCTATTAGACGAGCGTGTCAATAGAAGGAGTAAGACTGAAAGCTGTCAAAATAGGTGAGATTCATTGTGCTCCAACGCAACCCTATTCAAATGGCGTGACAACTTTTCTACTGCACGATCATTAAAATCAACAGCTTCATCAAGGGGGGTGGGCTAACCAAACATTACAATTTGGTGTGAAACGTTGCGCGTCCCCTAGCCCCTCCTAATGAGTGCCACCGCTTTGACACAATCTGTGAGCTATGGTGGACAAGAGATTTACCGACAATACTTTTTCTGTAATATGATTACGGCTGCTCCGACGATTGGAAAATTTGACTAAGAAGATATTAAGGCTAACTTGCAAAACAAATAACCCAACCGGCACAAATTCAATTTCGATCTCGGCTAGTCTTATATGCAGCAACCGTTTTGTATCTATCAGCTATCCAACCCCGCGGGACAAATCAAATGCAAAGTTTTCATTCCCAACTCCATTACGGAGAATTAACTTTATTAATATTCGACTGTACGCCAAGCCAGGACTAATACCCTTTTTATAAGAGTGTTTTCAAATGTAATAGACGGATAATTCGGCCCTAATTTTGTTGATAGTTGTCTTCTTATCGAGTGTATTTTTTCCAACATGGCTGCCGGGTGCCCAACGAACCGTCACGTTTCATCGCAGCTGGCTTATCACAGCGGGTTGTCCTCAACCAGTGACAAAATCCGCGGAAAAACGATTGCAAAATCCTGGTCAAATTCCAGTCAAATACCTGCCATGCGATCCACAAATTATTCATGAAATGCTATAATCTCCTGTTACTAACATTTTGGGTTAGCTTCCCTCTCGACTTAATGCCCACGTTGTCATCGTATATACACACCTTATTCATTCCTTTACATCGATGTGGTTAGCTTAAATATTTTCTAGTTTTTAGCAATTTAAAAACCCTAAATTTACTTTCTTTTTTGTGTTAGCGTCGACGCAAATATTTCACTGAGCTATTTTCGTTTCATCAAAAAATTCCTGGGCCTCGACTTTAATGGAAACAACGACGAAATATGTTTACTGTGCGAGTCTATTGCACAAGGTAAGGAGATGTCGAGATATATATGTGAAATCCGACAGCATTCAGCTCGCTCAGTTAAATACCATGTACATTTCACTTGTAAAGTCTGCATGACAAAAAGATAGGCGAACTGGTAAATAAATATGACTGCAGCGTGTTTATTTCGCATCGATTTTGCGCTCACTTCCACTCTTATCGCCATGTCGTGAATTACTTTGTCCTGCCCAGTCGTTTGATTTTCATTGAGTTGTCTAATGAGAATATCTTTGTCTAGCAGAAGACTGGTCGAGTTGCCTGACGAATCAATAAATCAACAAAGCCTCACCGTAGCAGCTAATACCATGACTTTGGAGAAGCCTCGGTAAGCCAGTGCTTAATAAGCTGAGCGCACAATATAGTAATCGCTATAGCTCTTTTACCTCGAAGAAATAAAGGTGTTTTCACTGCCCACCCTTTCAATTTACACTGTAAACATCCTTTACATTTACGATCGATGATTACCCCATGACAGGTCCCGTAAAAATCGCAGGGAATCTCCGACGTTAGAATTCGCCCCCGTGTGTCGGGGACACATACAGTCACACTGACGGACAGTGGGGATAAACAGATTGACAGTTTTCGACATGCTCGGTCTACCAATTAGCGATGTAGTGGTTCTAGTGGGTTTCCATGGCAACCATAATTGGGCCCAGGGGTCGCCATTTTTGTTCTGCTCGAAAAGTATTGGAAATAATCAAGACGGGCAATGGCAGCTATTCATGTTGATACATAATACCTATTGATATCTCAATGAAAGGCCTTCCCTTCATGAAAGACCACGAGTTCATCTGTGCATCGCTCTATAGCAATCGCTTGACTCGGTAAACTTACCTTTGTCCAACGTCCATGGACAGTGGCATTTTTTTTTATTTGCTAAGTTGCTGCATGATTCGACCAATGCTAAAATACGCGGGCAGGACTGATCCCACTTTCAATTTGCGAGACACTTCAAATATTGCTTTTAGTTGGTTTTTCCCAAAGAGACATAAAGCACTTTGACTAATGCACGCTTAAGAAGGCCAACATTGGCCTAAGCCCAGGTCGCTTTAGCTTTAGTTTTGATAACTGAAGAGCTGGGAGGGCCAGAGAGGGACTAGGACGACCAAACACGTCATTGGAAATGCAAGGCATGGGAGAACTACTTACACACATAGCGCTCGTTGCTATGAAATTTGTCATCGGTGTGCTGGTGCTGTGACCGCCTCCCTACTCGTTTTCCTCATTACGTTAAGTGCTGTGTGTTTTTTTCGGGGTCATGCCTCGGTTGCCAACCTCAACACAACTCACGTCAAATACAGTCACATATTCCATCCATCCGTGAAAAAGTATTCTTTCATGAGAAAAAAACGTCGCACTTGCCAGCTTTTTGTGTGAAAACCTAAATACACGCACATTGCAGTTTCAACCGTGGTCGTTCCCCCGGGTACCCAGAGCCAAAACATAGTGAAATTTGAGTTCCCAAACTACATGCAGCGCATGGCAATCAACGACAATATATTTATTAACTCCCAAAATATTTATGTAGTTGAAAAGATTTTCACCACCTCAAAGCTACGGTTTTCATTCTGTTGTGATCTCCCCTTTGAAATCACTTTACTAGTAAAAGTAGCCGTTGTTTGCTCTTCGCTTTATAATTGTTTTGCGGAGATTTGCCGTCCGTGACTAGATAAAAACTTTTGTTTGCACTGCTAAATGCCCCAACCCCCTCGTCATTTGTGATGTAGCATTGCCTCTAGATATTTTGTGGACAAATTTGTACTACTTCTCTCTCTTTAGCCCCTGTTTCTCCCTGTCTCATCAAATAGAGTCAACAAGGGGGCTGGCTTCTCACGTTCTCTGGACTGCCTGAAACTGCCTGAACCAACCCACAGTAAACAATAGCAACTTGATTAGCACACCATAACGCACAGCGTGACTCCCTCCAACAAAAGAGGGGCTGGGATGAGTTGTACAAAAGAGATTCAACACAACGAGTTTTTCCGTGCTGTAAATAAAAATAGTGGAGTGCGCCTGCTGTGTCTTCGCACAAAAAATGCGGAGAAACCCCTGTTGAGATGAATTCTATAGTGAGTGACGTCACGGCCAACTGTTACGCTAATTGGGAGATCAATTGCATGATTGACAGATTACGTCAGTTGTCAGTGTTCATAATGAGTTGACAGCTAAATGACAGCTCCGCTTTGACACCTAGGTGCAAGCTTGTTAGCTATAGGCTGTTAGAATCGTCACATCTTGTGCATAAACGTTCATCCGTGCCTGCCAGTAAGACGTGCCGTACAGGGCTTTCTTTTCGTACGGATTACGTAGTGCATTAGTGCAGTCATGCCTCCTAGTCAATTTACAACTGGGTAACTGAACCTGACCGGGCAGCGGTGGAGAGTAGTCCGTGAGAGCGAAATTCCTGTTCTAATCCAGTTGGATTTCTACGTTTTAAGCTGCTTTGTGTTCGGAAATTGTGCATAAACAAGCGAGCTGGACCAAGCGATACCGACCGTGTGTCAGTACGGAATCAGCCACCATCGTTTTCGGCGAAGGGCAAATACGCTACCGTGTACCTACCGAAAGAGAGTCGCGGGTGTTGACCTAGCCTCGCAGTGTGTGTACTGTTAAAATACCACGGGCAGGAGGGCCGACCCAGTGACTTTCCCCAGTGTTTGAATTGCAGTCGGTCAGTACAAGATGGCTGTGAGGCGGTTAGCACCACTGGCCTTGCTTGTCTTTGTACTTGTGGCTCGAACATTAGCGGTCCGTGAAATGGTCTGTGAAGAGATCACGATTCCGATGTGCCGCGGGATAGGCTACAATATGACGTACATGCCAAACCAATTCAACCACGACTCACAGGACGAAGCAGGACTCGAGGTTCATCAGTTTTGGCCACTGGTCGAAATCCAGTGTTCCCCGGACTTGAAATTCTTCCTGTGTAGTATGTATGCGCCGATCTGTGTCTCGAACTACAAACAGCCATTGCCGGCGTGCCGATCGGTATGCGAACGTGCCAAGGCAGGTTGTGCCCCACTTATGAGACAGTATGGCTTCGCCTGGCCCGAGCGGATGCGATGTGACGATCTGCCCGAATATGGGGATGAAACGAAACTGTGCATGGACTTCAACAGCAGTGAAGCCACCGTCACGCCAACCCCATCTGTCATAGGTACACAACGGCCGAGACCAGAGGAAGGCTGTAGTTCGTGTACTTGTAAAGACCCTATGGTACCGTTGACGGAAGAGTCCAGTTATTATGGTAAAATCTCCACCGGCGGAGCGGAAAACTGTGCTATGCCCTGCAACGGGGCATATTTCTCTCCTGACGAAAAGACTTTCGCCTCTTTTTGGATCGGACTGTGGTGTATACTTTGCTTCATATCGACTTCAATGACTGTGTCAACTTTCTTCATCGACATGCAAAGATTCAAGTACCCCGAACGACCGATCATATTCCTAAGTGGTTGCTATCTGCTCGTGTCCGTCGGCTACATTGTTCGTCTCATCGTAGGACACGAAGCCGTCTCCTGTACCGATAACCACATCCGCTACGAGACGACCGGACCGGCAGTGTGTACAGTAGTGTTTTTGTTGATTTACTTCTTTGGTATGGCGAGTTCGATATGGTGGGTCATACTATCCTTTACGTGGTTCCTCGCCGCAGGCATGAAATGGGGCAACGAGGCGATTGCGAGCTACTCGCAGTACTTTCACTTGGCCGCATGGCTTATACCGTCAATAAAATCAATCGCCGTCTTGGCAATGAGCTCCGTCGATGGGGACCCTATCACAGGTATCTGTTATGTTGGCAACCAAAACTTAGGCAATTTGCGGGGCTTCGTTCTAGCGCCATTGTTTGTGTATTTGCTGATAGGGACCTCGTTTCTTTTGGCCGGCTTTGTTTCTCTTTTCCGCATAAGAAATGTCATCAAACAAGGCGGCACCAAGACTGACAAACTAGAAAAACTTATGATAAGAATTGGCGTGTTTTCAGTATTGTATACTGTACCTGCCACCATCGTTATTGCCTGTTATTTTTATGAACAACATTTTCGACTGAGCTGGGAACAGTCGCATAACTGCCCCTGTATAGAGGACAAAACAACGCCGGACTACTCAGTGTTTATGTTAAAATATTTCATGTGCCTTGTCGTTGGGATCACCTCGGGATTTTGGATATGGTCGGGAAAGACCCTGGAATCATGGAAGAAATTCTACAACCGATTAACCGGTAGGAGTGGAAGCACGAGAATAAGCAAAGCAACTAATCCAAAGCAACTTCCACTAACTCATGTGTAGTGTGCGTCAACTTGAAAGTGTACATTTCATAACAGACTGCTTTAATCACGAGACTCCAAGTCACAAGAAGACTGGAAAGCGACGAACGCTTGAACTGTCTCTTTTTAAGAACTGACATTCAAAAATTACTGTGTGTGTGTAGTTAGGCCACGTTCTGGATGAACCCTTGCCAATATTCACAGCAAAACTCAGCGAGGACGGCTGGCTGTTGTGTGTCTAAAAGTGCCTCCGCCAAAATGTCTGCCGTCGTTAGCAAATGGACCTACCGAACGCTGTAAGTTTGCAAAAGACAATTGTCCCGTCTCTTTTATGTGCAGCTTTTAACCACATTTTTTGCCTTGAGTAAACAGTGACAGATAAGCCAGCTTAAACACATATATACGGGTTGTGTACACTTAGGACATACTGCACAAAATTAACTTAAAGGTATACACAATCAGTGAGAGTAACCCGTTTCAACTGTACGCCAAGAGAGAAAAACAATGAGAGGGGGCAGAAAGGTTATCAAAACTACAGAAAACTATGTCAGACTTATTATCTCACCTCAAAAATACCACCAGCGTTTTCTTTGTAATATTATCCAAAATTGTCTCCTACATGTATAATAGTTTTATGTTACAAAGTTTTGAATTCGAAATTGTACGTTTTATTTATCTTATGTATGGGAACCCTACGCGACATTTGAATCTCGATGAAAAGTTATCTCTGCTGGTCTCCAGCATCGCTTTCCCTATATTTTTGCATAACCCAGATGCTATATAGACTTTTTAAGTTTCGAAGCTAGGAGAAAATTTCAGAGACAATTCTACGAGGTCAATAATATCTTCCCCTTTTAAAAGGGGTATCCATTTAGGATTTATAAAAAACATTATCCGAACAAGATTGCTGGATGTATTGTGGAATCTATTATTTGCGTAATGCATTGGAAAAATATAAGAAACGTCTTTTAAAAACGTGAGAAACCCGTTTTCGTCGCTTTACGTTGTGTGTGTATCAATTAGGCTGTCGTTGTGTGTTGACCTGTATTTCGCAGCGTTTAGGTACCGTGTATATGGTCTTAATTGGGCGTGCTCGGTGTCTTGGTGACAGCGAAGGATAGTCGCTGTTCGCAGACACCGAGCGCGAAGGAGGTCAGTTTCTTTCACTCGCCAAACGTGTCGTCCTTTAGCCTCGCAATTTGTCATGGGGGCAAATCCATCGCAAATGAGGGGAATTAGACGACATTTGCACTTCCAAATAGACAATTAGGGCCAGGGTCATTACATTCTGGAGAATAGTTCTGTGTGCTTTGTCAAAGGCAGTACAGAGCCCCTTCACAAAACAGTACACTTTTTTCAAGCCAGGCTGAAAGCCCCAAGGAGAGCAAAGCCGTAATCCCCACAAGTTCTTTCGCCTTTCACTGGGGCTTTTATTCTTATGTCACTGTTTCCCGCCCATCAGAACCTAATTAGTGCAAAAGTGAGCTATTGTTGTTTTTCAAAATGTAGGAGCCTAAACCCATTGTCGTTCGGTCGAACTCTTTGCTTGTCCTGTTTACTTTTCTCATTCACCGCCAGCAGTCGACGTGACGCTTTTTAACCACCGTTTTGCTGCGGATTCGCTTGGTTGACTTCGCTCTAGCAAACTATGTGTGTATATCTAAGCAGAAATGTGGTCAAATGGGCCGGATTTGGTGACTATAGTTTAATTGTTTATCTGTTCCACGTTTTTCTAAAGGGCTTATCTCTCTACGGGCGCGACGTAATTACAGGGGCGGGGCTTAGCTTGGTATATGAGACCCCTCTGACACAGCCGTTGTCAGTCAACGGAGGTTGTATAGAAAGTGCACAATAGGGGTGTATTTACATAGGCAGTAAAGCCAACACTTAATGGCTGGCACATTATGCATGTGTCAACCCGCCCATTAATCACTTCAACCCGCCCACCTCATTAGCTGCATTGGTTGCTTGCTAGTAATGACTCTGTAATTAATTGCCCGTTAGGCTAGAACAATAAACAAAAGACACAGTCGTTAGGGGGCATTGAGGAACGAGCAGAGAATGCGAGACAAATTGTTTTACCAATGTAACTCGTTTCAAATTCGACTCATTCACTCTTTTTCCTCCCGTGTAACCGTCTGCGTAAGCGAGCTCAACAACGAAGACTGCATTGTGAGCGCTATACGAATTTACTTTAGAAATAAACATCGCCCTAAGCGCAATGGAATATACCGCGGATACAAGTAAATTCGTCTGTGCCTCGTAGCGAACGATAGTTAGGAGACTAAATGTTTCGTCGCCTCAAGAATGTAGTGAAATCAATATCCTAAGCTTGTTGACTGCATTTTGGGAATTTTAGCCGATTTCTGCGAGGATCTACAGCACACAAGAGTTGGGCTAACGGTATATTTAGAGCTAGTATAGAAATCCGACATGGAACTATTTAGTTTACATTTTGTTTGCGGCACAACAAGCGAGCTAACCTTAGTTGAAAGGACTATATTGTTGTCTGATTCGAACCATTTTCGTTCCGCCGCTATTTTTTTGCTGTATAGAAGGCTTCCAATCCCGCTTTGTTTGGCAAAGTATGGAGGGCGCGACAAATACTTGGCAGGAATCTCCGTTGCTGGTGGAAAGGCAGAAATGGTAGCTTGTGATGGGAAATAACATCCCAACGAGGCGGGGAGGCGGGTTTTTCTATTTGGACTAGGTTTGGGGCTTGAATCCCCCGCTATCAATCGCCTTGGATCCAAACTGGGGCGACCGTGGGGAGGCATGTTTATGGAAAGTGAAATTCGAAACTGCAGCCTAATTACACCGGCAAATATGACACGTAAACAAAAAAGATTCCGATAAAAAGTTGGCATGCTTTAATTTGTCAACTTCTAGGGACTATTTTAAAGGCATTTTTGCTGGAGTCGCCAATCCACTTCAGTCGCTTTCGAGTAGACTCAAAACACATTTTTCCGACTCGAGTTCAGCGCGCCTGATATACACTTGAAATTTTAGCTTGAAACGCTATCCTTAAATATCTGGGAGAATTTGATAGTCGCTGGTTTCTAATGACACGGGGCTGTTATTGACACACAAGACTTTCATCATGCAGCGACGTCGATTGAACTCTCGACAACCTAACTTGTAACATCATTAAACCATTTGTTCGGCCAGTGTGTCTGCCTGGTGTGCATGCTGTGGGAACGCTTTCTTAATGAAGCCTTCATTTTTGTCACCGTGGGCTTCGATTTTGGCACGTACACTCAAGTCGCTTTGAAAGAATGGAGGTCATTTTCTAAATGCTTGGCTTTGTGGTATTGTATAAGCCTAACGGGAGGCAATAGTTTGGTCAAGCAAAGCCTTTCATACAAACAAAATTGTCACCACCTGATGTGCGCATCTGTAACAACAATCATCATTGGCTTTGATAAAGGGAAATAGACATTTTTCCAAGTTTCAACCAATAGTGACCCTCCTTTCACAGTAGATAAGATGATACGCCCTTTTCGGCGACGCGCACAGTTGTTGGTTTCCGTCAATTGAAAAGCTGAATTCAACCATAGAAATGTCATTTCTTTAGACAGACAATCTCACGATGTCCAAAGGCGCCTAACCGACTCAGTCTACAAACGACAAATTATTCAGGAACCAAAAATTCACAAACGTTGGCAGAAAGAATCGAAACATCACGAAACACAATGTGAACTAATTTTGCTAGAATTATACCCCCTCCCCGTCTTTCCACTCACCCGGGAGATTTTCTCGTTGAATCACAATGCAATAATGCCACTAACGACGAAACAGAAAAGGACCATTATCAAATCAATAGTAATTAAACCTAAATTTGTTTTTGTAGATAATCTTTTTGCGGGATAAACTATAACGCGCCGTGAGCAGACGACACATGCTGTCCCTCGTGAGTCAACTTCAGTGGATGTCAAGCGCTGTTCGATAAATTTGCGCAAAAAGCCGTTCACTTATGTAAGCTTAAAATGTCGTCTGCTGAATATTTTAGCTGTAATTTTGAGAATTTCCTCCCTAAAACCAGACAGGTGACAAAATATCGTCGCGGGCATAGGGTATTTTTCACCAATTATGAATAATTACGTGTAAAATTTTCAGAAAATTTGAGCAAATCTATCTAGGGTATTAGGCATTTATGTTGCAGACAGGACGGAGTCTATGTACAATGAAGCCTGAACGATTTAACAAGCAAGTTTGGCATGAGATAATCGAAGTGATGGCACGAATCATCCATTTCTGAAACTATAATTTCACTTTAAATTCCCTTGGACTGGCGAACTGACCCGGGTCACGCCAGAGACAGCAACTAAATTTCGCTTATATATTTTGCATTAACAGGTTTTATATTTTAATGTTTGATCCAATGAAATTGTACGAACGTTGGAAATGCATCTTTAACTCAATGTTTAATATAGCTCCGATTTAAGGGATCAGTTCAATACAGCTAAGCTACCTTTTTGTTTTATTATCGCTAATATAGCTTTAACAAGTTAATTTACTGATGAGCTCGTGTATTTTCTTGTTGCAGCCTTTCCTGCAGTTAAAACATGCCAGTGTGTGATATCCATTGCATGGATTGTTCCAAAGCGCCACGATAAGCTCGTTATATCGAGTTAACACCTCGATTTATGTTTACGAAAATAATAATTCAGCTGCATTGAAATGTAAGAGTGGACAAAAAGATCGACATCCCTCATGCCCAACCATTTCTGATGGACACATTTTCGATATTATTAAGTTTGAATTCAAGTTCTTGTGTTGCATTGCAATTATTCTTCACGGGTGACAACGTATGCCAGAATACTTAAAGCCCAAAATATGTTCATCATTGTGGAATGCGACGACAGCGTTTGGTATAGTGGTGAGTGGATTTTTTTACATCAAGAGTTAGCGGTGACAAAATAGACTATTAATCCCCAGATGGTCCAGCTTTTAATTCAAAAAAATGACGCATGCCAGCAAAATGAAGAGGGATGTGATTTTTATCTTTTCATAATTGCATTTAGGTCCATCACATCGACCAACTCGGAAACTGATAATAGCATATAATTGTTGCAGTGTCGCAGCTTGCATTCACGATCACACAGACCGTGTTGTGGATGAGAGAGGAGCTAGATGCTAGCAGTGATGTCAGGTTTTTCCCTGCCCCTCCAAGCTTCCCCTGGAGGCCCCAACGACTGTTTATCAACTCGAACACAAGGTGCGCGTAAAGCGTGGCTAGGGGCAACACTTGGCCTTCGTGTGGTACACAGAAAATTTTTAGATTTGACCCGATAGTAAAAGCAGATCGGAACAGATCTGTGCACTGGCTAAAAAAGGCGCACACGCGGAAATAATGGCATTATTCTGATTTTAGCATATGTAGTGCATAAATATTTCAAAGCCCGTACCCTATGCATCCGAAATCAAAGGAGCACGAATAAATTGAGACGGAAAGGTTACCATGGCAATGAGGATAGGTTATTTATGGGAACTAACATCGCGTCTCTAGTGTAATAGACGAGTCTTTAACACTCTCCCGACAAATGCCGACTGTACTTAAGCTTTAGCCGGTGAAATCTCCCCGTATTACTGCAAGGAATTTGTCTACATGAAGTTTGGTATTTGTTTTCGTATTGTGCAAGTTTTGGTTGGTTTATTTTAATTCTTGTATTTACCTTGGCATGGCGAACGGAGCGTAAAGTTTAGCCCCGTAATAGAAATACGACACCCGTTGTATCAAACAGGGTTGCAAAAAGTCACACTATAGTTTTGGCTTGCTCTTATTGAGAATTTATCAAGCGTCCATTCAGGTCACAAATTAACTTCGATTTGTGTCAAAATTATTGCCATAATTATCGAAAATTACGGAAAATAATGTGACTGAATGATCACATGAGTTGTATAACTTCAGAAAGGCGCAAATTTGAGAAAAGAAAAGTAAAAGTACGTTTCAAAATACATTGTTGTCTTCGAATAGCTCGCCCTCCGCTCTCCGAGTTATGCCGTGTTTGGTTTCGCGGAATTAGTTAATCTTCACGCAGCTGCCACATCGAGAAAGATTAACATACAGCCCAAATAACGCCCGGAAGATTTGTCTCGGGGTTTTAAAAACTGTGTCCAAATCTGCAGCGAGACTGCTATTATCGAAGTGGTTTTGTGTAGTGCATTAGGGGTCAAGACATGCTTTTCAAACGCAGTGGTCGATCGTTTGTGACACATTAATTCGCTCGGTATTAGCAGAAATTTTAATTTCGGGGAAAATGATGACCCAATAAAGCAGATCCCCGTTTATAAAAAAGGAATTAAACTGTCTAGGAACTTGAGGCGAAATGGAGCGTCTTTTATGCATTTTACTCGTCTGTTCCCTATTTCAGTACATTGATAGAAAATGCAGAAATAACTGCTTTACCTCTGTCAAGTCCGCTTGAGATCTATGTTGGATAATCATCACATTGCCTTTCCGTAGATTGACTAGGCCCATAGGAGAACTCCCGAACGAACCAACATTTAAAGCCAAATTTCTGCCAAGGCGACAACATAATTTGAAATGAAAATTTCAGCTTTTTTTAATTCTCGATATGAAGAAACGAGCATGAGCCTAATCGTGACCCCTTCCCTAACGGCAAGTTGAACTTATTTTTTTCGCATCATTTTGTTGGGTTGGAAACAGAGAGACTGGCAGACGATTAAAATGGCTGTTATGGATTTCAGCTCCCATTTGTGGAATTAACGCGTATGCTTGAATGAACCATTGGATGCAGGAACTTCTAAGCCCGGAGCGATATCGTAGCCTGTTCATTCATTTCAGTGCAGGACTAGCGTGCTAGGCGCAACTTGACACCGAGAGACGTTTTGCACATTTACGCGGTCCATACAATATTTATAAAACGGCGAGAGAAATGCATTTTTAGCTGCTCTACGGACATGTACACACATGCAAATATGCTCTGTGCGCAGTGAAACTTGACAAATAGACCGGCATGTAAACTCAAAACAAATGTTGGTGTGATATTGTGAACATCAGTATAGTGTAAATATGGAAATATTACACTGATGATCAAAATGAATTATTGAATGCTAATTGACTTTATTTAGATTTTCCTAGAATTGTATGTACCAGTCACATTGTCGATGGTTGACACAGACTACATAGCCCGCCATTGCCCCGTAATAATGTAACCATGAACTAGGATTCCAGCTTGCTAGTAGTTAGATGGCCATGGTCATTGAAGCCTTCGTATATGCTATTATCAACCCACAAATGTACGCAGTGCGACGCATAAGCCTGTAATATTTTTTCGAATCCCACCAAATTATGCGGATTGTCAAAATGTGTTACATTCAACCTGGATTCCTATACGTGCTTGTCCGACAAAGCCAGCAACAACACAGAATAATTATTAACAACCAGCAAAAACTATTTGCGCGCCGCACACAATAGCCAGCCAAGTTAGTTTCTTTTCAAATGAAGTCTGCCTCTCTCTCTCTCCCTCTCTCTCCGTTATGAACAGATAATCATTATGGCACTTTTTTCAAGAAAGCTCATCAATACCGGAGAAAGATGGCGCCTAGCATATTTCCACGTCACCATGGAAGCAAAGCGATGAGACGCTTCATCACGTAGTGAGAAACTACACAGATGCGGATAAGAGGAAAAATAAAATTAAACACCGTTTAATACACTTTTCTCGCTCATCTGTGACAATGCAACCTTGATTAATAGATTTCTTCGGTTAGTATCGGTTCAATACTGGCTGCTTGAATTGAGAAACGTAATTCTTTCGATATTTAGGCAATGAATATTTATAGAAAGTAAGAAAAAGTGGTTTGATAGACCGGTTTAAAGCCAACACATTACAATTTTTTATGTACCTTAAATCATCCTAATTATATGAAATAAGAAGATGCGAAAAAAAATCAAAATTGTGCCAATTTGAATGCGATTCTAGAATTGTATTAAGCTCTTTTCCTCGATGACAATTTCCAGATTATCCCGTGAATTCGACAAATCCAAATTTGCAATAAAGAGACAGTGTAAACAAAACTATCTGTAGTATTTCTACGTACAAAACCAGTTAAACATACATGTAAACCATATTTTATCGATCCATTATGCATGTATGAATAAGTGTTTGAAATTTCGTCCAACAAAAGCTATATTGGCCGTGTTATATACATTAGCATTCAGTGTTTACTTAATGCCTCTTTGTCTTAGTCGTCATAATATCTAAAGTGGAACATTACTCAGCGAGGAATTATCATTCGATTTTTTGAACATACTATTTTTATCTTCAGCCTTGAATACACATAAAACACTCATCATGGCAGAAGATAATACTTGTACAACGCTACATTCACATAGAATGGAATCGGAGGAAGCCGTATTTGGAGAATTTTTATCATTATAGCCATGTGCCTTTTCAAACTGGGTTAATATCAATCGTTTGATCTCATATTTTTATATTGAATAATTCGCATTGTTACGTCTAATCAGCTCAATATAGTTGGTGCTGAAAGGATGGCTCGCATGTTATTGCCCCCTGCATACATTATAGATGAAATATTCGCGCGTCTGACCTTTGACCCCTGAAACTTATATCCGAAACTGACATCTTGACATCCAAGACTTGTGGTATTGCCTATGCACAGTATTACGCAGGATCGGAACACACCTCGGTAGAGAAAACGAAGCATATAACTCATAAGTGAGACGGAAGCGGTTGTTGGCAGAAAAATCTTCGTTATGCCGCATTTCTGCCGTGCGTGTAATTTTATCAAACTTGCAAGCGACCTACGCCAATATTTCACCCGAGAAGTCGGACAACAGTCAATGATAGGAACTCGATTCTCCCAACGGAATCATACCCCGTGTTCTTTTACCTGCTGAAGTTTTTTTTCAGCAAGACGCCACGGCAGAAAAACACCAACTCTCATCACAGTACATGTGTGTATGCCTCAACGAAATAGATCCGAGGTACACTGCAAAGATGTGAAATATACATCTGGCGCGGAGGTAGCTCGCTGAATTCAATTGAAATGAGACACAACTGATCGCAGTGCCATCTGCATTGGATAATGACACACAGATAGCTTTCAAGCGAACTACACGTATTGATGATGTCACTGATGAGATACTTTTCAGAGCTGTGTTTTGAAGGGAAAAAAGGGAATTCAGTCGTGCGCTCCATTAGCGTTTTTTTTTCATCAAAAGCCTGCAGATCAATAGAAAGCATGGCTATTGCATATTGGGCACGATAATGCATTTCGGCTTGTGACTTGTCTCTCAAGTGCGCCGTTCGTTACGTTTTTCTTCTCTGGCTGCAAAACGCAACAACCCTATCATGCCACTGCTGTGGAAATCGACAAACGTGAAACCTTCACATTTCCAGACGTCAGTTTGTAAATGGTTCATTTTGCTTCAGAGATTTAACCCCGAGGCGATGCAAAAACAGGGCTGTTTGGGATTGATGGTCTCGATGAGACAGACTCGTTTTGACGTCGCCTTGACACCGATCCGTTCGTTACAAGGGAAGAAATTCACACTAAAACATACACAAAACTTGTTATGGTATTGAATTACCACCATTTAACCGTACAGAGAAAGATTCCTTTCCAAAGATCAGACGACCCGATACTAGACTTTGGTCACAACACTGTACAGAGATTGAAACACGTGAAAGAATGCAACCAGATCGTGAATGCGGCGTTTTTAGAGAAACTCGGGAGTCTCCGATGCCGGGGTTCCTAGTGTTCATTTAATTTACACCAGAAATGAATGATTTATACAAACGAACGTAATGCTTGAGTTTATTTCAATCTCCTGTGAATTTAAACTTTGCGGAAAGAGACAAACTCAAAGTCTCTGAAATTAACCGATGGCAATGACCCAGTATAGATTTCAACCGGAGGAAATTGACATTAATCCCGCTTTCTGAGAAGTACCCGGTCTTTGCCATTACTTCGCTCATTATTTAGTCTCCTCTTTGGAAATTGACACGACTTTGCATCTAAATACCATATGTACTGATGAATAAATTATTCTTGCTATTTGTATACAATACATTAATATCTCCCTGAAAAGACGGAAGAACACACTGAATACATTTTCAGACTGTCTGCTTAGAAATAAAGTTCTGATTTAGGAAGGGTGGAAGCGATGTGCATGCGCCATACAATGCTGAGTGGAGGCGTAATGATCAATTATGGAGAGGGAACATGGACAGAGTACAGCTTGGGTCATGTGGGGAAATTCAAAGACACTATTGAAATATATTAACCTGTTTGCAGTTGAACGCCAATTATGACACAGATATCTGGAATTTAATCGGTGCTATGCAGGAGTAGGCGATACAGTGCCAAGTTCACAAATTGACAGGTACTGCGTGTGCGCAGGGCTTCGGCCTTGTTCACGTTGAGAAACCGCAATGTATTTAATAGGCGTAAAACATAGTTCCATGCATGTGTCTGTAAATTTTACTGAAAACAAAATTCTAAAATCGAGGGTGAAATGTGCATGAAAAGAAAAACCAACACAAACCCAACAATCCGTGGCCGTATTTGCGCACAGACGTATTTGGAGCGATTGTGAATCTGATCACACAGCGAGATTACGTGATAATATCTATAAAAGTAAGCACGGGGAAATGTACAGCGAAATGGTGACTGCTAAATTGTCAGTAATGGATAAGCAGTGTTGGAGAGAGGCAGACATGGGGGTAGATTTCCACCATGTGAAACGACTGCAAACAACACGCACAATGTAATTGGATTTGGGTCGACGGTGACATCCAGGCTTGCTGACTCTTTGAATAATTGACAGGGAAGAACCTCAAATCTTCCACCAAGGTATGTCTACGGGTCAAGTCATAGCAGGCTATGAGCTACTCCGATCCAAAAACTACCTCTCGTTTTTCCTTGAAGTATGATATCTTTAAAAATCCCCTTTGTTGAGTTTGACTGTGGCAAGATAATAAAGTGCCGTATTTATGCCAAACTTCTGTCTACACGACGTACTGTAACTCGTCTCAAGATTTCAAATGGAAGGAACAACCAATCACCGTGTCATAATGGATAATTACAATAAACACAATCAAAGAGGTTCTCTCTGAATTAGTGTTTGTTTGAATTTGACTATCTTTGCATTCTTTTCGCCGAAAAATGTACAAGTAAAAATAAAAATTCCAAAAAATTATTTTCCCAATCATTTTTGACAAATTCTTTCCAAATTTCCACAAATCTTCGAATTCGTTGTTTTTTTTGTTGTACAAGAAAATTCTTGGTCGTAATATCGATATTTTAAACTGATTTTTATGGATGTTAATGCTTGGTGTAAATGAGATAATAAATAAGACTACTAAACTTCAAAAGTGAAATATAAAGATTGGAATCTGACTAGTAAACATGAAATTGACACCAGCATCCAAATGAAAGGTTCATGAAGGTTAAACTAAATGTTTTCACTTTTTTTCAAGATAACCTGTTATAAAGGTTTGTAGACTGTCAACACATAGTTAGCAACCTTCAAACGTTATTTGCCATGCACACATAAACAAGATACTGTAAATGTTTGACAGGTGTGAACGCCACACAAGGCTTGACACTACTTTAGCAGCCGGTCATTCCGTCTGAATTTGAACGAGAGCGAATGTTGGCCCGTCTTGCTGACCTGCTTTGTCTTTTTTTGTGTCTGGAACGGTTCATACCTGGAGAAGTACATCGCTCATCTTCGACTGCGTTTTTTGTAAATCATAGCCTATCGTGTAGATTTTTATTCTTTCTCTATTTTAGCATTCTCATTATCAACTGTCATCTGCTTTTGCTTTTCTCAACCACTGCATCAGTCGTTGTCTGTATTAATATCCGCCTCCATCTCTGCTTTGCAACCCTCTCTCTCTTCGTGTCTGTCTGTCTGACTCTCTCTCTCTCTCTCTCTCTCTCTCTCTCTCTCTCTCTCTCTCTCTCTCTCTCTCTCTCTCTCTCTCTCTCTCTCTCACTTTGCCAGCGTTCTCCTTTCCATCTCGCCTCTATCCCTTTCCGACAATCGATGCCCGATTCTTCTTCATCGCGATTGATGGCAGTTTGCTAATATCCGAACAGAAGTGAACGTCAATTTGCGTTTTGTTTCGGATTAAGGAAACTACCCCTATGCTTTTACACAGGTATATTGATCGAGTAAACACTCAAGGCCAATCCTAGAAATAACCATCCCAAATTTATGTGAGAACAATACATAAACAAAGAGTTGAAACGACGTGGCCTGCATGATAGACATCGAGTCACCATGTATTGACTGCCTTCCAAAAACCAAGTCCCATCAGATGAATAGCACAAATGACATGACAGCTAGTATTTTCAAATAGGTATTATCGACCAAATGTCGACATAGAGCAATCGCGAATCAAAAGAAAAACATCAGCTCACTCGTCTGCATGCCATATGTAAAAGACAAAAGAAGAAAGTCATCGAGTATTGGAACAAAATGATCTGATCTGGTTAATGCGGTGAAGACGTCGCACGGACGACCCATTTGATTAAGTCGGATAGAAGAGGAACAAAAACGATGACAGGTGTCTGTTGACTTTGACATGAATAGAGAGATACATTGTCACAAAGCATTGAGTGCTTGGTATTAGAGGGATGAGACGGTTCATGAAATTAATCGATACACGTGGAAGTACAACAATTCCCGTCAATTAGTATGAAATACGCATGCGTTTCTACTCACAGACATGCGTAGTTCAGAGCCATCTGAGGGCGAATGAGAGTGGTAGTAAAGAATCAATTTTCTACAAGTCTTTCCATAAAAAAAGTAATGAGAGTTTATAAACAGCTACATCCACTCATGTAAACTTATTTCTGTATGTTTGGCAGCTACGGGAAGACATGTTTTATGGAAGCCCTCCGCTACATCGTTGACACTAGAAATGTTATGTTTCATATATATTTATATATATATATATATATATATATATATATATATATATATATATATATATATATATATATATATATATATATTATCGTTCTGTATTCTGTATCCAAATAGATTGCTAATTGCCCTCTGTTTTACAGGTCGGAACGTTTGGCAACGACTTGATATTTCAATTTCAGCTTTGGTCCTTATGGTGTGGCAGTGTGCATCGTTGACGTCTGCTGATGCTTTTCAAAATGCAGTGACCGACACCTGAAGGTCAGCGACGTAATGGATCCCAGAAATGTACAATAGAGTGAATTGAGGAAAACGTGATTGTGTGTCGCTTTACAGCGGAATGACCTTCCCCTCAATGTGGCTTTGAAAACAAAGAACGTACTTAGGCCTAAAAAAAAAAATTGTGTGTTTCCGGTAACCCGACCTACCCTAGTTCAAACCCCCCGACCCTAAACTTTTTTTTGGACCTTGAAAACAAATCCCGCGAGATTGGCTGGGAAAAGTTTTAAATCACGCGTGATTTCATGACGTCATTAAACAACAATAGCGACTGCTTGTGCAAGCGTGTTTTCCGTAACATATGAGAAATGCGATCACGTTCAAGAAAAAATGTAAAAAGTGTGAGAGGCTCCCCACCTAACTATCCAAAATGTTTTTGTGTCGAGTTTGTGTTTAATTCGTTTCAAAAATGTGTTCCTATATTCTTATCCGATTTTTTTGTGTTAATGAAAATGTTTGTTTCACCTCGGATATTTGTAGGGAAGTTTGGATTAGTGTGTACGGTAATGTTTTGTTTGTGTGGGGAAGCTTATGGCGATTGTAAAAAGTGTGAAAGAGGCTCCCCACCTAACTATCCAAAATGTTTTTGTGTCGAGTTTTGTTTGATTCGTTTCAAAATGTGTTCCTACATTCTTATCCGATTGTTTGTGTTATGAAAATGTTTGTTTCGCCTCGGATATTTGTAGGGAAGTTTGGATTAGTGTGTACGGTAATGTTTTGTTTGTGTGGGGAAAGCTTATGGCGAGACGCAGCCGGACCTATGGTGTTGGAAAGTTGATGAGTGGCCCTTTGACGCTTGCGTTTCGAAACCCGCGAGTGTGGTTTCTCATCAGTCGCAATGTAGATTCTTTCGTTAGTTTGTGTTTGTGAAAATTTATTTAATGTACTTTAGTGGTCTTGCTCTTCGAATAGCGAGGCAAGAATATCAATGTTTGGGTCTCGTTGTGAGTCCGTTTGGTGGTCTGGTTTGTTTGTTTTTTGTTTCTTTACTTCTGTAAATTTTGTTTTGACTAGTGTGTCTTTTAGGTTTTTGTTTCTCTTGTAAGCAATGATTGGTGATTCTGGGAATAGATTCCTTAGTGTTGAGTCCTTCTCCAGTTCAGCCAAATGTTTCAAAAGACTTCCTTAAGATCTTTTGTTTTTATGTAAGGGCTGTATGTTGTACTGAAGATGAGTTTGTTTGTTGCTTCTGTACGTGTACTCTTGTACAGTTTGTTAGTGTATTACGAATACTGTGGTTTATTTTTTCTGTTATATTCGTGATTTCATTGTTTTTGTATTCTCTGTCGAGTAGTTTGTTTCTAAAGAAAGCGACTTTTTAGTAAAGTCGTCATTGTTGTTTCAAGTGCGAGCGTATCTAAGGATTTCACCTTTGATAAAGCCATTAAATGTTGCTGTCGGGTGACAAGATTCTCTATGTAGAAATTGGAATGTGTCTGTTGGTTTAGTATGTGTTTTGATGTCGAGGATATTTTCTTTGTGGTATCTTGCACCTTTGAAAACTACTACATCTAGGAATGTAATTTCTTGTGTTGAGTTTTCGTATGAAAACTTAAACGTTGGGTGCATTGTGTGGATTTTTTGAATGAAGTTAGTGAGTGTTCGGTTTGTGTTCCGAGAAAGATTGCAAAGACATCATCTCTGAATCTTTTCCAGAAGTGAATGTTGTTGTGGTTGTTTACGATTATTTTCTTTTCAAGTTCATGAAAAGCAATGTCTGCTATCTCTGGCGAGGCATTCGATCCCATGCTGCAGCCGCGGGTTTGGCGGAAATATTGCTTGTTAAATTCAAAACTGTTGTGTTTTAGAATTAGTGAAATCATTTCTATTAAGTCTTCCATGGTGGTTTTTGATGCCGTAATTTGTTTGAAGCGAGGTTTGTGAGTTTAATGTTTCACTGACTAGCGAATCGCTTCGTCGTGAATTGTGTTTGTGTCCATCGACACCACGTCGAGTGTTACAAGAAATGCATGTTGGGGAAATTGTTTTTTCTATTTCTTGTATGAAGTTTGTTGTGTCTTTTATATTTGACGGTTGTTGCTGGACCAGTGGTTTTATGAAGTAATCCAGCAATTCTGAAATTCTGTTAGTGGGACTGGAGCAGCCACTAAATATTGGTCTCCCTGCAAACGTTGAGTTTTCAAGCGGCGGTTTGTGAATTTTAGGCAATAAGTACCACTGCGGGGTACGGATTTTTATGTTTTTTGGATCGAGATGTTTATAAGTATCATGGTCGATGTGTTTGTTCTCGTACATTTTGTTTAATAGTTCGTGTACTTTGTTTACTGTTTGTTCTGTGTCGCACTGTCTAGTTGTGTATAATACTGAGTGTTGCGTAATTGTCTTTTGCATTCGTGTATGTAATCTTTTGTGTTGACAATGACGATGCCTTGACCCTTGTCGAAAGGTATTGAAATTTTCACATTTTCTTTTTTGCAGAGAAAAAAAAAATTACCAAAAAAAAATTTTTTTCCGACCTACCTACCCTATTTCTGAAGAGCATGTTACAGGAAACACACAATTTTTTTTTTTTTGGCCTTACAGTAAAGATGCGTTTCCTGTTGAAAGCTGTCATTGTGACTACTCTACTAGTACAAATTAGACAAGGTTGTCAACACTTTGTCACTTACAGGAGTCTTTTCAATTACACTTATAAATTGATGTATATCCCGGTATTTTCATATCACCATTATAATACATGCATATAGAATGTAACTTCTTAATATCGGCTGTCACCGTCCACCAAATGTACCACGTTAAGTAGAGAACACATAGCCTCATTCAATGTCAAGGTATTTATGGTAACCTCATTACCGTTATTCAAAAATGAATGACAAAGATAAAATATGAATATAAACGAAATATAAATACAGGGCCTTTTACGGTTTTGTGAGAGTGATGTCATGATGTGCGAATAATTTGAATGTAGTGTATGCCGGATGATGGTAATATCTCAGCTGACGGTTTATTAAGTCGTCTAATATGACTTAACTGTAGGTGAAATCAACACTTTAAAGAAAGCAATGAGTGAAAGTGACAAAAAATTGCTGACTCTTACCTTTCATGCATATGTTAATACACTGCGCTGTAATCAAATGTGTAGAAAAACAAAACAAAACAAAACAATTTGTTCACACGTGATGGTCACATGGCCTGTAAAAGTGACAATTGTTACTCAGCGAAGTGATCGATGGCAAAGTCTTGGAAATCTCTGAATCGTTATAAACTTCTCTTACTGTCAATGAATACAAACGTACCGGGTTTGCCGGTAATTTGGTAATTGTCTCGTCTATTATAGCGCTGTGAGAGCAAAGGTTTGGAAAGGTAACATATAGCTTACTCTCTTTCATTGATTACACCATAGGCACTGGACTTCTTCACTGTCTATTAACACACACACCAGGATTTGGTTCATGTTGAAGTCAATGCTTGTTGTTCTATCTTGTTTCCCAGTGATATTCATGTATGATACAACGAAGGATGAATATTCTACTGAAATATGTGAACTTTTCAGAGTGGTCTGTTTTAATATTTTGTTTGGGAATATTTTGTATGAAATGTGTTTACATAGTCAACGGCGGTAAATGCTTTGAAGGATCAAAAATTACTGCAAAGTGGTCCACTTTATCCAATAATGTCGATTTTACAGACAGGCTTAACTATGTGGCAAAACTTTGTTCGTCTGACTCCCCTACATATACATTACGAATCGGAAAATCCATAACCCTACGGAACAATCGATTTGAAATGTGATCCCAACTTGAAATATACACCTTTTTATATACCTTACAAAGCATATAATCGCAAAAGGCACGTTGAATACCGCTGGGATGTGACATCTTTCAGTAAATATGAAATGTACACCTTCCAATGATACAAGTGAAATTGACATGCATCTGCGCGCGCAGCTCTGAGGATTGACTAAACGAGCAGAAATTAACACAGGTTACTTACACTGACAAAGCCATAGATGCAAAGATGGGCCTTAATCAAAGACGACAACTACTTGATGAGAGAGTCGCATTGATAGTGTAATTTGCTTTGGGGAATCAACAGTCGATTTGTTTCTCCTTATCTGTATTTCAAAGGAATGTCGTGTACAGAATGTGAGATGCGGCAACTTAAAACACTCGTCACGCAATTAACGCCCTTTTCCTCTGCCATCAGCTATTAAAAATTTCATGCAACCGCATTGAGCTTCTTTCAAATTTTGAAATCGCTGTCAAAGTAGGCAACGACTCAAATAATGGACATTTTCTCTTCACGATGACGCCAAGTCATCTCTGATTTTTGCTTTTGTGCACTCTCGTCATAGTTGCAGGAGGTGAATTAGTAGAGTGGCAAAAATGTTTATTTTAATCCAGTCATTCTTTATGAATAAAAATAAAATCTCATCGTTCTGTTTTCCGGATAATGCTGCTCTCCTTCCTTCTAATTGCAGTTCACAAATCCTGAGGTGACCTTGAACGAAAGTAAGGTGTCAATAGGACACGCATAGCTTGCTCATGCTGGGGCGCCCACACTCTACAAATACAAGTGACCCTTGACCCTTAACATTGGCCGCTCATGCGCCTCGGGCCGTCTCCTCTTAGCATGTCGTCTGCTGTCCCATAAACTTTTGTATGTAGTTCACCGAGCAATTCGGATCAGTGACGTAAATTCCAGGAACAGACATTTTGATTCAAAGCACTGATAGATAGTTATTGATTCTTGTACGTGGTAAAATATCGAGTTAATTATTCTTCGTGTGCTAATTTTTCTACCAAAGTTGCTCTCATTTTATTTTTCGTTTATCTTTTAAATATTTCTGTTCTTTTTACGGCATTTTGCCTAAACACGGTAAGTATCAAATTGTCGGTGGCGGTAGACACCTTGCATATCAGAAGTGACAAAACCGTTTGAAATGCAGCAACATACACAAAAGAGCGGAATGTACAGCATGTATCACATGGCATTCATTAATGCTACGTAATGTCCAAAGACATGTTTAAACTTAGTTTGTATTTTTCAAAAAGATTGTCATTCCCGCCAGCAGAGGCGTAGAAGAGACCATGGTACACGTCACAATGCTAGACGTCATACGGCAAAGTCAAGATACAGCCACCTTGTCAATATAGCGGATCGTGTCACTAACACAGTGTCTGATCATAAAGTGGTCTGATGTTAAGTCAATGAAACGCCAAGGCCCTCTGAACTGATGAGGATTGTGGTCTGGATGATCAGAAGGTTTCAGTAAGCTCTAATTATTTTCGATTTAGGACCTTTCGACTCTTGCATGGGTCAACGAAATTTAACTATTGCTTCAAAATCATTCGCCTGATTATTGCAAGATTGAAGATTCATTTTGGTGGACTCACCTACAGTGCGTACTAGTTACAAGTAACCTAAAGAGTCGCTAGAATTAAGGTTAGGGATGGTAAGGGATGGTTAAAGACCAAGGGAAACCCCTTTAGTTCTCATCCAAAGATTTTTGTCCGATGATTTCACTCGTACTTATTACTATTTCTACTTAACAAAAGACAAAATTTTGACAAGATTTTTTTGATCGATCGCCTTCAGTATACCAAATTTCGTAATCGTGGACTTCTTGCAAGTCAGCTGTAATCGTAATGAATACAATGAATTTTTAACCTCTTCGACTACAACGATGATGATGATAATGATCATAGTTATGATAATGACAGCGGCGATCCTCCTGTTCCTCCTGTTCCTCCTCATCGTTATCATCAGTATCTTCATCATCATCAGCAGCATCAACAGCAGCAATAGTGACGTCGTGATGACGATGATACTATATTGTAAAAATTACCAAGGGCAATTATATCTGTAGTAAAGTTTCATATGATATTATGAATATTTTTAAGTAAGATACGATAGTTTCCCAACCAAATTACAAGATTGGTGCCTGATCGCTTGACGAGAATATAACTACAAGATCGAACGTTGACTGAAGGCTTCCCACAAATCTGATATTTTCGTCGTCTCCTGTTTTTACAACAGATGTTGCAACTGTAACGGAGACTCTTTGTGAAGTTTCCCGTCGATATATTGATGTAAGTTAGACGAAATGGACTGTGTTGTATATGGATGTGACTGCATCGCCACAGCTGATTGTCGAATTGAATAAAAGTTCTGATTTTAATATTAGCAATTACTAAAGCATTGGAAATTTAGCCAGTATAGCTACCCATGGGCCAGTCAATAGTACGTAACCTTATGAAGGAATCGGTAGACTTTCACTGCTATGATAGCTGTAAGTCGGACTAGCGACCCTCGTTGACCCAAAACGCTTCGTTCGAGTCCAATTTCGCCTTTATCTACGATCTCAATTCGTCAATAATTTGTTCGTGGTTTGCTTTCTATGGAGTGTCTCTCGTTTCCACGGCAAACATTGACCCGCTGCCCCTGAGCAAATTTTCCCGACAGACTTCTCCAATTGTACGCCAGGAAATTAGAGCCAGTGTAAACGCATTGCTGACACCGTGCTTAAATACAAATGGGATTATGGACTCATTATCCACTCATTTGCTGGAATTACGCAGACAATTACCGATCCGATGACGGCAAAATTAAAATTTTCTCGTCTGAACCTCTGTTGGCTGTTTTTCATTGTGTTTGGACGATAAAAATGACATTTCTTTCTTCTCGACTCAGAGCAATTTATTTCATCCCATGTATGGGGCTGCACGAGAAATATGTTAGTTTCAGGCTACACGACAGTTGTTCACTTGAGAACATAAAATTTTGTCTTGCATGAAATTCCACAGTACAGTTATTAATTCATTAAAACTGACAACAATGCCATAGTGATGCAGAACCCCGTGATTTCTTCACTAAGCACTCTACTCTATCAAATATACATAACACCGATCACTCGGCTCGAACACGTCGAGACTTGGTTACAAAAACATAAAAAAGGTTGCCATGGTTTTTCTCTCATAAAATTGTCATCACGGCCCTTTTTGTGGACTTGTTACGTAACCGGATAGCAATTACGACCATACAAAACTGAGATTTCTAAAGATTTTACTTCCTGGTAAAGTTATTAGAGTGCTTCATCGCCTGGGGCAATAATCTAATCCTTCCCACAATGCCTCGCAATTGGGAAACAGACAATGAGATATACAAAACGTAGACTGTGAAACGTGATCAGTAATCGGTGATGACTTCCGTCATATAATCCAACACATCATAAACAAAATTGCAGGTGACGCTATTGTCAGGAAATTACCTCGTATTGTGTGTCTGCTGTACATCCCAAAATGTAGTAGGTTTTTATTCGCTGTTCATCCAATGGTTAGACTAGATCAAATTGAAAATGCAGGAGTCAAATACACAGAACCACTGGCCCCCGTGGGAGTTGTAAATGCGAGAAAACACAGCATATCTACCGTATATTTTAGAATTGTGCCCAAATAATATCGTTTCCGCGGACTTCTCACCAACTTGTAGCCCTTCCTTTCCATGTGTTTCCAACCGACGTGTAACTGATTAAATTATATCCATTCAAAATGTTTGCTTCGTTTATTCGACAAGACAAAGTCAAAACCCTGCGTCGCTTCTAAAGGTAAGACCGTAATATTGTAATGTCATCCGGTCGATAGGTGAATAATTTAGTTTATACGCCCGAGAGAAGAACCCTTTAATGTTGGCAAAACATTATTTTTCTGTCTTGATCAAATTAATCGGTGGGAAGACTTTTATGGACAAAAGTTTGTGTCTGTACAAATGACACATGATATTGTTGAAATGTTCGCTCACTTCCTTCAAAAAGGGTCACCGGAAAGCGTGAGACCATTATTTCCCATCAGGTCAATATTCAGGAAAACAGGTCAATATCCATGGGGATGACTCAATGAGCGGTAGAAACAGGTCGAATATTTCGTAGAAAGGTATTTCCTTCTGGAAATGAAAGGTACATCGTCAATACGCTCTGCTGTGTGACAGAACATGTCCTTTTTGTTTGACATGTGAGTGAATTGATGTTTGTTTGGAATTTCATTTGAGGTTACTGGTGTTTTCGCTTTTTCTGAGGCCATATGCTGACATCGCTGCCACAATATGGGCAAAACAACACTGTTAGGGGCGGTACATGTGTACACTGGCACGTGATCTGAGACAGGCAAGCCAGCTGTCGCGGAATTGGAGCTGGCTGCCTGATTAGAACCATCTGAGTTGAGGAGTAACCGTGTGAATGGTGAGTTCCCCGACAAATGTCGAATATCACTGGTAGACCAACGCATTTCCAGCTAATACCTGAGTCTACCTGAGAAAATGTTAAACATTTCAAGTTGACAAAAATGCATTGTCAACAGCGAATTGGCAGAATATGTTCGACAAAGTTTCCCCGTAATATTTTGTGACGTCAGAGGTTAAAATTGGCGGGGAAGACTTCTGCCTTGGTTTTACACACGATCTCATCAATATGCTTACACACGTCATTTTGGGCAGAATTCATGTTACAGTAACTAATTTCATTGAATTCAAGCCTCCTTAATTATCACCGCCGTTTTATTCGTGACAGTATTATATTCCTGAACTTGCAGATCGTGAAAGGGAAACTCAAATAAAAGATATCGGCGTCGATTGGAAAACTCGAATCCATAGGAATTAAACGAAAGCAGAACAGTGGGCTATCACAATCAACGTTGCTAGACCATGCAGGTCTAACCCCGAGCTGTATTTAGTCTTTACATAAGACAGTCATACCAACCCTGGAGTTGATATTCACCAGCTTATTTTCTGTGTCATTTTTAATATGTTGATCGGCCTCGCGCTATAATAGAGAGTCTTCGGGCACAAATTTGAAGGTATTCATAACACTGAATGAGGGATCGACTATTCTATCGATTCTTAGCAGTTCTGTTTTCCCCAGTGTCCTCTACATTGGTGAGCAAACATTTAACTGTGCTTGCTTTCCACGAATTCTCCCGATGTGTTCAGATACACTCCTAAACAAAAGTACCTGGAACATTTTATCATTTAGTCTGGTGATTTCCTTTAAATTCGTGACGCACAGTCATGAAATACAGACGATCCCTAAACATACCCTCACATGCTCGTCATACCTCTACAGAGGACGACTGCACCATTATAACTCCATCGATATTCCTCTCGCGTTGCCATGACAACAGCCAAAAATCTTGAGGAACACGTATCTGCAGAGTGTGTCACTGTGGCGCCAAGAAAGATACTCCGATACACAAACTAATAAAATGCTAAAAGTAATAATCTATAAGAATATTTGCGGTGGTTGCTATAAGCAAAGCATCAAAATACGTCACAGGCCTACCATTCACCATTTCTTTGTTATTTTCGCGTACAGAAAGAATTTTTTACCGCAGAACTGACATTACGTCTATCAGTTTTCAGCTTTGTGAATGGGATAGAATGATGTCTTGTTTGTGTTTTATTTGTTTTCTATTGTTTTCCTTTCAGAAAGGATGATACATGAGCTTTAAAAACCCCAAGAATTGATAGATAAAGATACAATGTATGTAACGTAACTTAGGTGTTGTGGTAGTTGTCCGTATCGTTGGAGCATTACTGTTCATACCCTGTTTAATATCTGTGCTTTTAATTTTACAGCCAGCTTTAATCAACGCCAAAACAAAAGTTGATATTAGAGTAAGTTTAGGACAACTTCCTTTGTGCTACCCTTTCTGTAATTTATAGCTGGCAACGTCATGAATATTTCCAAAATCCAACTTCACCCTTTGTTTTGCCAACTCCGGTGCATTTATCAATGAGTGATTACAAGGAGTGATACTTGTTCATAAGTTTGTTTGTTATTTCAGCATAAGATATACATTAAGCACTTAACCTGACATGATTTATAACGTATGTATTTGAGAAATACACACTGAGTGTACAATCACGTTTTTTCAATCTTTCTGTAATTGTTTTAAATCAGATAATATATCAATGCTTTAAGGATTTCAACTTGACGATTTCTGACGTTCAAAATCATAGGCGCATTCCAGATTAACTTTACCTTTCTGTTTATGTAATTCATGATAAATACAATGAGTGTTTTATCTTTAACAGCAAATGAACAGACAAGGCGTTACATTTTGAAGATCGACAAGATTACAGCGACAATGGACGAGGAAAGCGAACTATACACACAGTTTGCCGTGTGTTCTCATTGTATGAAATTTGGATTTGAAAGATTTCACAGGCTTGGTTGTAATTCCTGGTGAATACTCTAGACGAATCGACAAGGTGGTCAACACGGAGATGGGGAACAAAGCCACTAAGTGAAATTGATGACAAATGGCGTTTGATGAGAATGACGCTCAAAGTACTCGAAGTGGATGGAAGATATGCGAAGATAATGTTTTTCGTACACTTAAGGAAATACTCGACTTGACTCGACAACTGTATACCAGTGCACGAAATCAGCTGGAAATAATCTGTCGTTGGCACGGAGACGTGACGCTTTCTCCTCTCCATCAATTCTCAAGATAATAGAAGAAACTACAGCAGATCTTTGCTGTAGGGGATAACATTAAAAAGTATCGCAATAACTTGTTTGTGGAGAGGTATCTAGCTACTCAAATTTATCAAGAGCATTTTAAATGAAGGATGTTCTCAACTTAAAAACCTGGCGGAAATGCCATCTTATCCAACTGATTTGAAGTCACGTTCTTGACATTTTAGCAGAACTATAATGAGCGACTTTGATTTTTGAGGGAATTACACACATATGACGTTGATTTTGGCGACTATTACAACGTGCAGTGCAGTGCAATGTAGAGACAGGCTGTGAAAGAGTTCTGTAATGTTGTGCTGTGTGTAGTGTACCGTTCCGTACCGTACTGTACTGTACAGCACCGTAGTGTAGTGTAGTGTAGTGTTGTGCTATGTTATGTAGTGTTGTGTACTGTACGGTACTGTCCTATTCTGTACTGTACTGTACTGTACATACACTATAGTGAAGCGAACTCTGTGGAGGAGTGTAATATATTTGCAAGAATTGTGGGTGCAGCAAAGTTCTTCTCGTTCGGTCTTTACATTGTACGGTTGATAGTCAATGAATTGTGCATATTCCGTTGTGACCAACGATACAATATGAACTATAGGCTTGATAAAATGTTGTAACACGGTTTTGTTCTGCTACTGACTAAACGTTACTCTACATACAGATCATAATTCAAGAAGAGCCGTAAGCCTGCACTAATTCCATTCTGTTACCAATTATTTCCCAATGGGTCGATTTCCCTCTCAATTTTTTTTTCTTTTGATTTTTTCACGAAGAAATTTAGCTCTGTTAAAAGTTTCTCGAATGCAGGGAGTGGCATTTGATGTTTTCCAGGCATTTGACTTTATAAACATACAAAGCTAAAATTGTATCGCTTACGCTAACGATTCGAAGATACATTTTCCATCGTCTGTTCAACAAGCGAACACGCCAAACGCATTAATCAATTTTCCACAAGCAGTAATCAAAACACGTTTTGAGTATCACCAGAGATTAAGGCAATTGCTCCCTAGAAATACAACACCGAAGTGCGCAGAACGCCCAGCCACTGACAGCTTGGAATTCCACTCTCCACTATATGTACTGGGGAATTTATCACTATAAGTAATCTCGCATTCGCTTTGAAATTAATTTCTCGTCCTCCCGGTCTCTCGTTTGGCTCTTCAGCGGGAGGCGGCTGTAAATGGAAGGTCGTAACCTTCCGCCGCGGCAGTTGGTCCGGGATGCCACTCCGTGCAATCAGAGAAATGGCCCAATAAAGACACAGGAGGAGCATTACGTCACGTGATGTGGAAGTCTTTACAAGGAAAATGTAAGTGACACTTCATCTTCAGACACTTGACTTATCGCTTTCATTTGCGCTTGCGCGAAGTGAAACCTTTAAATTTGTGCTGAGGAAAAATCTGACAGACGAGACAGAATTGGATGTTTGGTGAGTCAACGCAGTTCCTATTTTATATTCTCTCGGAGATCAATTATTTCAGTTTTATTTCGCCGACGTTCCGTCTCTAAAAAGAATGCGCTAATATTTGACAAGAGAGTGCTTCAAGTATTTCAAGAATTCGATGACTTGGCAATGTAGGGCAAACAGGAATTATACACTTGAACTCACATCCACTCATTAGTCTGATTCTGTCTTTCCTGTTTTAAGTTGAGTTCTTTTTCTTGTCTTCAGCTCCTAATTTCCCTAGTCGGCAGAAACGAATTTTCACAAACGAAGACGTCTCCGAGTTAGGCGATGGCAATTCGCCCATGGAAGTACCATCCATGCAATCCGGATGCTTTGTCTCCTAGGAAACGACGCTTCTCTTTTGGCGCATCCGCTGACGCGTTGCCCTGGACAACACAGGAGAGAGATGCCACATTTCTGATGATGCACTTTGCCTAATGGAAGAACAAACTTTACACTGAATATAACAACTAAAATCGACCAGGGGGCAACAGAGAGGAGCTGAAATATTTTCTTGCCTTCAAAATAGTAGATAGAATTGATGTGAGAGACGGCTGACATTTTTTGTCAGGAAATAGTGACCCGCCAAGATTTGTTAGAGATGACCCCACGAACTGCATCATTCCACTTATTTCCTGATTTTGTAAGTTTCAATCTGAAAATCACAATCGCTTCTCAAATAAAATCATGGCAATGTCAAAGCCCTCCCAACATACGATAAATATTGATGACGACATGATTGACACGGTTGTCTCTACAACGTTAGCGTAATTGTGTTTTATATCTTAGAGATGACATTTCCAACTAATGTTGTAAATATGACCACGTTACGGTAGAGAAGTGCGGCAATCACATTACGTCTCCCTGGCAAGAGACTGTCTCTGTCAATTTCTGTCCCACATCTACTGGTTATTCAGGCTATCCCACAATGCTCAATGTCGTCTTCAAATCACGGGTTAGGAAGTTCACAAGAGGTGGATGGTGTTGTGCACTCCTTTTTATTTCTCGCTACGTCAAATAAATTCGGGAATTGAAATTCATCTCTAATACGTCAAGAAGGGAACACATAAATAAGACAACCATAAATTGAATTTTAAGTTTGTGCGGTGCCTTTTTAGATTGTAAGTTTGCTAATTGGGACTACTCTTGACAAATCTACTCTGGTTTAGACTAGATTCACTTTGTTCGGTCAAGCTCTGCCCTAGTTAGCTACATCTTAGACAGTTTAAGGGGCAAGCTACTGCTTTACGCAATTAATGACTGTAGTGACAAGTTTTGAAAGATATGATCTGTATCCGGTTTTGACTGATCTGAGTTAGTTTTGACTCAAAAGGACAAGTTTTGTCTTGCGCTGATCGTTAATACGTGTTTCAGATCCACATCGTCTGCAACTTGATAATCGAAGACTGTAAAACATGACCTGAGTTGATTTGACCGATGTCAGAATTAAAAAGTTTCGTCTCATCCCAGTTAAATTTCATTCATCCAAAATTTGAATTGTGCGTTAATCAGTGACACGGTTCATCCGGGTCATTCATGTTGGTTTTAGGACAGTTATCATTTGGACCTTTACATACGGGACATGTACTCTCACCGTACTTCTAACCCTAGAATCAACTTGTCGGTATGAAATACAAAACGTCCAGGGGTGACCGTCCCGATACCTTCTTAGGCGTGTTCGTGTCGACGCTTTTTTATATTTTCCAACACTTTTCAGTGATACTATTCAGTGAGTCAATAGACAGTAGGCCTAAAAGCGTCTCGCTTCTACTGTCTATGGCGATGTCGAAGAAAAAATAGCGACTTTCCTACACTTTTCAGTGTTACTGTCAGTGGGTAGAAGAAAAATAGCAATTTTCTGGCACAACCTTCTTGAAATCATTTCGCTGGTAAGTTACATTGTGCACAAACTGTTTTTTAATAATCCGCAATTCTACCTATGTTTACTATTGAGCGTTTTCTCATTAGTACCATAATTCTCTTGTTTTACTGTAGGGACCGTGAAGATATCTGCAAATTTTAATAATATTTTCCTTTTTGTTCTACAAAACAAATACCATACATATCCTGACTAATTCATCTCTCTGAGCTGTTGTAATACAAGCTTGGCCGTGCAAACACAAAGTTGCTATACAGAATGCGATAAACAGTCAAACCTGTCTTATTGGTCACCCTTACAGAGCGGTCACCTCTTAGTGGTCACCTAGCAGCGGTCACGTGATATTTTACATGTTAAAGGCCCTCTATAGAACAGCCACCTATCTTATGTACTCAGTGGCATCATGGAATCGCTTTAATTTGGAACAAAACATGTGTATAATGGTCACCATATCTGACTTTGAATAACCTTTGCCAAAATATGCTTAGAATGGAAAGCAAGAAATGGATTTCATGGCTGCAAAATGACTTTTTCAGAAATTAAATGCATGATTTTCAAGAGATTTATGATATTGCACTTTATTACTGCTGCTATCTTTTCCTAAATTCATCACAAAGCATAGACTTGGTTACCGAGACTGCTCTGCGGAGCTCTCTCCGTGGGCCGGAGAAAGCTCTGCAGAGCAATCTGGGTAACTGAGACTACTCACAGCACAGCACTCACTCTGGAAGTAATGCCATCCTCTACAGAAAGGTCACCTCCATATAATGGTCACTTTTTCTTGGTTCCTTGTGTGACCGCTATATACAGGTATGACCGTATGTTGCCATTAGAAATAATTCTAATTTGGACTAAAATTCAGTTGTCCACAATAATTACTCACATGCAGGCTGGGGTGATATTGAACGCATTACGTGTAATTTTCGGAGCAGAACAAAACAATTTTATTTTACAATAGAACAAAACAAACTGAAAAACAACCTGAAAAGTTCAAGGTAATAAGTTATTCGTATAAGTTTCTTTTTAGCGTTTTGTTTTTCTGTAGTCATTTTGGAACATAGAAATGATGATGACAACGTCCAATAGCCCAAGCTAATAGCCAAGGAAATGGCTATCGGTGGTTTAGGAAATAACTCAAAATTGAAACAATCGTACTTTTTCTGACAAATAAAGTATAGCAAGATTTCATTTTGAAATCTGTTTGCTTTCCAAGGTTAGCGGGCGCTCTTTGATTTTAAAATAATTCAGTGGTTTACTCGGAGTTTGGACATTAAAAATATTGCTTCCATATTTTTGCGGTCAGTTTCCAACATCACTAGTACTCGTTATTCACAAGCTTCTAACGGTTTCTCTCGGCGCGGAAAATAACATCTGCAAGTGTGACACGCTCAAACGAAGACGCTTCCTATCTCGCTGTTAGATCTGTTGTCTCCGTGTTTTGGGGCGAAGTTGTGAGAAGAACGTGCTATCAAATGACATCTGCAGTAGTATCGACATGAAACCAACAAGGCACAACCAAATGGGATAATAGTTCTATTTAAATGGAAGAAGCTCCCCGGGCTGAATTTCCAGCAAGCTGTTTGTCATTGCCAAAATGGCTCTCTTGGCTTGATTCTATCTTTAGCCTTGTCTACCCCTGAAGGCCAGTTTTCTTACTTCGAATTGACAGGTTCATTGGATCAGCACACTCTCGTGTGACGTCACGTCTTCAAGCTCAATACCTTGCATCCTTTGTCTCCCGCCGGTTGCCTAGGCAACCGAAGCCGGGTCCGCATCAGCTGGCAGGGAGAACGCCTGAATGCGCTGTATTGTTGTGCGCAAAATTAAATCCCAGCTACACGAAATTAAATTTTAGTGTATTTGCCGGAGTGTTTAATGGACCCTAAATTGTTGTATTGGTTGAGAATAACGAAAACGTGAATACGACTGGCACAACCAACCTTCAACATTACATTGTTCCAAACGACAAATGATGGCCATTTATTCTCTCTTCACAACTAAATACAAACGCATAATAATCCGAGTGTTTTTATTCATCAACCGATTCTTGATGAAGTTTCACCATCATTTTTTTTGCATTCAAAAGAGTAGGTGAAGCGATGGCGACCAATTTCTTCCCTGCCATTTATTTTTAATGTAACACGGACGCTATTACTACACTGCAGTCACGCTTGTCATCTTATTAGTACTGAATATATTTTACGCCGTGACGAAACAAAAATATACAAGCCAGGTTTTTCAACTTTAATATAAAATTCTCGTTATTTTTTTCCCCTTATTTGAATTTTCTTTCTTGAAATTTTTATTACAAAAGCAATGTTGCATATAAGTTGTTTTCTTCATGTCGTAAACAGTGTCTTGAATTTCAAAATATTATCTGAATAGAATTACTGTAAGGAGGAAGCTGAAAATGGCCTCCATTTGACCACGTCGGTTCTATTTTTTTTTCAACTGACAGGATTAATTTCCCGAACACAGCAGGACAGTTGAGTTGACGTGAGGTATGGTAATTAATAAGGCAGATTAATAAATTGACTCGCCTTCAGATATATTATTGGTTAAGAATATTTTCTATCGTTTGTAAACGCGCCGATGTTGAGCCTCAACCGCTGCTAAGAAGAATATCTCATCGACATCTTTTCCGTAATTACCTAGGTGAAAAAATCGACACTTGAAGGATGCACTGATTGGCTCGGCTCATTTGCATAGTTGCTGGGGAGGGTTAAGTCTGTAACAATTTTCCTACACGACTGACCCACTTATCGAACCAATCTAGTTACTCACAGGAAAGTCGATAAGGTTTCTTTTAGAACATTTTCAAACCCCTAACGTCTGTGTTTGCTTTCCGCGAGTTCACCTGCGTGAAATGTGCTCTTTGTCTGTCTGTGTGTTCTGCCGTCCAACTATCTCTGCTCTGTACCCATCTATTATTCCAGTGTCGTCAGACACTTGAGCTTTACGTAATTTGATTGTTATCTTCAGCCACTCTTCTGCTTCGCCAAGACTAAATGTCGTTTTGATAATCTGGCGCTACAATCCCCATACATTATTTATTGCTTTGATGAACTTTTTGAGTTTGGACATGCCATAGTATATGTATTCTACCATCAAATATAGCAAGGCTTGCAGCGTGCCAGACCGCAAAGGATTCTGGGAACGTATTTCAATTTCTCTCACGGTTGATCGTGGATGAGATAAAAAATCGCCTAGGATGTCGGTTTGAGTTTATCTCCTTGTGTTATTTCTTTCTTGTTCGTCCAAGCGGCGATTTCATATTCAAAATGTAACTGTCCTATCTCCTGGCATATTTTCTAAACATTTTCCATTTGGTAGAATGCGTAATGTACCAAGTAATGCCGCTACATGGTTCTCGAACTGCTATTGAAAATGGCTTTTCTCAAGACGAGGCGCCATTTGCATAATTGCATTCCCGGACCACTCATCGTACATTGACAGACGCGCAGACTTTTTATTCACAATTCTCTCAAATCATCATTTCTCCCGACAACCATCGACTTTTGAATTCGTGACAATGGATGTCCCGTTTGATTGACAGGTTGGGTCAGCGTATCAATCCGTACATTTCCTTCGCTTCATTCAGCATAATTGCTCGCAAAATTACCTTTATTTTTCTTAGATGTCAATTACCATCCTCGTTGGGCTCAAATTTTCTCTTTTCACTGAAAGAGAACAAAAAAACTGTAGCAGCAAATGAAAATGATAAAATTGAGGCGATTGAAATTACATTCCTTAGATTGCCGTGTCGGGTTTCTAACTTGCTGGCAGAATTTGATTTGCTTTATTCAAAATGTCTTTATCGAGCGAAGACAAGGGGTACTTTTACGTTCGTCTCATCCATAAAATTGAGATATTGAGTTAGAGATTGTGTCAGAAATTCCCCTCATGTTTTGAATTGGTCGCTATTTGCATTCACAATTTTCAACTGACATCAATAATCGCGAAATAACAACCCTGCCTATTTCTAATACCAGCAAGTTTGCGAATTCAGAAAATTAAAAAACTATTTGATAGACCGATTCACGTCGTATACGCGGCAATAATGCAGGGATTTTTAAAACTTAAATCGAGTGATCGCTTTTTGTTGATTTCGTGCTTTTATCGCGCCATTTGAATGTTTTTGATATGGTGTCTATTATAATCGGCAGCAGTTTTATTGCTTCGGGGATGCGATGGGATTGGATCTTCAACAATGGAATAACATTTCCATAACCACCAAAACCCTTGATATGAATCATGAATTTTCTCATGACCGTGAACCCTTTCCTTTACAGACTTCGAATGAAAGGAAGGGTTTCCAATATCATGTTTCATCTTACATTTACTACTTTGTGGTTACAACTGTTGTACAAGAAAATGGCTCCTTGCACTGTTACAATAACCCCAAAGTTAATGTTACCTTAAGTAATCTGTAATGAAAACCTCTTTTGGCAAATTGTAATATAATAATTCTTAATATCTTAGCTTCCCAGAAATCTGATTTTAACATATTTGCTCATTTATAACCAATGTATTCATCGGACAAAGAGGTTGTTTTGTTTGAGCATGCGCTGTATCTCAGGACTGAATATGCCAAAAGTTTCCAAACCTGGCATTTGTTAAATTTGGACGCCAAGTGGACTGTGTTATTAAGTGATACAATTAAAAGAACATATTCATATAATTTATCAATTCGATTGAATCGGGCCAATATCTTTGCGTCAAGTGTTAGCCAAATAGCATACTCTGTGCTGTTCTTTAATGCATGCATCGTGATGTAATATATAGCTATCTTCCGCTCTACAACGTTTTTGCCTATCCATTCCTGAGATGTTACGTGGATGCGCAAATATCATTGTCATGAAAAAGTCACCTAGATCATTGAAATTCTGAGAACTTTTCATATTAAAACATGCTTTCCAATGTTAATCAATGAAGATTTTCTTACATTATAATGAATTTTCTATAAATACATGATATAGAGTGGAGCCTCAGTCTTGGTTCATGAGAGAGCTTTAAGTTTTCAACGAGTTCTTCGTAGAGGCGAAACATGGCTGTAAATTAAGATGTTACGACGTGTTGACTACCCTGGATCTTGAAAGAGTTCTCCCCGATCCGATTAAAAACATCCAAGGAGAACTAAGTGTTATCTTAAAAAAATTAAAACAAGTTAGAAATATTATGACTGCAAACACCTATGCGGATAAGAACGTTATAAATAGCAAGACGTCTAGTCTTTAGACTACAGACATTAGAGTGACGTCACTAAAGAATGACAAGAGGGATAGCGATGATTGGTGGAGATGAGAACTTCCTCGCCCTTTAAAAACAATGTCAAGGTTTCAGAAGGACTGATCAAGTACAATGTCAATGTTTATTGGGCGAAGTGGTTTCTCTGGCGTTGTTCATGTTCAGTGAAACTAATGTACTTTTTAAATTCATCCAGGTACTCAAATATGTCGGCAGATAGTGTAATGAGTGTCAAACGAAGATAAGAGCTAAAGTTCTCAGTATTTTGAAACGATTATAAGGTCATTAAATTACACGCATCTGCATAGTACATACCATAAATTATGTCATCAATTTAAATATCTCTATCTGTTCAGTTGTGTAAGCGATGTCAAAGGTCAGTTTTGTAGATCTCCCTTTAAAGAGGCACTCCCACTTGGTAACATTTTTAAAACACATTTTTTTAATGCCAACGGTCGATATTTGACGTGGCGACTCCGCGCGGATCGCGAGATATCGATAAAAACATGTCATTTGCTGAGCGTATTTTTCACATCCCGTAGCTTTACGTTCGTTTCTGGTTATGACCCAAAATCCCCCGAAAGTGTGTTGTTGTGCTGATTGACGATATTCTAGGGAGTCCAAAAACGTTCGAATGACGCAATTAATTTACCTCCCACTGCGATGACTTTATATACATCATTATCAATGCCCTTACCTAAAGTAATTCTTTTTAAAACTTCTCCTTAGTTTTTGTCGTTTTCATTATTCTCAATCAGTTGTTTCAGATTTTTAGACAATACCACATAGATATCAGTTTTTACGTGTAAAATATTAGTTGCCTCTGATTACTACATTTTGTCATCTGCCACACAGTTGCGCGTGGTTCGATACATAGCGGCCGCCGCATGTGGTATGCGGGCATACCACGCGGCGGCCACTATGTATCAACCGCACGTATCTGTGCTATTCACCTATGCGAATTCTGGTGGAATCATCAAACTTTGTTTTTCGTTTTTTTGCCGAGTCAGTAAGACACAGCTTTCTCCCACGGGACATGACCGATCACCGACGCGAGTGGTACTGCTGTGGCGTACAGCAGCGTCAGCGTAGACTCGTACTCCATAGCTTAGTTGACAATGGCCCAAGTGCCGAACGTTCTATGTTCGGAAGCTGAATTCAGGTGGGCCACCGGAATTCAAACTTTAACTTTTTTGAGGACATGTTTTTATCGATGTCTCGCGATCCGCGCGAAGTCGCCATGTCAAATATCGACCGTTGGCATTGAAAAAATGTGTTTTAAAAATGTTACCAAGTGGGAGTGCCTCTTTAAGAGGTTTGACTATGTCGAATAAATATAGGCCCAATGCATCCGAGTCTGAAATGTACAAGATTTATCGTAGAAATAATATTTCTTCAAAGACAGAGACTGCAGGACTTTTGTGTATCCTGAATCGATATGAAATTGGTGGAGACAAACATTAAGCTTGTCTTGTGTCAATCTGATCCTAGAACTTCTTTTCTGTTGCCCAGGGCAGCCAGGGGTACAGTTTGTCCGACATAAACTTTGGGTTGACGGGTCAAGTTTATCTATCAGATTGAATTGTCAATTTCAAGCCATAAGTTTACAGTTCACAGTAAATACTTATGTTTTCTTCGCTCTTTTACCCGTTTAAATAACATGCCCGATCTCATGTACTGCTAAGCCAAGTTGCCATTTACCGACTTTTATATATTGAAGTTAAAATGTGCTTACAAGTGATCACAAGCTGTCAGTGACCTTAACGACAAAATTACGGTTTATATCGTAATCATAACTCCAGTTATCAAGTTTTTTTCGACAGTATTAAGAGAAGTTATTTTCAACGCATTCCTTCTAGCAATGTATTTCATTCTGCCTGTCTGTCTGTCTGTCTGTCTGTCTGTCTGTCTGTCTGTCTGTCTGTCTGTCTGTCTGTCTGTCTGTCTGTCTGTATGTATGTATGTATCTATGTATGTATGTATGTATGTATGTATGTATGTATGTATGTATGTATGTATGTATGTATGTATGTATGTATGTACTAGTATATTTGTACTGTAGGTAGGTAGGTATATAGGAACGCACGTGTGTATATAGTGTGCATATTTGCACGCATGTCAAATTTTAATAATATAATATTGTTGTTTGTTTTATCAAATCTGTCATGAAAAGTTTGTGACTGTTTAAAGAAAGAATAAAATAAATCAGTCTTTGAGTAACCATACATTTGAAATTGAACCTTGCAAAACGTCAAAACAGGCAAAACAGTATTACAGAGCCAATAAATGAACACACACCAACTGCAGTACTTACACAACAATACATTAATTTAACAGAAACCATGAAATGTTTTTACTTCAACGCCATTCAATTTCACGAAATCAATTGCATGTATGTCAGGACTGACTGAATAAATCCTTGAAACGCAATTTATTTCTCATAGACTACTCTGAAATTTCTCAGATGATGGTGGCAACTGAACCCGGCAACTGAAAACCAATGTTGCCCACCCAAGTGATTGCCTACCTACTCTTGTACATCTGCTGGATTTCCATCGAAGTACTTGCGGTCCAAGTACACCACAAGAGCGTTGAAGTATTATTATTGCACAAATATTTACCGATAGAGTGGTGAAAATTGACAATTCTGAGGGTTTGCTCCGATCATGGGGATTACATTGGAGACCCATCGTCGCCAACCAGTCCAATATTTACGCCTACAGTAGAGTTTAAGATAGCATTTTATGTGCTTAGACTTGAACAAAACGGAAACGAAAACTCCACCAAGCCCCTTGAAATGCATTTTTTAATTACAAAAACAATAAGTACTTGAAGTAGTCGAATGTGAATTAAGGTAGGGATGTGTCTGTAATACCACTGCCACAGGAGATTTGTCGTCTATGGAGGCGCTGTTTATTCTTCTTCCCGGCCAGGGTCCAAAAGCAGCTGGTGACAGAACGGTGTCGGTCACTGGGTCACTCAGACAGTCTATGAGCCGATTTATGTGTCACAGTGGGATACAGGAATGGAGTATAAGAAAGGCGAAAGGAATGTTATTAAGGGTACACGCTTGACATTAACTTCTCAAGTCAGCTCGGACAGAACATCGAATGAAATATCGATGCAGGCGCATGTATGTCAGTCGGTACCATAGACACTGTAGGTACACGATCTGTAACATACGCGTTTATATATATATATATATATATATATATATATATATATATATATATATATATATATATATATATTATATATATATATATATATATATATATAGCCTATATATATGATATACACATGTATGTATGTATGTATATATATTTAAAAACTATCTACTGTTGATTGACCAATCAGAGTGCTCAATTCAGGGTGTTTTATCTACTCGTAAAGCCTTGGTCACCAAACGAATGACAGCGCCGTAGTAAAGTACTGTCCAATCATAAGTGAACATGTCATATTCTGTAGACATCTGGAACGTTTTAATATTCAAATTTGGTAACACAGCGGAAACCAGCTGCAACACAAAATCTGCTGTGCCCTAGGGCATTTATATAATGTGCCCTAGGGCATTTATAGGATGTTCCATTACATTGGAAGGCTATTTCACAAATAAAAGTTTTAATTCATATCCTAAACATCTTACATTGACAAAGGGGACGGTTGACGTAAACACATTGAAAAAAAAAATATATCAGTTAGTGGCGATAGTTTTTAAGTCGGATAAAACCCTCGTACTCGGGCTCTTCTGGTATGTAAAGTCCAACCCTACGATAAAATGTCTCGGCCTGCGGCCTCGACATTTTATCGTTGGGTTGGACTTTATATACCAGAAGAGCCCTCGTACTCGGGCTTTATCCTATACATATGTATATATATATATATATTATATATATGATATACACATACAGCAAAAAACAGGATGGATGAACAGTCTCACATACATTGCGTTTACTTTATTGTACGTAACATACAAGTTTTTGTAGATAACATTGTAGATAAAAAGAACCGACTCACTGTAAGTGTCTGGACAGACCACACAAGGGAGTGCTAAATTACTTGTCGTGTTGAGACCGAAGTTAATTAGGACAGCACTCTGGCTAACCATAAGACGTACTGATGCCAATCTGTTTTTATGGACACACAAGAATAAACAGTGGAGTGGAGTGTCACTCAGACGTCTGTCAAGTTTTACTTCTTATAAAATGCATGCCTTTCAACTTTTAAACTACATAAACCTTGAAATCAAAGTGGAGACATTAAGAAATGCAAAAAGTGAAACTAATCGCTACTTCATTCATTCCTCTCAGAGTCTCACTGTTTATCCATGTGTCTCGCAACAAATCCTAATCAGCATCTGTCTGCATTCATTGTATCATGTTTCGTCTACCTAGAGTGTTGACATAGACCGACAACAAGCTGTTTAGATATCATCAACATGATAAGTATTTCAGCACTTCTGTATCCAAACACTCAAGTGAGTCGGTTCTTCTTATCTAAAATGTTATCTACAGAACTTGTGTGGAACGAACAAAAAAGTAAACGTAATTTACAGCAAAAAACAGGATGGTTGAACAGTCTCATATACATTACGTTTACTTTTTTGTAAGTCCCACACAAGTTCTATAGATAACATTGTAGATAAAAGAGCCGACTCATTTGATTGAAATACCAATCATGTAACACTCCACTCCACTGTTTATCCTTGTGTGTCTATAAAAACAGATTGGCATCAGTAGGTATACATTGTATTATGGTTTGTTTAGCCAGAGTGCTGTCCTAATTAACTTCAGTCTCTACTATCAACTCAACAAGTAATTTATCAATTCCCTTGTGTGTTCTATCCAGACACTCAAATGAGTCGGCTCTTCTTATCTACAATGTTATCTACAAAACTTGTATGCTACGTACAAAAAAGTAAACGTAATGTATATGAGACTGTCCAACCATCCTGTTTTTTGCTGTATGTATGTATGTATGTATGTATGTATGTATGTATGTATGTATGTATGTATGTATGTATGTATGTATGTATGTATGTGCCTGCATACATGTATGATGTACGAGTAGAATCGTGCTCACAGAGTGTATAAATGTTGATCAGATTTTCACTTCAGGCTTCCAGCAACCCGGTAAATAGCATACCCGGAGGCGTATTGGCGAAGATATCAACCATGCAAAGTTACCATGAAAATATTCCTCTACCTCTACCTACCTATAGCACGATGGTATAACTTTGAAAATACCTAAATAAAACAATATTGATGAGAAATCCAAAATACACCTTGGTTTCTATGGTTTTACTTTTGTCGATCATACAAACCTGTCACATTTAAATTGGATCGTCTGAGTGAAACATTAACATATCTTAAGCATAGCCCCACTGGAATGACTAGAATTTGGTTACTTAGTTTTCCAAATTTAAATTTCTTCGATAGGGTGCCCTTCAGAAAGCTTTCTTCGTGTGTTTACACATATTTTCTGATAGCTCCGTTTGTTGTCATCAGAACAAGGAAAGTAGTACTTGACAAGAAATTCTCTTCGACGTTTCAAAGCACACATCAAAACTGTTTACATCAATAATCTCTCATTACACGTCCACTTCGCAGTGTTTACCGTTGTCCAAGTGTCCGGTGCGTCTGTGAACAGATAGGGAGTCAAAATTTCCGAGCCGCGGAGTCGGGCTTCAAAAAGTCGTGAAACCATCAACAAAACAACGCCGAATTCCGCACGTGTTTGTTGATAATGCCATGGGCAGTCAATGAGGATGTTATGGCTAGATCGTGTAGGTGACGCAAAGACAACGTCTAGATTATTTCCAAGTGAATAACTTGCAATTCGCAATTGTTTATCTGTTATTTTTTGTTTTTAATCTCATGTTATCTTGTCGAGCGACTTGTTTGTCGTCCACGGCTTTGTTATAAACTTGCGGCTTATCATCGTGTTCATGTACCGAGAACGTGACGCCAGAAAGTTTTCCAGTTCTTGAGTTGTCACGTGCGGTCTATTGCCATGTATACCGCCTTCTACGTATACATATAGCACTTTTCCAAACATTTGCATATGCGTATGTGGGATACAATATTTTTTATTTTATCACAAAGAGTATGCGTCTCCCAGCAACATCTTCCGAAACTGACAACCTGAAAAGTCATTGTTTTACTTGTATGACATACACTGCAATGTAAAGCCCCATTTCTCCTTCTTTCAGAATTTCCCCATGAGTTCTTCGAAGTGATAGATACAAGTATGCATTCCTCTTCCCTGGATCCCCTCCCATCATGCAAATTGGTCATCCAAGAGTAATCGTATTTTGCAGATCGGTGTTGATTCGCTGAGCGCGAGCTGTAAGAGCTGTGAATAAATTACTGCGGTGGTGGGCTGGCAGTTCATGACTCGCTTTCTTTCATGCAAGGGATGGATGGAGCTTTGAATTTCGTCGCCGGTGTGAGTCACATTTTCTTGCACAAAGGTCAGGATGAAATCACTTTTTGGTTACAGTGTCTAGACTATTTTATATGCCATGATTTAGTCAGACCACGCTTTGCATCAAATAGTGTTAAACAGCAAAAATGTTGGCGACAGGGACAAGTTCATGGAGCAACTCATAGCTCTTGTACAATGTCAGGGATAGGACGTTGATAAGTCTTACTAACGCATTACCACGAAAAACCAATCAGGCTCCACAACGATAATTATATACCTGTATAAAATGTACGGTAGTTTATTACAATGAATGTAAAGACAAAATGAAATATTAAGCACATGCAACACATGCATTATGAAGCATACGCATTCTTTACTCAAACAGAAAAGTTCCCTACATGTAGGGGGAATTAAGAGACGAATCAGTGTTTGTTTGACGGAACAACATACTCCTGTGCATGCCCCGTGCGTGCAATATAAGTATTCACTGAATCCCTTTGTATTGACACAGAACCCAGCACTCACTATCTATGATTTTCTCCACCATGAACACGTGGTATATGCGTTCCAAAGGACAGATCGCTCTTGAACTGTCGTCTTTAACATTTGTCACAGAAGGCAACACAACCGTTACACAATATAATAGTATTCACACAAAACATATCACTAATAAACCTCATAGACAAACTGCCTATTGTATTTCCTTTAGATTAAGTGTCCTGTACGGAACTTAGGGGTGGACCATTTGATATCCTGGGGGGGGGGGGGCTTGGAAGATTGGTGGAGAGCCATTATTTTTTTTCCCACGTGCTTCACCATGAATTATTTTTTTTCTACAGGGCATATGCTGGCAACTTTTTTTTTTCACTTTCCTTCTTCGAGATATATTTTTTTTTTACCAAATTTCGGTGCAATGTTTGTTTGCTTGGTTTTTCACACCCAGTAACAAGATGCTGTTCTATTGCACACAGACTATATTCAAGAAACTAAATGAAGTTATGTAAATACATGTACATTTTTGATTCACTTTACAAAAACATATTTGTAAAATCATGTACATTTATGGCATTTACTTGTTATTGTTGTCCTTACATTGAAAGTAGCCGGGTAATTTAAGAGAGTAGACGGGTGGACTGCGAGGGAGCGAAGCGACTGAGTGGCGAGTGAGCGTAGCGAACAAGGGGGGAGAGCGCGAGAGGGGGTGTCCCCCTCTCGCAAAGCGAAAAATGAAATTTTGGAGTGGAAATGGTTTTCTCTGGTGGCATCTGAGGTGACATTTACTGACTGAAACAGTACTTTTGTTGTGTGTCTTAGACGTGGCTCACATACAACAAAACAAACAAACATGATTTTGTTTTGTTTGTATTATTTATGACACACTTATGGTTTTATTTGCAGTGAAGATGTAACATTTAATCTTAAATCACCTGCTGTCTGCTCATTTCATTGCCCATTTCCCATTCTCATTACCACATAGTAGTTTCCCCAAACCATCAAACTCATTCAATTCTAATCAAAACACATTCGCTTTTGTTAAGAAAAACATTGGTAAGATAATTCACTATAACAGTGTTCGCATTTACGAATAAAACATGCGTATATAGAAAACTCATAACAATGAAAAAATGTGTAGAGAGTCGATCCAATGCGTAATAATATTACGCATTGGATTGAGTCTCTACGCATTTTTTCATGTTATGAGTTTTCTATGCGCAAACGATAATAGTAAAATGTTTGCAGGCTGTCTCTCTTCTTGTGGTATTTTGACAAAATCCTTACATTCAGATTTACACATTTCTGGAAAACACTGGTGAGCAATTTCAATTTCAGCATACTTCCTCTAATCAGAAGGTCATGTATACTGTACAATTGTTCATATTCAGTTATTGTTCCTCAAGCTTGAAATGGTTTATGCTTTATAAAACTCTAGAGCTACTGCTTGATTTTATTGATGCTGTAGTGTGCATCGAACAATTGCCAAGATTTTTTTTTTCCGAGTCGCAATGGTCCATAATTTTTTTTCCATCAGCCTCCTAAAGCCAGATTTTTTTTTCGAGCAACTCCACCTGGCATCTTTTTTTTCCCCAAATCTTCCAAGCCCCCCCCCCCAGGATATCAAATGGTCCACCCCTTACCTATCTTTTGAATATATTGACTTCTGCAGTAAGCGAAAAATTATATACCATGTTTTTGAATATATCGAATAACACTTCCTATCCTTTGAATTAAACACTTTATGTTGGTTTATTTGAGATGAAATCTGTTTAAAAAAACAAACGCCAATGAAAGAATGACAACTTGATAAGCTTTATCTATGGCTACATAACTGTAGCTTGCCAGCTGAATGCAGGTCTGTCAAATGACAAACACAAGCCCTGGTTATTTTTGCACCATGAAACGTCCAACCTTTAAATGTTGGAACATACAATTTAAAAACCACGATATAAAACAAAAATCTTTCCCCGTTTCTTCTACGATATAGGCTTACAATTCGACAAGATTACTTGTCATCTTTTCCACCCGCTCTGTCACTACCATCACTATGGCAACCAACATCAAGACAAAACTTGGCTTTCCTTCGAACACTAACACAACCATGTTAACTTACACGATTTTCACTTTATGTCATCTACATTCACGTGATCTCTTCATCGCTTTTCCGTCACTGCAACCATTACCATCCATATCCCACAATTCCAATCTATTTTGGCCAATATGTAACCTCTGTTCCATACGTTTTCGTCATGTCCTCTTGTCTTTCTGTTTTCTTTTGAACAACGGTATATTTTAAGACAAATGTTTGGAGACTTGAGTGGCTACATGTCATTACAGTAAGTTTTCATGATAGTGTGTGGCATGTGAAGTGCTGTACATCTGTGTAAATATTAAAAACTAGTAAAAGGGTTGGTGATGGGGAGGGAAAAGGCTTCCACGTTGGATTAAAAGAGTTCAGCATCATTTTCTCAAATATCTGAACCCTCCGTGTTGTTATAAACATTAACCTACCCCCCATATGTCAGGTTATATCATTGATAGTAATCGAATGTTTTCTTTCGACCACTTCGTGTGAGGATTTAGGGAGAAATTACACAACCAATAAACTACTAGTTGCTTTATCCGGTTTCATATTTCGCGCACGCCTCTGCATCTGCTTGTGACCCACATCAGAGGTGCCCGGCAGCTGTGAATGGCAGAAGACGAGCGGGCAAAATTAGTGCGCCCTCAAGTCTTCAAATTGGAGAATTTGGGAAAAGTGGGGAAATTATAGGTGCTGGCGTCAGAAATGTTGATCTCTAACAAGATATCTTGAAGTAGTTGCATTTTATCTAAACCATGGCGATAGTACAGTTATTCACATATTTGATTTCCTGTTCAAAACGAGATTACATACATGTAACAAGCGATGTTATCGACGCTTTACAAAGTATTTTATCGATGTTAATACAATCTGATTGTGATCACATGAAATGCAGTGATCTTAATGTATAATGCCAGTCCCATGTCTTATCATTTGCTAACAGAGACGAACAACTTTCTAAGATAAGTTTTAATGTCGACACAAATCTTACTTGTAAACCTACTGGAGTCCTGCTGATGAATTTTCCATTGTTTTTCGTGAAGTATAGTAATGTTTCTTGTTCTACTCCTAAGGTTATGCAACCTGTTCAGAGTTCAACTAGTCCACTGGACCAGACAGCGTGTGTGTAATACCTGATGTCATTGTTGTTTTCCGGACAATAATTCGTTCTCAACAATGTTATATCGCCGAATGTTCAGAAGGTGTTGTTTTGTAAGTCTAGTAGGGTGCCTACACTATACTTCAACTACTCGAGGGAAGAATGAATACATGTGATTGTTGTCCAGAATACGATAATAACGAAAATATTACAAAAATACAATCGCATGGCGAAACCAATAGTTTTCAAAAAACCTGGTTTATAAAAAATAAGTTCCTACCTCAAGTGTTTGTATTAAAATCGTTTAACCTCCTTCCTCTGTTTTGGAATAGAAGAAACGGTGCTTCCCAAATCATGTCATGAAAACGGGACTTCTTGTTTCTCTGATTCTGCCCGGGGTCAACCTTTATGCAACCTGTCCTACCTAGTGTTTTTCAGAATCAAACAATCTTTGGTGTGTCTCAGCCATCGTCGTCCATTTTCTTACTGGCGTCTACACTTTGACCATTCCCTAATCTTGGTCAACTTGTACGCATTTCTTGGTTGTTGTGTTTCTGATTATCAACTTTCGAAGCATTGACCATACCGAGAAAGTTTTTGCTCGAGGGTCTATGACCGTACATACAAAGGTGGTTGTCAGGAAATTGGCCACTGAGATTTCCTTCTCTTCCAACTGTTCGACGTTTAAAATGTTTCTAGTTGTAAATTTTACGCCAAAAGAGAGCAACACGACGATGAGTGATCTGTGCGAATTAAACAGACGTGTCAAACTTTTACAGGTTGCTAAGAAATTGCTCTTTTTATACTTTGAAAATCCTTTCAATCTGTTGCAAACGCAAGCACACATCTCCACCAAATGATGGCGCTTTTCATACCGAAGGCTCGTCGTCAATGTGCAGAATGTGCCAGCGAAGTATGGGTTGGAAGCGCGGAGAAGGACTTGACGACAGTAACGGATACACACACCAGCAATAGAATAGATATGGTAAACGAAAGTGTGAATCACGTTATTGTTCCACGCTTGCCGAGTTTATTATGATGCGTAGGGTCAAAGGTTATCATGTCAAAAGACTCTCTTTACGTAACAATCGTGACAGACCACCTAATTGCGTTAAGGGCAACATTAATTTCAAGGAGTAAATCTTGGCAAATATCCATATCAGAAGGTGACCAGGGTACTTCAGTTGTCGACAAATCGACCAGGACGTTTGCGATAAGGTATTTGTTGGTTTTATATTCTTGATGTATTTCTGCCTTTTTCCAAGAAATGGCGAATCCTCGCCCGAGTTTTCAGAGCTTTCAACTAAAACGTGATTGCCAAGAACAGGGCGTGTGTTTACTTTCACCTCTTCAGTTACTGTATACTTCTACAACGTACTTTCTTCATCCTAAACTTTTATGTCAATCGCTGTGATAATTCCGATTTTTACGATGAAGCAGGAATACGTTTGGCGTGTTGTATCAAGATAAAACTGATCTCTTATCTTTGGCTTTGCTGTCCATGGAATGACGTACCGAATTCAAATGCAAATATCCTGTATCAAAAAAGGTATTTGGTATTGTGTTGACGTGGACATTACATTGTTATGTCAGCTACTGCAACCAATGCCGAAGTCTGCACAGCTACAGGTTCAATTTCCATCATTCTTATACGAAGTCTAACTCGAGTTACGATGTACACATCAATGGGAAGATTATATGATGTAGGATTCACTTGATCAAGATGTTCCATTTCATTAAAGCTGTCTGTATCAGCGTGAAATAGACACCTTACTCTGACTATTTGCATAACAATATCTTCCAACAGGTGTTTGTACTTGCTTTCGAGAATGGATACAGAGTTTGACCTCCGTGCTGGTGACCTCAGCTCCCTTCCCATGGTTATGTTCAGGTCGAAGAAAATCTCAAAGCTTGATCTGAGCGTCAACCGGCTTACCTCGCTGCCTTGGCAACTGTCCGATTTTGCGCGCATGCACACACTTTTACTTCGATGTAACGAGTTCAGAGAAATCCCGCCCGTCGTTTTCAAACTGACGAACTTGAAAATTCTTGATGTCAGTAATAATCGTTTGACGTCTGTTCAGGATTTTATAGCCTGTCTCACAAATTTAGAAACGCTGGACTTGAGTTTCAACAAAATAACGGGTCTGCCATCGAACTTCGGTGACTGTTTTACCAAAATGAAGATACTTGACATAAGCGATAATGCTCTAACTGCAATTCCTGAGGAACTGTGTGAGATAAAGACCTTAGAAGTCTTGAATATAAGTAACAACAACTTAAGAAAACTGCCCGAAGACCTCGCCAAATTGAGTAAGCTCAGAGTTCTTGGAATGGAGGGCAATATTCTCATGGAATTCCCTGAGTGTGTCTGTGAACTTTCGGATTTACTGGAGTTGAAAGCGAGCAATAACTGTTTTCAAGTTATTCCAGAAAACTTTGGGCAAAAGTTCAAGCAGTTGAATGAATTGCTTCTGAGCGACAACAAACTGAAATCGCTCCCTGACAGCATCTGTGACCTGGTCAATCTGACAACCCTCGACTTGCGAAATAACAAATTGAGACGGCTTCCCGCAAACTTTGGAAATCTAGAAAACTTGGGTAAAGTTGAAGACAGCACGTTTAGCGTTGAACATAACCCCTTGGAAGACCCACCTCTTGAAATTTGCATACGCGGCATTGACGTCATTCGCGAGTACCAGTCAGGCAGTGGCTTCCTAGCAGTACGCAAGAAAGTAGCTGAGAAGCAAAAACTCAAGAAATCGGAAGTGACGTCAAGCACTCTGTCATTGGCATCACAGGTATCGGAAGTTGATGACAAAGAGTACAGAATGGATCGCAAACCACGTGGTATAGCTATAGTCATTGATAACTTGGGAATATACAACACGGTAACCGGAAACGAATCTGATTCGGGTAAGAAGTGAATCAACAGGTGTTTGTTGTGACGTCACATCTGACAACTTCAATAACTACTCTCTTCTTTCACCACACACAGTTCTGAGTAAATTCCAAAAAAAGATAATACTTTTCTCCACCAATTGGTTATTAAAAGCATTGACAATAGGCCGGCACAGACTTTAAAGATGTTACAGTTTTAAAAGGCAGTAGCTTTACCGATAATAAACCTTTCTTTTGATAACACAAAGCCACTTGATAATAAAGTTCGATCCTTAATGAATTATGTTGAGTAAACCGTTGTCGTTATGATCGTCACCATCATTTAGAAGAAAGGTTAAATGGTCGAGAATCTATTGATTTCAATCTCTAGTTTGCTAATATCGTTTCTTCCAATTAAAGTTAGCATTTTTATGGAGCCACTTTTTATCTAGCGATACAGAAGTACTTATTGCGATTTATTATATTTGGGCTTTGTCTTTTTGGCAAATAGCGATAAAATAGCAATAGTCGTTAAGTTTACTGACAAATCATATTAAATTTCCGGAAAACGTATCTACATGTCGTCCATCTTCTCTTTTGTTTTCGGATGTCAACTTTTGAGTTTGATGTAAAGAATTAAAGGTCTATGTGTGAATGAAATATCATCACACATCACCGTATAACAGTAATCTTAGTACAGTTGACCGACTGTGTCCACAGAAGTATGAGCAGCACATTAATTTTGTATTTTCGGGGTTTTTGTTTGTTTTGTTTTGTTTTGTTTTTCTACCCAGCGATGGACAAAACCTAGGGACACAATCGACTAGTGAAGTTCTCTTCCATAATATTGCAATGCTATTTCATAATGTTTGAAAAATGGGCTTGCAACCTAGTTAACAAGTCTCATACATCTATCTCGTACCGTGCCGTGCCCATTCCATTATTTCATGTCCTTCTGTTTTATCTTCCTTTGTCAGTAAAGTAATTATTCTCTCATTCCTCTCTTCAGAAAAACTCAGTGTAGTCTTCACAAAGCTGGGATTTGTCGTGCGACTATACAGAGACAGGACTTCAGAGGAAATAAGTCAGATCATGGAAGTGCTTGGTATGGAAGATCATTCCCAATTCGACAGCATGCTAGCGTGTTTCATCTCACACGGCTCACCAGACATGATCTATGGCTATGATTCACTTCCCGTGCCCTTCCTTGACCTTGCAAAGCCAGTGACCGCCAGACGCTGCCCATCCCTCGTCGGTAAACCGAAGATATTCCTTTCGCATCTGTGCTTAGACGAGCAGAGCGCCGAAGACGTCATAGATATGACCCCAGAGGTGCAGCTTCTCCCGAAATCGAAAAACTGGGAGGATTTCCTTTTCTGTTTCAACATCTTTTATTATTTAGGCTCTCTGCAGAGAACCGTGTACATGGAAAAGTTAGTGTCATTTTTAGAAGAGCATCCTTCAGAGAAGGATCTGAAAGCAACGCTGAAAGAAGTCATCGACGCCGCTGCAGAAGAGACGACTTCTCGCTGTGTTTTCGCGCCATTTTCCACACTAAAGAAGAAGATAATTCTACGCTGAATGGTTAAAAACTGTGAGTTGAAAGAAGTGCAGAAGGAATCTTTGAAAAGCTAAGAAAGCGGAAAAACAAAAAAACTGTCTTTTGTGTTTATGCCCCATGCTCTCGTGGTGACGTTGACCAAAATATCATGTAGCGCAGAAGAAAGTTCAATTTTAAAAGCACATTTTAAACATTCAATGATAGTCTCCTACAAAATGTTATATATCGTACACGAAAAGTACACTGACTGAATAATCATGTGACTTCATCAGCATTTGAAATAAACATCTTCGTTTCAGTTTTCCTGCGTTTATTGCAGGTATATTGCACAACTTCACGGAGTTTAGCTGATTTACTAGTTTCAACTCAAAATTTATGACGAGACTAAATAAGACCAAAAACTATTTATTTACCTTAGACTCCGACGAGCTAAACTGTATTTTGTTAGATTTTTTATCTGTTGTATATTCCACAGAACAGGGCTGTTTGCATGAGGGAAGATGCGCGGATACAAACTATTGGACATAAACTTAAGGGTCCTCCAGGGCTCTCTAGTTATTTACTCTGCCGAACTCTGTTTCTAACGACTCCCTACGTTACCGATGATAAACACAAAACATTGTTTGTGTCCACAAATCTTCATTCTTACTCATAATCATGTAGGAACTTGTAATGTTGGAATGATGTCATGTCATACAGACATATAGGAATGCAGTGATTAACAGTACAGTTTTAAAGGACAAATCGCATAGTGTGTTTTTCTTTAATTTTCTGCTATGTGATTTTGCACTAATTTAGCTCATTTACATGAACAAACCTGTGTCACTATAGGTACAACAAGGGCCTGTACATATATGCTCAGAACAGTACTTGGTCGAAATTATTATACGAAGTAATTAGCATTATACTGTATAGAGGGCGCTGTTACACATCTCCTGGACAGTTTCGAAAAGACACCAGTTCTTGCAGGGAAACGGCATGGCTGATTTTGTTCAAAAATAAATACTTCGAGAAACACTCTTTCAGAGGCATGGTTATTTCACAAGAAATCTTACCAACTATTTTATATCTTATTCTATCTTATTTAACCACAGCAGCTGTCTGACAACGGTGAATGGAAAATGGGTAAAATTGGGTATACATTAGAGATGGTCTCCAAAATCATTTTTAAGTAGAGAACAATCATTTTAGAATCAGTAGAATTATGATTATTTTAGAAAGTATATGAATCACATTCATAAAGGACATGTATGCAAACTGAATAAAGTACATGGTATCCAATATACGCTACAATACTTGTGGATGTCATTTTTGTTAGCCTTTGAATTGAGTGATATGTCCATACTGACACTGTGATGTACAAAATAAAGCATTTCTATGTCAGAATCTTGCATGGTACAGGTGATCACCTTTATCACAGCAGTAACAAGGGAACTTTATTTCCTGGGAAAAGTTAATTTTACTGAAAACATGTAGCATGAAACTAAAATAATTACAGCTTTGTCTCTTATCCCTTGGCTCTCATAAACATGTGCCAGTCTAGGTTTTTGTGTGTTAGCTGACCATAGCAAACTATCAACAAAGAAATGACAGAGGAATGTATTAATGCAGCTGTAATTCTTACATATAAAATGAATTCAACCGATCAGAACTGTATAGACCATAAATGTGATCTGATAGATGATATTTTCCGCTGTCCTTATTGAACTGTATTTTTTGAAATTTCCAAGCAAACACGGAAAAATGGCAAACATGGCAGATCAAGATTGAAGCATACTGGGATGAGAAACAAACTTTTCCCCTTTTTGAACTGAGCAACCAATGTTTGGGTTCATGAATATTGTAAAGCATTGAATTGTAAACCTTGCAACCAAACTATACACTATCGATATCTTTGGAATAAAAATATTTTATTTTGAATATTTGATACAGCAAACACATTGCAGGAATTATATTATACTTTATATGAAGCAGTTTAGGAAAGTTCATACATGTGTATTTTTCTTATAAAAATGGATGGCATTGGACATTGATGTCCAATATTGTAATCTTTCTCTGGACTTCACACATACCTCAAAGGGTCAGCAGCTGTGACTTTTTATACTTTTTTCATAATTTTTTTATATCAATGGCAAGTTGTTGTTCTACTTCCCAAAGCATGTTGAAACACCAACTATTTAGCTTGTCAACACAGTGTCTATACGTGTAAAATGTAGTGTATTGTTTACGTTTGTATTCACTTGTGAACAATAACAATACAGTCTACACATGTACAGGCTGAGTTGATAAGCTGAATACTGTGTATCTCAACATGTTTTGGGAGTAGAACAAGAAACTGTAGTTGACATAAAAAGCAAAAATAGGAAAAAATGAAAAGTTACAGCTACTGGCCCTTTATTAAACTCTTCTCAAAGAAGAACCATAAATTTTGTAGCATGGTCACTTTCTGAGAATGCACCATTACAGCTCTCTATACATGTTATATGAAAATTGAAGTTGGGGCCTTCAAACAGACTCAGTAGTGACCTTTGACATGAAGTGATTGTTTGTGGATGTCATGAATTTTCCTCAAGTGATGTAAGTGCTTCTGCAATTTATTTCCTTTGAAATTTTAGACAATGGGTCAGCCTGTGTCAGTGTGGTCTCTCTATACATTCTAATCTTAAGGATATTGCACATAGACACATCTATCACCTACATACATATAACCTACATACTGGATCTACATCATGACATGAATTAGTGTCAGAGAAATACACTTGATGTACACATTCACACTTTGATCAAGATCACTGGTGACGTGGATTTAAGTGTGACAGACTCTCTTTAAATTGCAAGACTCTAATCACACTCACAGCTAAACTTTCTAAAGCTGTGACCACCTTGTTATGAGCATCTGAAAATTTCACTTGATTTTTTTCCCCACTTGCCCTGCAAATTTTGTCATTTGCAAAAAGGTCTAAAGCAAATATTTTTTGACTTTGATCCATATACTGCACACAAAAAGTAACAAAGTGTTTTGGAAATGATACAGACGGAGTATCTGACGACTGCATGACAGATTTTATCTAAAGTTTGAATGTGTCGTTTGTCCACTGAGTGGATTTCACAGTCATCGCATGTACAGAAACTAAAATACCCGTCTATCTTTTGTTTAACAACTGAATTAGACAGTGAAAACAACTGGACGGAAGTAAATGTACTTAAGAAAGAACATTGAGGTATTTATGTACAATCTACTGAAGATGTCAATGTCTACTGTGAAACATGAAATCCTGACCATTTTCAAATATGCTATCTGTGAATATAGAAATTACAGACATATTGAACTAACACCAGTGAGTCAATTCATGCAGTTTTTCACTCTTTAAAATGGAAAAGTATCTACAATTACTTTTCTACTCCAACAGTAAATATTAGAATTATAGATCACAAAGTAAGTTCATACCCAAGTGACCCTACAAAGTTTTCAGTTTAAACTGTACAATGTAAAAAGCAAGCATACTAAAAATGAGTTAATTATAATGATTTTCATCGAAAAATGACAATCATAAATTTTTCATGAATAAGAAAGTCTGCTGTCAATGCAGATATCCCACTTCACTGGTCCAATGTTTTCACATGTCCAGTGTAAACACAATAAATACTATATTTGTTTCAAGCATTATGCATTTAAAGTTCAAATATTTGTTTTCCATAACCCATTGCATTGATGTGAAAGTGACATTATAGCACACACAACCAGTGTGTTCATGCTTTAGTGTATTGCTACCAAGTCCTGTCTTCTGCCTGATCAAGTTATAAACTTCATTATTGATACAGACCTCATAAACTGCAAGATTTGGTATATAGGAAAAAGCCTTGATAAACTTTTTCTCCAACCAACTGCCTAGTGTGAATCAGTTGGAAGGACTGCCTTGAATCAACTGTCATGAGTTCCTCTGTTTGTGAGCTCTAAAGGTAGAAACAAGGTTAAAAGCACATGGTGGACAGTTACATTATATTTTACAATATTGATACATGCATTATTCTATTTTGAAACACTCCTGATTCAAACTCTCTCTTGTAATTTGTTATTTTATGGTCACATGGTACACATCATTTTGGCACTGATACATGCACGGAACCAGTTACTGGTTGATATTCACAAAACTTTTTACTGGTTAGCAGTTTGGAACAAGTGTTGACTGGGTAAGTTTGAAAGTGCATGCACACATTGTAGAACACATAAAGAAGATGACAATGTCGTCTGCGACCTAGACGAGCAGTAGCAGTGAGAGAATTTGATGAGGTGTGTCATAATAGCATACTTTTGTTTTCCCTTGGGCCTGAGAGTTGCCCAAAACAGTCCCCCCCCCCCCCCCCCACTACAGCCTTGTTAAGCTGACTGTTTGAGGGTAATTCTTAGGTAGGCCCTCCAGAAACAAACATGTTGGTAAACAAACATGGCCAGTCAATACTGTGCATACTGTCCTGTAGTGTTTATATCACCTTTGACTTTTTGTCTATTGAAGCAATTTGACAAAAGAAGACAGAGAAACAAAAGACATTTCACAGATTTTTTATACAGCAGATTATTAATCAGATCACTCTTATCAAAGAGTATTTATATTTTAGGGTAAAATCAATATGAACATTTTATGAATGTTAATGTTGACAAATTACTTTAAAAACTTTAAGAGAGGGGCATTGTTTTCTTCTGACAACCCTTAGAATGGAAAGTCAAAGTGGATTGTACACTTGATGGCTTAACCATAATGATGGACAAATCTGATATGTTTAATGGACATTCAATCAGGAAAAATGACTCATTGATAAAAGGTGGTCAGTTAATACTTGGACATTCACGCCAAATCAAGGAATGTTGTAGCGCTATCACAACTGAAAGAATTGCACTACAGAAAGAATTGCTTGGGAAATATTTCAAAAGATAATCAAATATCCGACTTACAAGTCACGTTTGTACATGAGTTTTTATTGAATGATATAGAATTATAGAAGGCAACAGAAGCGCTGGTGATAGGCATAAGTTGCTGCAGCTTGGTTAACTCAGCCTAAATATATAAATCTATAGGGCATTGCTTAAGACTTTCAAAACTTGCAGTGTTTAAGGTCAAACTTTCTCCTTGACCAGTTCCACAGTTATCTATTAGAGAACCTGTACAGTAAGCATAACACACAGCTATATTTTCCAAACCACTGACTGAAATTCAACTTATCAGCAACAAGTATATGTATACAAAACGGTGGGTACAGTGTATAATGTAAATTTGCCATTTCATAATAAAAGAAAAATATCCAAAAGATACAGTAATATCCATATTTACATGATATATTGTCTTTAACAATGACATAATGATATGTGAAGTGTAATGTTCATTTAAAGAGAAAGTCAAATATGAAACACCATTGCAAGGCATGTCAGTCTAACACCACCATAGTCTTACACTGTAAATCATAGGCTCATCTTGATTGAAGTACTCATTGCCCTCAAACCAACTTCTCGTCTGTATTTTGTTCCTCAAATCTTCTCCTCTTAACAGATCTCGGCAAACTGAAAAATAATTCATCCATGGCTGATTCACTGTTGCACCAAGCAGACTGTTGATGTCTCAGAGTAGAAATGATCTCCACTTCTTACTGCAGTCCAAAATTGTGACAGAACTGTCAAAACTTCTGACATAGAGGAAGAATTGCTGGTAGAGGGCGCTCTTCATAATTCAATGGCCTTCAATAGATCCACATCACTGCCTCTATTGGATGAACTCACAACACTGTCTGACCTTGCCGTCCAAGGAGGTCAGCTGTAAGACTATCTGAGGGTTGTGTCCTGCCTTTTGAGTTTCATCTTCAACCAATTGGCAGGTGCCGTACAGTGAATTGTAAATTCTCTTGAGTAAGGTCCATTGAAAGAGTTGCCCGCCTGTTTTGAATACAAATGAAGCAATGACGTCAGTCGCATTCAGGTGGAGTTCAATGTCATTAAAATCATTCTTATAATCTAATCTTTTAGGCCAACTCACCATCTACATCATCAAAATTGAGAATTCATAATCTTCATCATTTTGCAAGCCATATTTATATCATCATCACCATAACCATCACATCATTATTAATTCAGTATTAATTTGATGCCACTCCTATTCTCTTTCATGCATGCACAGTTTTTCAATAGAATTTCTTAAATCATTTTTACCATGTGATTTAATCCTCTCCAACAGCAGACCTAGCTCCATGACTTTGATTCAAGCACGTAGACATCTCTCAAGAAACAGAGAATCAACCCTTGATGCTAAGTTGTCAGAGAGTATGAAAAAAAAGTGTTTCAGAGTTTGAAAACTGTGGTCAATTACTAGTTCAGGTGTGTTGACAGCAGACTTCCCTCTAAGTGATTATGACACTGTGCAAATAATGCATAATACTATTCTTACTAAAACAGAATTAACCCTTTGAGTGCCGTAATTTTTCCCTCCAAAATTTTAGGGCAGCAACATTTTACCAATTTTTATGAATTATTCTGTAATTTTTTGATGATTTTGGACCAAATGGACATCACATTTCATTGGCTACAAGCTTTTATCAAAATTTTAGCAGAAATCTGAAAAAAATTGACTATGGTATGTTTTACAAAGGTGACAAAAATTGACTTTGGTGCTCAAAGGGTTAATGTTTCTTATCATACATGAATGCATTCATGGATGACTTGATGTCAATAACAGTCTACAAAACACTAAACTTCCATTACTATAACTTAGAAATCTTGTTTGTTAGATGATGCACTTTGTGACACCATCTATCCAGTGCTGTCTGAAACCTGGAATTCAAAGAGATGATTTGTAAAGTTGACAAACCTTGATATCAAAGCTTGGATTATTATGAGGTGAGAGTTTCCAGGATATTCTTTTGTGTTCACGTTGCAATTCTTCATCTAGCTTCCTCTCAAAACTGTTGACTGATTCCGCTCCTCGAAGTTTAGGTAATTCCCTGTGAAACGGTAACACACAGAGATGTTACAAATGTAAAATGTGATGCTCAAGAAATACATGATATTGAAATGGTAATATGATTTACATGGGACAAATATGCAAAATTTCTGATTGCATTTTAGGTTGACAAAAATTGAGGAAAAACGCTGAGAAGAAAAAGACAATATTTTGGGCAGCAATTAATATTACACAAAACTGGTATAAAAAATAAAGATATTTTGGTAAAGTTTCACTTTGTTAAACATGAAACAAGAGGTGAATTTCCCACCACTGTGTGTTGACAAAATTTTGAATCAAGAATAATATCAAAATGAAATGATATCAATATTTGCAGCCAATGTTCTTATTTAACTGCTGGAACATGAGATCCAACATTCCAGCACTTTCAACATTTTCTTACATAAAGTGAAATGTCTGAAAGGTAAAAACAGTTCTGTTTTTAAATTTGATGGAAGAGAGGCTAAAATGAATTAAATTTTGCATATACATATACTTTTTTAGAATCTGTTTCTACATCAGAATGTATGTCCACTAGCTAAGTGTATCCTATCATTTCATTTCAACAATGGCAAGCTAACATTTGCTGTTCCCTGCCATGGAAAACAAAACAAAAACCTAACTCACAGAAAAGAGCTTACTACACATTAAAAGGTACAGATGTCAAATTATCAAATTACATGATGTACAATATTGACAAAGGCTAGTGTTTTACAGCCACAGTCCTGAGACAGACACATGGACTCCAAACCACACACTCAATATACCCTGATTACACTGATGTCTGTTTGAGCTCTGCTGATCTCAAGACCATGGTAAACGTAGAGTGGTTTCAAGCATAGCTAAATCAATATCAGTATTTGCTGAAATTATCATCCAATGCACTGTAAACACTCAGAAGTGTGTTGACAGATTCAATAACTAACTACTCCTCCTGTGTGCACAGTCTGAGATTTGGTTTTTTCAACTAAACATTGTAAATATTGACAGGAGTGTTAGACAGTCTGGCTCAAACTTTTATGCTATATTTATTTGATACTGGTGGTTCTTGCCACTTGTTGCCACACTACCTCATTTATCTCCAATAATTTTATCATTTCAGATGTTTTCACTTTGTGCCCAATTGATTTTTTCAATATCCAGATACAGAAGTCTACACATGTACTGACAGTATTTCTCTATCTTCCTTGTATTGAAATTCAAATCACAAAGCTGTGACTCTGACTACCACATAGTGAAGGCTGGTCATTCATGCAAAGAACATTATTATGCACTTTGCAGCATACTGCTTGCACTGCATAGAACTTCAACACATACCTTCCATTATACTTTTCAAGTGCAAATTTTCAATTTTCAACATATTCGAAAATGACCCAGCCACCTCCCCTCCCCATGCTGTGTCACATCAAGATGTTTCTCTGTCATGTTTCTGAGATTTCATTTCCCTGTGCCCATACACAGACACATACACACACACACACACCCCAAACACATCCATGGATAGACACACTGATACTTACCCCCTGTATCTGTATTTATAGTCCATATCACTGGAGGTAGCCACCGATGGACATGGACCTAGAGGCGCTAGATGGGCACTTCTAAAGTTGGGTACCATTAAATTGCTTGCCCGGTGAAGTTGTGCTATCGTGTACGGCGGTTGTAACACATTCTTTCTGTGTCGTACATACTGGATGAGATGATTTGACCTATGAAGAAAAAAATTGTGTAGAATTTGAGAATGTAAAAGTATACAAATGTACAAGCACCATCATATTGTGCAAACATGAGAGCTTCAACCTTACGACAAAATGATTTGGCTCCTCTCACCAAAACACAGGTAAAACCAGTAATATGATATGATGTACGGTACATATCTGTAATAATATTATAGGGTTATTCACAAAATACGGCCCTGTATGGACAAGGGCTCAGTGAGTGACGTATTGGACGAGCCGAAGGCGAGTCCAATACGTCACTCACTGAGCCCGAGTCCATACAGGGCCGTATTTTGTGTATAACCCTATTATTATACACCTCCCTCCATTAATCGTCCGTATAAACTAATTCTATGGTAAATTTTGAGGGATGCGGCACGCGCGATATGAGTGGAACGCGCGCGATTGTTGAAATAAAATTGCTACAAACCCCTGAAAATTGCGCGTCGCGCGTCTCCCGTATTCGGGACTCTGCGTACTATACAAAATACGGAAAGTTATTGGACGGTCAAACTCCCATAGGTTACGGCAGTAGGTGTATAATAATGTATTGTACAGAACTTGTTTTGGCAAAGTATTGCTATATGGTTTGGCAACTCTGTTGTTCTTAATATGACTGCAATGAATCTGGTAAAATGACAGGACAGACCAAGTTTACAATGATATTTTCTTGCTTACATTGTATCACCCTTCACAACAACACTGATATACCCAATGCAATGATGTTTTGTGTTATTTGACTCTAATTAGCTTTGGATGTTATATATTTCTAGAGAGCAATAGTTGACAGACTTTTCCCCTTCTTAGTGTACATCCAATTTTCAGCTATTGGAACCAAGCCTTGAGGGTTTGATGTTATAAGTGCGCATTTTGTGATGTAAAGATAAATCTTGTTCCTGTACATGTCCTCAATGAACTTCTTTGTGTCTCTAGGGGGCCTTTGTAGAACAGAAATCTTCTTACAAACACAAGACAATTAAATCTTATTCTTAAAAAAATCCAAGTCAAGCGTATTTTTTGTTTTTCTAGAGGCCTGTGTAAAACACAAATCTTTCTAAGATCTTTAAAAACCAAGACTTAGTCATTTTTGAGACATTATGTATGGTTGACTTACAAATGAAGATGGTTTATGCCACACACAAAGCCAATTATGATAAGACTATTACACAGTCTGATGGAAAAGATCAATAAATAAGTCTTTAATTGTTACAAAACTGGATTTCAAAGTCTGGAATCTGTCCTTTTTTACCCAAAGACTGACTGCTGCATTGAACAATGTTAAGATTTGTACTTGTGCAGATAAAACATCAGATAACAGACTGCTCTTGAGCCAGTCTGCATGTCCTACCACCATTGAAGATATCTAAACCTGTCAAGAACTGTGAAAACAGCTCCTCTGATGCACAAAACAGGATTATTTCCAAATCATGCATGAAAGAAAGACTGAACGACATAATTGTTATTGTCTTTTTTGCTAATTACGATGTTTTGTCATGATATCGGTGAAACATGGAAAGGGGTGTTCTCACAAAGATTCAAAACTGAGAGTTGATGGGAAAAGCTGAAAAAAAAGCGGATTACGTTCAAAATTGAAGTAACATACCTATGAATGCCCTCTCATATTCAGAAGGGATTCTTGTGAAGTTACAATAGAACAGAGGAAAATTGACATATCCAAAGGAAAAGACAATGATACAAACCAACGTGCTAAATTGACACAGAGATAACTAAAACAATGTTGCATATTTAATACATGGAAAGGCTATTTTTGCACCAATTCTTTCTCAGAGTTAATGTCAAGTTTCAAGTGTTAGAATCAAGATATTTAGTTCAAATTTTCAGGATAACTCCCTTAGTTAATATTTTCTCAAAGAATATAAACGTTGTATATTTACAGCCATGATTTTGAAATATGACACCAGTAAATATTAAAATTTAATTTTTCATATTTTTTTTACATATTTGAATTTAATAATAATTGGATAGTATTAATATTACCAAATTAGTTATAAATATGTTGACACTATTTATTGTAAGATTTGTACGGCAGGATTTGTAAATAAAATTTGTTTTTATGATTTTACATGAGTTTATATATCAAAAAATTCTTAAAAATTCTTTCAAATTTCAAAATGTGATTTTTCAAAAAGTACTTCAAATACAGGAAAATTGTGCCGTACAAATCTTATCTGTAACCTTGTTAATAGGCTGTAAAAATTCCATGTCCATATCTCATTTCAAAGTTGGATTAAATTGGTATACAATTATGTAGGAAAACTGTTATTCTGTCAAAAATGTTGAAAACAAGCCATATTTGCACCCCTCGTTTGAAGTCATAGAGCAGTTTTTTGGTTAATCTCACTTTGACACCTCTTTGACACTCAAGAATCAAAAATGCATTTACAATAGCAGTCACTCACTCTGAATGCCAGCACCGCCTTGTCAAACTTTCCTGAAAAACAGCAAATAATGACTTTCCCTTTTCAAACATTTTATTAAAAGCTAGGGGACCTCTACCATAGTTAATACACTAAGGACTCCCCAACTTCTTCATATTTGGTCAGTTTTTCAGAAGTTTTAACAGGCTATAACTCTGCAATGCCTTTGTGCCCAAATGTCTAGTTTTTTTTATTCCACAAAGAATGTTGACTATTTTTATATTTTAATAGTTTTATTGAAATTTATACCTGACAGTCTAGCCTTTCCAACCACCTTAATACATGTAATAGCCTACAGAAATGGATGAAATTCCTACATTGAGTTCAGGAATCTTAAAAGTTAAATGGTAGATGGATACTAACCATGTAGGATTAGAACTGTAAGCAAACTAGAAATTTCTTATCAGATGACAAATCTCGGCACTTAATCTGTTTTTGATTTTGTTGTTTGTTGGGACTTAGTAAGTTACTAGGCCAGACAGGTTAATGGTATCTATAGTGAGACAACTTAATCCTATTTCACATGACAACAATTCTGTTTATCAGTGTTTGTAGAACTAACACAAAGTACAAAGTTGCATATTTGACTGTAAATCAAAGCCAACAGTGGCAATGGTAACCGTTAACCAGCAACTGTTAACCATTCATAATAACTGAAAAACAAAGAAAACTGTAATACCAGCAGAATAACTTAGATAAAGATAAATACATGTACAGTATCAGTTGTACATGAATGGGACCGTATTGCTATGATCACTTTAAAAACTACTCTCAGCTTTAAAAGTTGACAAGTTTACGATCCCTATGGTTGTTCAACAATCAATAGAGTAGATTTGTTTGGAGATACCAGACAGACTTCTGTACATGACAACAGTATAAGCACATATTATTCACACCATCAACTTATTTATGACAGATTTATGTCTAAGTCTACAGAATAAATCATTCTTTCAAGACAATTTGATCACAATTTACTGCTATAAAGCTTGACATGTATGATCTGTCTCATCTGAAAGGCGTAAACTCATCTGATTTTTAATACACATACTGTGATTCAATATCTGTAGTATTACTATTTTACTGAACTCACGCATGAAAGAGTGAACAATTTTAGACCGATGCTTTCCTGGAATAATTGGCACAATAATAAGTTGATGTACTTGGGCATGGTGTGAGCCATTAGAAAACAACTGACCATACATGTAAAAAGTGCTTTTCATTAAAAAAGTCAGATGTCCTTGATGTAAGATCACTGACAAATAGAGGAATGTGAATTATATAAGTCTTCATTATTTAATCGTGATAGATCCATTGGCTAGTGTACAAGTTGCTGAGTTGAAAAAACTAATTCAATATTTTGCAGGAATTTTTTTTGGCCACTAAAAATTGAAAAATATTACTTCAACGTTATGCGGGTATAATTCTAAAAGTGAAAACTTACTAGAGAAGGCCTAGAAGATGAAATTCAGGCAAAGAAGACAAATTGTATGTCAGTGATTCATTATGCAAGTCATACTTCACAACTGAAAAAAGTTTGATTGATAGAAAGTTACTTTGATGGAAAGAAAACTCTTGTATTGCATGCTGGGTACAAATACATTCTCTGACATTTACGGATCAACAAACAGTCTGGTGATACTACAGGCAGTTTTCTGGTTCATGTCTTGTTATTTGACCTACTCACCCCTGCCCTTTGGGTTAGACCGCTATCATTTTCAAGCACTGGGCGGTATCCATTCACAGAGATAAGGGGGTTATAGGGTTAAAGTCATAGCTGTAATACTATATATTTTGCAAGATGGGTAGATTGGTATTGTAATTACCACAGTAAGACTCAGGCACCATGCAAAGCTTGAAAACACATCAACCAAAATACATACAACACAGCCTGGTTATGTAAACTTTGCATGGATCATTACAATGCATACACAGTTCTTCCTCTTATAATATTCAACCAAAGTGATGAGAAAAAAATCAATGTTTTATACCAGCTAAACCAGATTCTCATTAGCAAAACCTGTGATTGACTGTAATGGCCATATGGAAAGCTTGAAAACAAGTATTCATACTTATACCACTGGTCTAGTATAGTCTTGCAAAGAATGACATTCCATTCTAACTCTCATCAACCTACACCTATTTCAAATTTATGACCTATCAGTCAAGATAAACATTATTCTCTAAGGTTCAACTTCAACTGAAGATACTAAGAATGCAGTGCACACAATGGACAAGCTGTACATATTTCAATGTTCATTAGATTTGCAATGCAGAAAATTGTTCATTGAAGGTGTGTCTTGGCAAATTTAATTGTCACATAGCAGTTTGGCAAGTAACAGTAGAAACACTGTACATGCATTATGACTTACTGAAATTTTGATAAAACTTGTGAAACCAGGAAAGGTTTTGCTGTTGATTTGTCAGCAGTTTGATCTTGTCAGCTCAAAGGCCCAATAAAATAAATCTGTGACGTCATTCATTTTTACACAAGATCAAGGATGTGAAACTTAGGGAACCATTAATGATAAGAAAATAAAACACACTGATATTGCACTGAACTGTTAGGTCACAATCTTAACACTTCTTACATGTATTTTAGGCACTGTATTTACAGATAATTTTTTTCAATCCGTTTCTAACTGTAATTATCTTGTAAACCAACACATACTTTACCATCATAAAGATAACATATTTGATAAACAGACATGACAAGTTCATGACAAATTGCTGAAAATTCATGACATTGACAACAAGGTTACAAAACTACACTAGTAATAAAGGAAAATACACAAAATATTCCTGATTTGTGAGAAGATATTTGTATTATGTGATTGGAAACACATTTTTTTCTGATGAATATATACATGTTGATTGAAGAACAGTAAAACTGTTGGCTTACGAATGGCTTTGCCAACTGGTAAATATTTTTGTTGCAAACAGGTAAAATGACCATTGCCCCTTTTTTGATATAGCGCCCTCTGGAGTTCAACATTTAGTCCATTATTGTATTCAACAAAATCAGTAAATTTGAACTTGGGTTTTTTCAACAATACACTTTAGCCTGCAGTATTGCCTGTTAAATGTATTTAGCGTTGCTATTAACATACCCCCAAGAGGTCATCTCTATTCTAACAGGTCTCACAGTATTGATTTTATTGATTTTTACATGTGCTGCACCAAACAAAAGTTTTTGCTTGTTTCAAACCCACAACTGAGACATATGAACTTTGACCCATGTGCAGTATAGATGACCACTAACAATGGTTGAAAATGCAATATTCTTTGTTAAGAAATTGTAATTTCTAACATTGCAGCAGTAGAGCTTGGTTAGCTGTAACTTTCAAGGACTTTTTAACAGTGTTTTAATTCTGTTTGTAAACTAGTTTCTTGATGTATTCCTATAACCATGTAGAAATGCTTCAAATTGGTTAACATAACCTGCACGTCTGTAAGTGTAATGTCCAGTGTAATTGTTGACAACAAAATTTCAGTCTGGACAAGAATTGATTTTACAACAAATAATATTGTGTACAGAACATGTTGTGTTGACAAAGCTACACAGTACATTTTGTAGAGTAGCATTTATTTTATCAAGAAGAGTATGAAACTGTACAGACAAACCTGTCTTAGAGCTGTCATCTCTTTATAGTGGTTACTTTGTGGCAGTCTAGTAGCATTTTACATGTTAAAGGCCTTTTACAGAACCACTACCTCTCTCTAATGTGGTTATTGGCTACATGAAATTGTTCAAATTTGGTACAAAAGGGCAAAATCTGTATTATAATGGTTAGCAAATGTGTTTATAATGATTCTGTCAAAAACCGCTATAACAGGAATTAACACAAGAAATGAGTCTGAAACCGATTTTGAATTTGCATTACAATTGTTTAAGAAATTAAATGCATGTCTCATATTTTTTAAAATACAATATTTATGAAATTGAATTTTATCATTACTGTTATCTGTTCCTAAATTCATCGCTCAGCACACCGCCTATACTGTTTGATGGTTTATTTGTTTTTGAAAGCAATTCCACATGCAGGCTCTGTAGAAAGGTCACCTCTAAATGTATATACTGGTCACCTTTTCTTGGTCCTTTATGTGACCACTGTACACAGATTTGACTCGACTTGCTTCATCGAACAAACATTTTGAAAATATTACCTACAGCTATTATCAAAGGCTTTACGTTTTCAGAAAAATTTCGACACGGAAAATTATAGTCCAACAGTTTTATCTGAATGACAATACATCAATTGTAACTTCATCCTTTGTTAACAGTAATTCATTTTCTGTACAAGGTTTTTGTTTTTGTTTCGTATTGTTTTGTTTTTTGTGATGTAAGGGTTTATTACTCAGAGCAAAACATAATGATTCAGGTTTCCATGTTACACAATTAGCTGGTCAAAGCTTACTTCCAGACAATTTTCGACATACACATTCTTTCTAGAAATCTACATTGCAGGACTCCAAGCTGTAGAGACACTTGAGGGTATAGGCTGTTTGGAGTGTGATCTACATAATAAATGATATGCGAGCCTCAGCCTAACTGGAGTCCTCAATGAACAATATTTGAGGCAATACTGAAGGATAGTGGTTCCTCACTATACTGATCTACATGTCAACATAATTGTTTCAAAAAGCTATGGAAGGGCCTCCTATTAAAGAAAACCTGATTGTTTGAAAAATAACCAATTTTCCACCAGATGGTTTTGATCAATTTATATGTATATCACTATCAGCTTTAATACTAGTGTTAGATTTTCTTGAGAGGTTTTGTTAAAATGTTCTTCACCAAGTGGTAGAAATTGGTCACTGCAAATCTTTGAAGTTTTCTGACTTCTTGGCATTAAAAATATGACTGTGTCGCTGTATCTTACCTGCTATCATCGGCATCTATCTTGTAAAGTTCATCAAGGCCTATAGTTGATGAAGATACCATAGCAGTGTTGGTAGATGCTAGTTTTGGCAGTCTGTATGGAGTTAGCCCTGCACCAATCTTATTGCTAATAACTTCCATGTCCTCTTTCTCTTCATGTGAGTACAATGCAGGCAGGCTTTTACTAGTTGCTGCTTCCCGGCCCCTGAAATTCAAGGTCAGCAAAAAATTGTCACTGAGTTTCTTGTCTAGGTGAACAATCTGCTCAGATAGATGCAAATGTTACCAAATGAATTCATATATATATAACATATGTATGTATGTGTGTATGTATGACTGTATACTAAAATGCCATGTGTGTGTGCATAATATTATGATATAAATTCCTGTGTAAATACATTCAAAACTTGAACATATATATGAATTAGTTAAGGCATTGATATGTATATTTATACATAGATATGCATGTGTATTTGTGCTAACATATGTATACATGGATATATAGATTAAATGCCAGATGTACAGATACAGTGTCACAAAATGTATCGAGAAATGTATTTCTTGCAAATGTTTTTCAATCAGAGTAAACCAACATGCACTATCAACAAGTTGCCAAAAATCAACTGAAAGTTCAGTCACAAACTTCCAACCTCACACACACAATTCACGGCAGTGCCAGACATGGTTTAACTCTGAAGCGCGGAACATGCAAAAACCTTAGTTGCCAATATATGGGAACATTTCACTCTATAGGCTGGTTTTCAATATGCATGCTTGTGTTTGTAAGCACAGCAGTGGAACTACAGCTTTGCATAAGTGCCGTGTGAATGGGTGTTGCGAGGTGACTGCAACATGAGCTGTGCATCTAAACACTTCAAAGTAAACACTAAGACACACAGGTGAATGAAAGAGGATTGTGTTAGCTGAACCAATGCACCATAGCAGTGATATGTGATGCATGAACTGTTTAGTCTGGGTCAATCTTTGCCAAACCATTACAATTGCAACCAGGGTTGTACAGGGTAAAATTTCACACATTTGTCTTCAGCTAGGCTACACATCAAAGGATTTACTGTCATAGTACAGAGCATTGTTGCCATGTTTCAAGCTGGTAACGAATTATGAATAGCATCTATTGTCGAAAACTGACATAAAGCATAATGAAATCTGACATCAGCTTGTCAATTTTTGTATGTACTGAGTGACTGTAAAATGACTTCTACAACATTCCTTTTCCATACTTTTGAAAGAAAACATTTCTTGTGGATGAACTTACAGAGATTAATGAACTGTACATTTTAATATTAAGCACACTAAATATCTTTGATAATGTGAAAATTCACATTTTTATGAAGGCATAGATATAAAGTAGGTTGGTTGATAAAGCATGTATGAAGACATCTGATCTATGTACGATACACAAACAATGGGTATATTTTGCTTTGATAAATTCATGACTTTTCTGTCCAATTTTGACATTTCTATCCTTGGGTTATCTTATTTGCTTGAAATTACTGTTACAAGAAGATATTGAAACAGACAACACAAAACTCTCTCAAGAAACTATACGTTAGTGTATAAAATTCTCAATATACTTGTAGTTGTACATTAATTTCCTTAATCCTCGTGATAAACATTTTTTATAAAGATTGCTGGCATTTTCAATTAAAAACAACAGCTTCAAATAAAACTACAGCACAGCACAGTTGTCAACTGTTCATGGTGATGCAGTATGTGTAAACTGTCTTGAAAAGTGCACAGGCCACCTTCTGTTGCATCTTAGCAATTCAACAGAGCGCAATGGGAGAACTCTATATAGTCTGCCTTACAGCTCTTACGTATAAAGAGTTCATATTCTGATGCCCTCAATGAATTGGGCAGATGATTGCAAGCTACTTCACAAAAATTTTTTTATAGGTTCCTTGTGATGGTAATACTATGATTATTTCATTTCTTTGCATGGGGCATTCTCGAGAGCCAGAGCATAATTTCCGTTCAGCTGACCTACGCAAAAATTAATGGGTAGCACTAAGCTGTTGCTGTAAAGAGGCGTGTGGTTTACAACCATGTGCATGGGGTTGCTAGACAATACTTTGGTCAGCCCCTATTGTTTTGATTAACAAAGACCTACTAATTATCCATCCATCCATCCATAAATGATGAATGGAACAGCCCACTGAATATGTGTATTCTAGCCTGGTTTGTGGCAAAACCATTGTATTTCAGGGGTGGCAAGAAAAGATGAATGGCAGGTACATATTTGCTTCCCAACCACTTGTTAATCCACATGTGGGTACCATATGTATATACACTGTACAAGTAAATTCATTCTTTCACTGTGAAGTCAATGTAAGCCTATATTGCAGTCTTGAATGTAACTTTACAGTATTTTATATTAAACTTTGAGGTGCTAAAATTTATCAGTTTCCTATGTTGTGCCAACACCTTGTTCTTCAATATATGCCAACGGAGCCATAAGCATCTTATAAAATTGGTACTTTCATTTCAGGTAGAAAAGAATGGAAATGTACACTGGACAGTACAGTATCAATTCTACTGTAGGCTGACAATGTTAGATTGTATTCAATGTTACAGAGACAGTTTGGTATCATAAAGATTATGTATCCCAGTGACCATGAAAAAATACAGATGTACATTCAGCTATCTGTCCCAGTGCAGTCTCTGAAAATTCTGTTTGTGTGCAAGGTTGTGTGTTAAGTGTGGGAAGCACATGATGTATGTTAACCATTGGCCAAAAACAGATACACATCTACATTACAGGAGAAACAATGTTCAGTTGATGAAGCATTGAGAAAAAAACTGCTATTGAGAGCTTTGGCAAACAGTATAAAATACTGGCTGAAGCAAGACCATTTAAAAGCCTTTAAAAGTACAACCTTAGCAAGATCTTGCATAGTGGTATAGACACTGAATATTTTAATGCCAGGCAATTTTACATCTTGGAAGGTTGCTGGAGTCAGATATTTACATGCATAGTGCAGACTGGACAGCAGGGCATATATGAAGGTTTTCATTTATGTAGAATATGTAGAATATGCCATGGTACAAATCTGATACCTGATGTTAGTCTTGGTTGATTCAGGAAATCTCACACTGTTGATTCAAATGTTAACATGGAAAACATGCAATGATAATGTTAGTAACAACAACAACAACAAAACACACAACAAAACACAGTCCATGCAAACACAGTTAAGACTGACAGCATGGTTAACACACATTGACATAAATTACAAACACATCAATGGAAACACAAATTATTTACAAACACAAATGGGAGATTAAGTACAGTAAGCAATTACTAAAATCCCTTTCCACCAAAATTTATCTTTGGAGTAGCATTGTAATGACATAGCGTCAATGCATACATAGCAATACTAGCTATAACTTTTGATTTCATCTTTGTATCAACTTATTTTTCAACACCAGTAAGGACTGATTAAATCATTGATGACGATTTCACTTTTCCTTCGGTTGAATATTATAAACAGTAGTCATTTCTCAAAAATCCAACTACCAGACAAAAAAAACTGGCAAAATGATCAAAAGTTACAACTATAAACTTGTCTTTTACTTTAAAAGCATGCAAGCCAATTTTAAAATTATATTATATATCACTGGTATACTACACATATAAACTCAATTTTTAAATTTGATTTTCTTTCCAAATTGCAAAAACTTGTACACAACTATATTTGTGTACACTGAATTTGGTAGAACCTAACTCAACACTTGTATTCAGGTTACAACTTACAAATGTTAAATTTTCAAGTTACTGATAATTTGGATATTTCAAAAATTTAAACATAACCATTCAAACTGCTGTAGTACATTGAACAGATTATGAATCAACATCAAATAGCATTTCATAGGATTTTGTTTGAACAGCCAATTCATGTTGGAGGTTTCAACCTGTCAGTTGTAAACTATATCATCATGGTTTGACCTTAACCTTGGCCACAAGTTATCAATGGTGATTTCAGACCTGTTCATGGACCATTGGGATGAACAAATCAAACCCCTTTCATTAAAACCTTTGGCTTTCATCTAGTTACTGTACCTTGTTACTGCCTGATTTTAAACATTCACTTTGTAAAGTAATGCTGATATAACACAGAAGTGCTAGTATATTGGAAACTATGGATTTTAGTGTGAGCAATAAATCCTTAAGAAATTCTGTACAACTTTTATTGGCCCATTATCCTAGTAGTCTATATTGATATGTCCATATTCTTTTATTTTAGCAAGACTGGCTACTTTCCTTTCCTTTTGGTGGTTAAAATGTCAACAAAAATAAACAGGATTATGTGAACACTATGTGCCTGTATAGGAACACTATAGGGTGCACTCTATGAGATGTAAATGTACAGGAACATTATATTAGGGTGAATTCTATAGATTAGAAGGTATACCGGTATGTATACAAACACTACAGGAGGCTGTGGGGGGTACCTTCATAAGAACATAGGGAGATTTCTATAGGAGGTACATGTACGTATATAGGAACACTACAGGAGGCATGCTGTGGAGTTAAATGTACTTTACAGGAACATTACTGTGCACTCTGCGAGAGGTAATGTATATAGGATTGTGGTAGGTAATATATGGGAACATTATACTGGTAGGGTGGACTCTATGGGAGATAATTCATGGGAACACTATAGCCAGTATAGGGTGGACTCTATGAGACGTACATGTATAGGAACATATAGGATGCACTCTATAGGATGTACACATACAGGAATATTATGGTGAACTCTATGGGAGGCATATGTATATAGGAATTAACAAAGGGTGCATGCTGCAGGAGGTAATGTATAGGAACACTATACTAGGGAGCATTCCATAGGAGGTACATGTATAGGAACACTGTAGGCAGGACATTGTGGGAGGTATTACATTATAGGATGCACCTATGCAGTGGTCTACACAGAGTGAAGGTTACTGTGGGAAATGATGACATTGGTGACAGACACATTAATTAATAAGGAAAACTAATCATTGTTATATGAGTATACGTACATCCTGAAACTTTAATTCAGAAACCATCCAATATAATTATTCAGATAGTTCTGAATTTGAAACAAGATGTAGTAGACAATTAAACATTGCAAAAGATACAAGGTATTTTCAATATGTTATAAGGGTAACATCCATTCCACAGCAGTAACTTCACTCTACATGTTAAGCAGGGATTTTTTTATCATTTTACTGTTCTACAAGCAAATGTCATCAATGTCTCCACGTTGTACCTTTTCACCGGTCTCCTTGGATTGACTTGAATATCAAGATGAATTGGAGGAAATCTGTCATAAAATGAATGACAATTGAATTATGAGACAATCAGACAAACACTCTGTCTACAGGTGATAGTATATATATATATAATGAACCATTGCCATTTGAACTAGCTGAAGTGCAAATTTCATAAAATACATGAATATGAAAATTAAAAATGAAGATTCAAGTATGACTGATGAAAGAAATATTCTCTCTGTTGATAGTCCAGTAATGTATCCAGCAGTGTATATCATACATGTATGAATATTCATGATATCAAGCAAATTAATTTGATATTTATGTCTAAGTACACAGATGTCTTTAACTTTGTCTTAAACTTTGTACGGAATTAAAGTACAAGGAGACTATGTGCCCAAGGGCAGGTTACCATTTGACTGACGTCAAGAGGGAAAATGGTCTCCTATCTTGTGGGTACAAAGTCCCTTGCCTTGTTTTGGTTTGTTTTATTTTATGCATCTCTTACATAATTTTCACTCAGATGCTTTGGTTTATATACAAATGACAATCATATGCTTTATTATCTCCAATAAAGCCGAAAATCTGTAAAAGACTAGAATAATTTTCATCATCAAACAGTGCGTGAATATATTTAAATCACTGTGTTATGCAATTCATCGATTTTTTCATGCATAGTAAAAACTGTTTTCCTTTGTAAAACATGTAATGTCCTCATCATTCAATCCCGAAATTGAAGATAGTTCTGGGTCACTTTCAGTCAAATGATGAGTATGCAGCCCCGATGTCATCAACAAGTTATCATTGAATCCTATGGAAGTGCAACATTCCATATATGAGGCATGTAATAAATACATGTATATGCATAAACATACATGATATGCACAGTATGTATGTCCATGGTACATGTATATACATTGTCTGTTCTGAAATATTGTCCTCCTAACATTTAACCCTTTCACCACCATGGTTTGCCCCAAATCCATTGTTTTCTATGGTAAAGTTGGACCTGTATACAGGGAACTGGGGGTGAAAGGGTTGAAATATGGACCTTTGTCCATTCACACATGTATGAAAAGACAGACATTTCAAAGAGTTTAAGAAGGACTATTTATGCAAAAATTAATTTCACTTTCCTAGATGGGATAACTTAATTTTAATGTAGATATGTAATGTCCCAAGACATCTGAATATACACGTAATTGATAGTCAAGTTGGTGATGAGAATTTATTCAGCGTTCTCTAGAACGCTTTTCCAACTTGAATCAAGCCTTCTGTACAATGTATAGCTGAAATCTGACTTTGTTACTTCGTTCCTGCCTGCGATGGAATGAATATCCTAGAGCAAACTCAACTACAAAGCTGGTTGATTTGAATATAAGTACTAAATTTTTCACAAGGTAATTGTAAGGTGGAGATTGTAAAGTTGGCATTTAGCCACATCAAACACGGTATTCGGGGACCCTGAAACTTGTCCCCTGGCACATGAAGTGGTACAACACAAAAGCCACAATGTAAAGGAGTTGATAAATAATTACAATATACATGTAAAGTACCTGTGATGTCAATTCATGGCTAATTTATTATGTAAACCCGAGTAAATAAGTCGCCATATCCATAAATCATTTAAAGAGTCTCTGAAAAATTTAAAATTCTATACATTGGGCGCTACCTGAACAAACCCTGACATTTGTGGACCTGATCTGACCATGGACGCCTTTTTTATGTCCATGATCTAACCAAAGCAGGCTCTCTTTCCTTAAACTTTCATTACTACTGAAACACTTGTCATGCAAACTGGTACACGAAAATGTGATGATTGCCCTGGCTCAATAAAATTGGCAGTATACCTGTATGTTATTGAAACACTTAAAGACGTATCTGAGAACACAATGGAGTGACCAACTTGGCCAGCCAGTGTTGAAGAGACTTGTTGGTATGAAACCATTGTTACTGTACAAAGGCTTTGAGAGATTCAAAAGGCGATTTACTGGATGATGAACGGTCCCTGAAGGTTACATGCCATGACATCTAGCAAATATGTCCTGATCTAAAATGTAAACAATCCTTTCCCCAGTGGTACTTGCGGTAACATTCTATTGCTATGGCTAGTACAAATTTGATTTTTTTTTTCCTACTCTGCACAATCCTGTTACAGCTGGTTTTCACACCTTTTTGACAAACAACATTATCAATCAAACACACCTACAATTTGCATCATATTAAAGCTAGAAACCAAGTCATGAAAGGAATTAGGTTTACTATCATGGCTACAAGAGATTTCAATGTGTTTAGACTTTATACAGTGGAGGAAATTTTTTCCATGAAACAACTTGGAAATTTGAACAGATGTTCAGTAGTGACAATTTTCGTTATTGAGGTGTACTCAAAAATTTTCTATTTTCCATGGAATTCATTACTAGGGAAGAACAGTAACTAATAAAAAGATTTTCGGCAATGATCACTATATGAAAATTTCAGTGCACACGTACTCACAGCTCACTTTTTTGTTACTTTCGTCAATAAAAAACGAAAATCAGTTAACGTTGAAGTGGAAAATTACGTGGAGCAATTCTTTAACTTTTTTATCTGAAACATAAAATCATGTTAAATACATTAAAACCTCGCAAAATGGCAGTCTTTTAATCGTTAGTCTGGAAACCTTTGCGGGCACCCTATTAATTTTAATAAAAATGGCCGATCAAAGAAGATACTGATGTCATCACGATTTTGTCGAGAACAGGAAAGGGGCGGTTTTGTCCAGTAGGGAACTCAGTCAAGAATCGCCACAAAACGTTTCGCTACCTCCATCCAAATCACATAGTCCCGGAAAATATTTCTGTCGTGTTTTCTGGTCATGCTATGACCATCGTAAACACTGGTAATGCCTACGGTGCCGTCTATCGGAATGTTATGTCCACAAAAACCAGATTTTGCCGCAAACAGAAATGTATTATACTGTGTGGTGACTCAGATGGCAATATGATTACACTCATCGGATTACAGCGAAGGGCCCGAGACAGTGATACACGGAAACTACCTTCGACAGTTTGGCTTCCAATTACTACTATACACGAAATGTGCGTTTATAGCCATAGTATTAGAGTGAATGTTGCAAATTTCGTGTTTCCCTATGATAATATTTTCAGGTAATTCACGTACATCAAAAACTACACGTAGGCTTCATGTCGTCAGCAGGCAGCACAAACAGCGTCAACGCTTGACCACCGTAGGCAACGCTTTTTTAGCACAGCCCAACTCACCTGCTTTCACGTCGCAGTTCTAAAGAGGACGTCGACTTCGGCATATCGACGGCTATCCTGGCGGTCTTACCATTTCGAAATATGTATTACTATTACACAAGACTGAAATAATCATACAAATCGACGGCAGAGCTCTGAATACCGTCTACTCTCTTTGAACTTCCGCCATTTTGGTTGTCACGTATCGATGCGTCTTTGAAAGGCGAGCTGGGTCACGTGACGGAAAATAACAATGTACCGAGATAAATTTTTAATAAAGCGTGTCTTGGAAACTTAACAACACCTGTATCCAAAATAGCAAATATAAACATATTATAGCAGTGCCTTGTTTCGTATAAAGTTCACTTATTTGAAAACAAAAGTGACGATTATCAGTTATTTAGCCCTGCCATTGTGCGGATCACACACATGATAACCTCCGTAAGGTGTGTAACAGTGGTGCTGTGCGAGTGAGAGTTTAGGTTCAAATCCACATGTATACCAGTCTATGTATAATTGACTACATTATCAATAATAAAAGTGAGGCATTGGACATTTAAATATCACTTTTGTTGCTATGTTAAGAATATGTCTGTGTTCCGCCACCGTAAATAAATGAAGTCGGTCTCAATACAACTTGATTATTATAAGCTTACAAGGCTATGATGATGTTTGTTTCGTTTTGTTTTTGTTTTGTTTTGGTTAGTGATCGATTGCTCGTACTTTTCAATATTACATCGGATGGCTAGAAAGGTGAGACTAAAGACAATTTGCAAGAACTGTCGAAAATTCATTTCTTCTTGCTGTAATTTGTAATAGAGCGCCACCTTGGCTAAGTTAGTGTTTTGGAAACCGATCTCAAACTGTAGCCTCATTGGAGGTCTAAAATGAGCTGCCGAGCTTGTTCATGAGATTACGATACCATAGGTGAAACTGCGGATAATTGACTACTCAAATAAACTTGTCAAAGTTGTGAGGTGTTTTAAATATTCAACATTTTCAATACGCAGGCAGCCTTTGGAAGTTGGCAAGAAATACAACAATTCAAAAATCATTTTATTTTTTTCAAATATAAGGAAGAACCCATATTTTGCAGGAGAAAACAATATAAATCTTGTTTAAAAGCACTAATTTATTTTCCTGTTAGTTTGACTGAATATTTTTGACCACTATCCCCTCCCAAAATAAAGATAATTTGCGTCTACTTACACATAGTACGTGAGAGAAACAAGCTGCATCCAGTGATCGTTGGTGGCGCTGAAAAGCGCCTGAATTTTCAAGTTTACTGCAGGCATCTGACCATGGCCTCAAATATCAGAATTTCTAGAAACACGATATATCTGCAATTGCTGTTCAAGTCCACTTGGTCACGTTTGTGTTTCCCACGCTTGATAGCACCAATGTTTACTAGGGAAGAAACACTGAAATGTGTGAGTAGGTAATGGGGGGAGCGTGAAAGACTCTTATTAAAAGTTGATAGGAAACCTTTGTTGTCAACTTTGGGAAATCGATATGCGGAATAAAGGCCTGGTCGCGTCGTAGACCAAAACTATTATCTGCGTTATGGATACGTCGAGTTCAACTGTAAACTGAGAATTGATTAGCGATTACAGAGAATAGGATGATTGATCGTTTTCATACTGCTTAGATTATCCGTGCAAATCTAATTTACAGTGCCGGGCAGGGTTGGGACACGGTATTGAGTTCGACCAGGTGGCAAAATAAGGAAAGAAGAGTCGTTCGATATCGGGTTTTCGGAGGACCGAAGAAAGTGAAATTTATAGCTAACTTTGAACGCACTTTTTGTGTTTTTGTCATTTGCTGAACTGTACTTCGCCTACTTTAAACAAAGTCCGCGCATTTTGATACCTTTACAGTTTCCTAATAAGCGCTTTTAGGCCTATATGCTCTTTCAGCGATGTTATTATCATAATGGCAGTCAAGTATAACCTTATTATATGTGTAAAACGTGTCCTGAGCAATATGCCTATGACTTATGGAAACTAGTTGATAACTGTTCACAAGCCTATGGCCTAACTACCAAAATTACGGTCCCTCTGTCGTTTAGAATTTTTAGAATTACGCCAAAAAAAAAATTGTGTGTTTCCTGTAACATGCTCTTCAGAAATAGGGTAGGTAGGTCGGAAAAAAAATTTTTTTTGGTAATTTTTTTTTTCTCTGCAAAAAAGAAAATGTGAAAATTTCAATACCTTTCGACAAGGGTCAAGGCATCGTCATTGTCAACACAAAAGATTACATACACGAATGCAAAAGACAATTACGCAACACTCAGTATTATACACAACTAGACAGTGCGACACAGAACAAACAGTAAACAAAGTACACGAACTATTAAACAAAATGTACGAGAACAAACACATCGACCATGATACTTATAAACATCTCGATCCAAAAACATAAAATCCGTACCCCGCAGTGGTACTTATTGCCTAAAATTCACAAACCGCCGCTGAAAACTCAACGTTTGCAGGGAGACCAATATTTAGTGGCTGCTCCAGTCCCACTAACAGAATTTCAGAATTGCTGGATTACTTCATAAAACCACTGGTCCAGCAACAACCGTCAAATATAAAAGACAGACACAACAAACTTCATACAAGAAATAGAAAAAACAAATTTCCCCCAACATGCATTTCTTGTAACACTCGACGTGGTGTCGATGGACACAAACACAATTCACGACGAAGCGATTCGGCTAGTCAGTGAAACATTAAACTCACAAACCTCGCTTCAAACAAATTACGGCATCAAAAAACCACCACGGAAGACTTAATAGAAATGATTTCACTAATTCTAAAACACAACAGTTTTGAATTTAACAAGCAATATTTCCGCCAAACCCGCGGCTGCAGCATGGGATCGAATGCCTCGCCAGAGATAGCAGACATTGCTTTTCATGAACTTGAAAAGAAAATAATCGTAAACAACCACAACAACATTCACTTCTGGAAAAGATTCAGAGATGATGTCTTTGCAATCTTTCTCGGAACACAAACCGAACTCACTAACTTCATTCAAAAAATCCACACAATGCACCCAACGTTTAAGTTTTCATACGAAAACTCAACACAAGAAATTACATTCCTAGATGTAGTAGTTTTCAAAGGTGCAAGATACCACAAGAAAATATCCTCGACATCAAAACACATACTAAACCAACAGACACATTCCAATTTCTACATAGAGAATCTTGTCACCCGACAGCAACATTTAATGGCTTTATCAAAGGTGAAATCCTTAGATACGCTCGCACTTGAAACAACAATGACGACTTACTAAAAAGTCGCTTTCTTTAGAAACAAACTACTCGACAGAGAATACAAAAACAATGAAATCACGAATATAACAGAAAAAATAAACCACAGTATTCGTAATACACTAACAAACTGTACAAGTACACGTACAGAAGCAACAAACAAACTCATCTTCAGTACAACATACAGCCCTTACATAAAAACAAAAGATCTTAAGGGAAGTCTTTTGAAACATTTGGCTGAACTGGAGAAGGACTCAACACTAAGGAATCTATTCCCAGAATCACCAATCATTGCTTACAAGAGAAACAAAAACCTAAAAGACACACTAGTCAAAACAAAATTTACAGAAGTAAAGAAACAAAAACAAACAAACCAGACCACCAAACGGACTCACAACGAGACCCAAACATTGATATTCTTGCCTCGCTATTCGAAGAGCAAGACCACTAAAATACATTAAATAAATTTTCACAAACACAAACTAACGAAAGAATCTACATTGCGACTGATGAGAAACCACACTCGGGTTTCGAAACGCAAGCGTCAAAGGGCCACTCATCAACTTGTAACACCATAGGTCCGGCTGCGTCTCGCCATAAGCTTTCCCCACACAAACAAAACATTACCGTACACACTAATCCAAACTTCCCTACAAATATCCGAGGCGAAACAAACATTTTCATTAACACAAACAATCGGATAGAATGTAGGAACACATTTTTGAAACGAATCAAACAAAACTCGACACAAAAACATTTTGGATAGTTAGGTGGGGAGCCTCTTTCACACTTTTTACAATCGCCATAAGCTTTCCCCACACAAACAAAACATTACCGTACACACTAATCCAAACTTCCCTACAAATATCCGAGGTGAAACAAACATTTTCATTAACACAAAAAAATCGGATAAGAATATAGGAACACATTTTTGAAACGAATTAAACACAAACTCGACACAAAAACATTTTGGATAGTTAGGTGGGGAGCCTCTCACACTTTTTACATTTTTTCTTGAACGTGATCGCATTTCTCATATGTTACGGAAAACACGCTTGCACAAGCAGTCGCTATTGTTGTTTAATGACGTCATGAAATCACGCGTGATTTAAACTTTTCCCAGCCAATCTCGCGGGATTTGTTTTCAAGGTCCAAAAAAAAGTTTAGGGTCGGGGGGTTTGAACTAGGGTAGGTCGGGTTACCGGAAACACACAATTTTTTTTTTTAGGCCTTACGATGTTTTATATATTCTCACCCTGTCAAAGGCACGGAGACTTCACAATTTTTACAGTAAATAAACTTAAAGCGTCACTCCCATTTTCAAACGCTATAAAACACTTGCATGTGACTCAATATGAAATGATATATTAGACATAATGACAAAGTAATGATTTCAACTCAGAATGAAACTATATAATACTTCAAGAAGTTGTGGTAATTAAGATAAAAAACGAAAATTATCACATAGGCCTATTAAAACACACCAACGTAATTTGTGATTGTGTATGATGGTATATTTTAGCTCAAGACGTATAGAATCTCCCTATTTCACTTGTATAGTGTTTACCGGGTTACCAATAAGCGTTTTTATGCGAAAATATAGATTTTATTTGCGATTTTCTCTCATTTTTTGAAACCATACCGCGATGAGTTAGACGTAGGTGTCGGTACTTTCTGACATCCAACAAAATGGTCATTTCTAGTTGTCAAATCAATACTGCCAGCTATCTCAAGGATTTTGCAGTCAGGTGTCCCTAGGGATTCCCATACCTACTTCAGTTTAACTGTGATGTGAGAGAAAAACTGTCTTCTTATAATTAGGGACCGAGCACAATTAACGGCAGGGGGCCGGAAGAGAAGGGGGGGGCACGAAAAAAAAGAGTGTTCTTGGGGTGGGCCATGAAAATTCCAGGGAAGGTAAGGGGTGGGCCACCAAAATTTTTTACATCATGACAGACAGAGAATATTTTTCAGCATTTTTGTTCCTTGTTGAAGCTGGAGTTCCTTGTTAAACTTCTTGTAGCATGATGAAATACCAAGTCTTAAACCTCACAATGCAGTTGTTATGTGTAAAATGAGCAATATTATTATTGAAAATTGACTTCATTTGTCAACAATGATAATGGTTGGTAATGATACAGAGGCTAGGTTGAAACTGGTTATTTCATCATGCTATAGGAAGAACTAGAATACCTAGTGGACACACAGGAAAAAATACTGAAAAAAAGGAGAAAAAAATGGCATTAATGGGTCTTTTATAGTTAGCCCATGAGGGACTATTCCAATGGCAGACTGTCATTACCGTGGAGTAACATTGAATATCTTGGGTAGTCATAGAAAGGCAGACACTGAGTTGTGGAAAGTGCATTGAAATCACAATGGTCATGTTATACATTTTTCCCCAACATCTGAAAACATCATACAGATACTCAGTTGAAATAAAGCATATACATACCGGTATATGAAATGCTCAACATGCATACCAGCAAACAGACTCAAAAATAATTATGCAGTTCAGTTCAGTCTTCTCAGTGACAAAATTGTCCTAAAATTCTTACTCTTTGCTGTATCATACTTTGGAAATTAAAAAGACAATGCATTCATTCTATATACCATGGGTACATGACCCCTGTGTGACCATTTGTTCGGATGACTTTTGAGTAAAAGTATGATGAAATGCACAATATTGAGCTTGTTAACTAACTTGAGATGTGCAGTGAACACTGTCATCATTAAAAATAATTCATGTCTAAATCAATGCTTCAACTATAACAACTATAACAGCACTGAATGAACTTGTAGATTGTTTATAAGGTATTTGGTAATTTCATCATTCTTTGAGATTAAAATAGCACAACACAATACTGAAAAGTAGCTGTAGGTGTTAAAAGTAGTAAAGCTTGAACATGTGTTATTTTGTTTGTTTATTATTTATATATTTATTTGTTTATTATTTATTTCAAGAATGCAAGAATGTTGTTTTCACTAAAGCATATATTAAAAGTTATAAGGATTATATATATGTGTACAACTTTGTACCTATGTAATCTTTCTTTTTTGGGGAGGGGGGCCACAAAAATTTTTGCTGGTGTTAGGGGGGGGGCTGTAAAAAATATATGCACCTCATATTTTCTCTTCCAGCCCCCCCCCCCCTGCCGTTAATTGTGCTCGTTCCCTTAGTTTAATTTCGGAAAGGTGGAGATTATTAATTGAGCGTTTTACGCACAAATATCGATGAATTACCGAGAAAATAATTTACAGTGTCACAAAAAGTTATGAGAAAGAGACAAAACCAGCAACTGAACGCCATGCTAATGGCGATTAGCTTCAGTCACCAAATGCACTATAAATCACAATCAGTAGCGATAACGCACCTCATCCGCAGTCTGTATTCTAATTCGCCAATTGGTAGTCACATGGGATGCGTTCTTTTGGGGCTGATATACGTAAAAGACGTCATAAGGCATCATTTGTTGGAACTGTTGCCTGCCAGGCATAAGTTCCGAAAAATGATGCCCGCTGACGTCAAAAATGACATTGACGCAGCATGCGCCGACCGGAATGTAAACAAAGATGTCGTCTGCGGCCGATAGAAACCATAGTCGAGAAATTTCTAGGTTTATTTTACTTTCTGAAGAAGAACTGAATGCTCTGGTTTCCAACAAGAACTCGAAACGGACGAAAACTATAATCAAAGGTGCATTGAACGTTTTGCAGAAGTATTGCAATCCTGTTGGGAAAAACCTTTTCTTACTGAACCACTCCGACACATTATGCCTACATGCGACAAGTTTTGTGTAAGGGCCTATGGTACATTCTTATGCATAACTGCGGATGAGGTGTGTTATAAAACACATTGACTGTTTCCCATAAATAAAAACTGTGCCAAACAATGGAGGTATAGATACGTAAAGAGGAAAGAAAAAGTAACAGCATGGTATGAAATACTCCAATATTTCAAATATTCTGAAGTATTTAGGCATTTAAGATGATACAAGAAATTAATGACGGAAGATCCTTCAAGCTTACATCACCTGACTTACATTCTACAGTAGCAGGCGTGTGGTCGATGGCCAACTTTAACCCCAATAACATAAGATATAACACCGTTTTCCTCTGGGTCGAAATTTGTTCAAAATAACCAGAGATGTCTTGCTTTCCTGCAGCGCTTAACCCAGTTACCAATATGGTTTTGTCCAAACCATTTCTTATCAATGGTGATTGTGGACCTGTTTATAGGGAAATAAAAGTGATAAGAACAGGTTGACGGGGGAATCATTTGATATCGTGGACTGAGAGCTGTGAATGAAATACATTGCTAGTCCTAAACACATTCTGTTCATCACGAAAGGACCGCTCCATTAATTCATCATGTCTGATTGTAATTTTTTCAGGTGCCAGATTGAGATTTATTGAGAAGAAGCTAAGTTATAATTAAGCTTCACAGAGAACTGAGCTGAGCTTCAAGTTATCAAGTAGATGATAATCAGGGTTCCAATTTATATCTTCTATCACAAAATGTCATAAAAATATATTCTTGCCGAATATAGGCTTTGAGACTTTGCATGTAATTGTTCACATTTTAACAAAATTGCGATTCTAATGCTTTTAAGGCTATTTTACAAATTTTGACAATTTTTTGCAAAGACAGCTTCAAAAGTACACGTCACGTCTTGTTCTTCTCATAGTAAGTCTTGATTATTATCATCGCTATATTTTTAGGATTTATTTATCGTTTTTAGTACAAGGGATTTTAGTGATCAATAAAGTCTGCTTTAAATGTCTGAGTAGGCATGTGATGGTGAAGTACATACTTAAATGATTCAAATGTGAACATAATGGCATTTCTGCAAGCTACGTTTGAATGTGGGGCGAGGTCTTGATCTAGTTGCAGGTTTTGGATGCCCACGTATACCTCCTGGGTCAACACGTACACAAAATGCCATCATATCGAATCCATAAAACATACTACAGCCTTGCGAGATTGTTTCAAGCTTCTTCCAGAAAGGGAGGCGGTAAGATATCTTTCATGTTTAAGTTCATAATTTTATTGTCATTTGGGAAAGTTACTGCCTAGATCCGGGTCAGAACGTATATATTAGCTTCAGCGGGTAAGACAGACCCTGTTTCTGCGACCACCCCTATTCCTATATAAATTACACTCCCTTCCTACTTACAGATTTGCTTTAACAATGACAGTCAATAACCTCGTGCTATTTGATATGCTTATTCAGAAGAATCTTTAGAGAAATTATGACTTAAGCGTATGGACCCGGCATTTTGAGTCCATAAAATTTCCCATTACTCAGAATGGTCAAGACAAAATTCTTTATAGCTTTTAGCGAATTTCATTCTTTCATATGTGAATAAATGCACGTACGCTTTAAGAATGAACGGGTCATTAAGCCCATTATCAGATACTTGACAGGTATAAATGCGCCTTTCTAGATACCCGGAGGTGGCACTCCCAAGAGGGTTGGATATCGACATCCGTTCCGCAAATTATCTAGATATCCTGGGACTCTATGACTTCTCAACAATCGATACCCTTTTTTGAGAAATATTAAAAAAAATATCTTTGACAAAAGATGCCCCATAATCTACAAAAGCTAGCAGACAGGGAAGCTAGTGTCATAATACAGCTACAGCCATGTCAATACAAACTATAGCGTCACCGTAATGAAGTGAAATGTCGTATCCTAGAATGAGACACAGATTTACATTTCAAAGCCTCGGTCTGAACCAGTTCTGAAAAAAAGGAGTCCCAAAATTTGCTTTTTCTCTGAGTTCAGAGTATCCGATAGATATTCTTATCCTTTCCCTGGGTAAGTTTTCTTAGGAAATACCCCTCTTTATTGTTTTCACGGACCATGATGACCAAAAAACAAAGTAGTCTGAGACGTGAGGATACCCGGCGGCATTGCCGGCGCCCCTTTTATCATCGTATGAAGACTTTTCACCAGTGATGTGTGTGCACTATTACAGTAAACACGAACACAAAATTAATTTTGGAGCAGTAAGGCTGCATTCGCAAACACCGGAAGGGGAAGGGCGATAGCATCCAAAAAAGTTCAAATGCCTCCCCGGACTTGAACAAACTCAAAACGCGTTCTAATGCCCCCACCCCCTTCTGACTTACTACACTTTTGAAAAACTGACCTTGTTTGGAATGGGCAGATTTTTTTCGGTACGTATCTGTGTGTGTGTGTTTTCCAGGGAATTGAAGGAGGGCGCTGTTTTGACATATTTTCTTTTACAGGAAAACTTCATCTTGTAAAACAGAAAGAACATCGATTACATGAAAAACGGGTTAGGAAACAGGATGACTTCCCTCACCTGTCAGGAAAACTAAACGTAATTATCATAATAGTATAAAAGGGACAGCTGTACGTTTTGGCAAATTTTTCAGCACGTTTTGTTCTGCGATCAACTGCAGTTTCTTGTTCTACTTCCCACAACCTGCTAGAATATTCCATTTGGCAAAATACATTTGTAAATACCGTAATCATTGTTATTGATGACAAACGATGAATCAAAGTGCCACCGTTCAGTGTGAACGGATCACCCAAATTTATTTATTTATTTATTTATTTATTTATTTATTTATTTATTTATTTATATATACATTTATTTATTTATTTATTTATTTATTTATCTATTTATTTACTGGCTGGGAACAACGGGCTTTCGCCCAATTACAGTTCAAGCAAATATGCTAAAGTGCTAATCAGACTAGGATATCATGGATGAATTATTTGTTCATTATTTGTTGTGGTTGTCGTGAAGAAATTACTGAATTTTCAGCGAAGAGCCTGTTTACATACATACATGTACCTACATACCTACATACATACATATATCCATAATACATACAATGTGTCACATACATACATACATACATACATACATACATACATACATACATACATACATACATACATACCACATACACACATACATACATACATACATACATACATACATACATACATACATACATACATACATACATACATACATACATACATACACATACATACATACATACATACATACATACATACATACATACATACATACATACATAATATTGCCATTCATAGTAACATTGTGACCAGCAAAACTCTCACAGAGCTTAGGTTGGCCTCTCAAATTGTTTACAGTACTTTTCTGGTCTACCACTTCTGGGGCTCATTTTGAAGCCCATTGAAAATAATGAATGTTGAAAATGTGTAGATATATATTTGGTAATTTGTTTTTCTATGATAAAATTTGCGCGGTGACCTCTTGATTTCAAAAGGAATGGTTTAAAGTTTGCTAGAGGAAAGTTTGAGTCTTTCAGCTTTAAGGCTAGTACTTGATAATAACAAGAATATATTGCATAAATACAGATCATCAGCAATTGCAGAAAAATAACTTAAGATTTACCAAAGACGAATTCGACCTCCACACTTCATGGAGGATTGTGAAACTTCGCCGGGAAAATCTTGCATTTAAATGTCGCTGTACGTTATGATAGCGCCATCAAGGGTTGATATTTTTAGAACTTTGTTTTTTTTTTCCGAAAACGTTTTCAACTGCACTTTTCTCAGATACTTGTTGCAAAACGTTTTGTTTGATTCAAATCAACAACACACATCTTGAACATCTGCAAATGTTGACCATTACAAAACTACGTTGAGGACAAGAGAGCTATTGTCAGGCGAATATGACACGAGTTAAAAGACTGGTAGGCCTACTTGTACGAATCGGCAGATTCGATGAAAGTGTACATCAGTAGATGATGTTTGTCTTTTATTTTACGTTATTTGCTTTGCCCATCGAGGATTAATTTGCACGTCTTATCATAGACCCTGGTCTGTGCTATTATAGGGCAGTAAAGTTTACCTGTCTTCTGCGGTTTCTTACCAATATGGTGGTGAGCGCTAGTTCACGAGCAAGCAAATAACAGAGTAACAAAATAAAAACACCATCTATACTTCATCCAATTTTCCAGTTTGTTTTATCATTATAAACGCAAGACAGCAAAATAATATTAATACTTGAGTGAATTGGAGGTAAAACCTCAAAGTAGTAGAGGGCGCGCTATTAAACAATTACTTGTATTCTCCAGCCGCTACTGAAGGACACCATACTCGGGAGGTAGAAAGTAAATTGGATGATAACAAATACTTTCAACATGGGTGGAGTTATTTATTTATTTAAGCACTAAAGTAGATAAGCTGGACCAATGTTATAAACATTTACAAACTATGTGATTTCCCAACAGTGCCCATGGGCCGCAGTGTTATTTCGACGAGAGCAGCATCAATCCTTTAATAAAATAATTTATAAAGTTAGAAGATTCGTGGTAAAACATGCACAATTTTCTGGCCTGTGCCCTGGACTAAAATTATGAAAAGTAGTATTTTATTTGTTTTGATTCCATGGCAAACGGACATGCATTGGATGGAAGAGATTAATTTCTGTGACGTAATGGCGCAAACTTTTCTTAATTTACATAAATTATGCTAATAAGAAAGATGGCGCCCTCGATTCAAACAGGAACTTTGTCGTAGACCTACAACTGTTCGTGTTCATGTTCGCTGGACTTTCCCGTGGAAACTAATTATTATCCGCCGTGTCGTGAACATAGGGCAGCTATGTCGACCGAGTTACTTGCGGCATGCGGAAATATAACCGATCAGACGTCGAAAGAAGGTAAGGCATGTTTCTAATACTCTCAGTCACAGTACAGTTTACCGGGTGATCGGGCTCAGGAAGTGTTGCTGTGTGTTACAGTGTGGTTACGTTCGTATTCTTCGCTGATTCTCCTGATCGTGTCAACGTCATCTATGATTTCTGAGAGACCTTAAGTGTCCCCAGCTATGTAATGTGTTGAGTGTCATTATCGATATCGTAAGAAACTAATGTTCATTCCAAACTCTTTGAAAATCACTGACATTTTCGCGATGGTACGTGCAACACCAAACAGTGTTTCGAGTGAAACCGGCCTCTGTGTTTTCCGTGAAAGCGATACTTCGACTCTGTCACTGTGTGCAGTGAGTCAACAACACGCACGACAAAACAAACCTCGAAAAAAATGTAACGGTGCCACCATCCACCGTTTTTTCCCATTTCAATGATCGCGAAATATTTTCCCAGCTTACAGAAGGTTGCGAAAACATTGTGTCAAACCTATCATTTTTAAAGCTCGCGCGATTCAGTGCTCTCATTGTACACGGTTGACCATTTTGGAGCATAAATATTACAAATCATGCATGTCAAAAACAATAAATCAAGTAAAACTTGTTAAATAGGGGAAGATCGAGTAAAATTGTAAACGGAGAATCACCCATGCACAAGAAAACTGTAGTGTCATCAACTTTTTGAAATTTTCTGGACCCCCACCCACACCGCTGCGCTCATTGATGCTGATATTTACATGTAAAATAAAATTTATCGACCCACACTTCACGCATGAATGGGGTTTCGAATTACATCGGGACGTAGAGAAATCTCTCAATTACGTCTTTAATAATTAAGTTCATCTGAGTAATTCAATTTTTCTGTATGAAAGGCATGACAGATTATTCGAAAGAAACCAAAGAAAAACCAACGAAGGCAAGCAAAATCAAGAAACTGAAAAGAAGACTGTCCCTCAGCTTCAAACGACTATGTAAGTATTCTTATTTTAACCTACAAGTATAAAACGCTAGTATAAACATGTATATATCCTAACAAGGTCAAGAACAATTGCGTTTTGAATGTAGTAGTCAGAACTAAGCAGTCAAGGTCTAGTCAACTTCGGGGAGTTCAATAGCCAAGAGGAAGGGTGTGACAGTCTAGACTGTGGAGTGCACTCTTCTATGAATAATCCTACACACACTGAAAGAGCCATTGATCGCTAATTTCTGGGCATGTCTCATGCCAGTGCCTCTAAGATGTGCAATGTTTACTCAGCAAATACCCTTGCAGACTTAGTATTCAACAGCATTAGACGTTTTCTTCTTATTCTCTCGTTTTATGCCGAAGAATGCCAGCATCACAGTCTGGCTATTGTTGCATTGGAGAGCCTGGAAATCAATAAAATTAGAATTGACAGAGTAGTTACAAAGAAGATAAGATATTGACAAAACACTTCATATTACAGCACCAAGGGCTATGATAGAGTTGCACGGTTCATAGTAACTGCTTTTACGACATTCGATAGGAAACATACAACTCTATCGATGCATTGTATTGGATAAGAACTTCAGCTCTTTGTGAAGTGGTTCTGCATTCTGTAGAGAATATTCCGAGGCTCCATTGGTGAAATTTTAGTCAATCATAGAACCAGAATTTTGTCACTATAGTAGTGATCATTCACTGTTAAGTCTACCTGGCAGTGGTCACCATTGATGTTTTTCATGTTTAATTGTAACAGTTGTGAGACATTATCAGGGGTGTATTTTGCATTGTTTCAATTAATAGTGTGTCTTCAATGAATAATTGCTGAGAAAAAGGGAGTGTACTCAAAGAGTTAACACAGTCAACTTTTTAGTCTTCATCAAATTTTTCAGAATGGTGTCTCAACACAACCTCTGTCTTCAATGCTATATTACATGTTGTATGGTATTCTGTGCAGGCAATTGCATCATTTTGTAAATGGTTTCATTGATGAAATTCTGCTGAATTATTCATAGAATAACTACACTGATGTCACAGTGGACCAAATTCTGATATTTGTAAACAAATGATATTTTTCACTCCCCAGTCTTCAAGTAGCAAAGTCAAGACCATAAGTATCAGTATTTGTAAAGTGCAAATTTTAGTCATGTACATAATTCTACATGATGACTAACTAGCCTTGATAAATATGGTACTTCTGGAAGGTATTTTATGTATTTGATAAAGTCAATGTAGATGTGATGTTTTGTATTGATACCCCAACATAACGCTGGTATCCACTTTTGATATGCATTTCCTGTCTGTTCAAGCTCCAAGCAAGGAACCGCCGAGTTGCCATGGTGAAGGAAATGAATCCAAGAAGGAGGTAGGAATTTTTCGCCCAATAATATCACCTCCCTCCTCTTCACATCATGGTCATATCCCTCCTCACTCACACACACACACACACACACACATACACACACACAAACCCTCTATAAAATGAAGTTTGCTGGATATACAAAGAATTCTTATATTCAATGAAATAATGACCTTCAAATGGGATCATGTCAATGACCAGACATTTCTCGTCTTGTTTATGAATGTTAGATTGTTTGTTTTTTCAGTTTAAGAACTTTGACCTTAGATACAGTCTGATCTTGACCCCAGTCGTAACTTTATCATGAATTGTCTTGCCCTTGTTTATCACGTTTATGTATTTTCCTACTTGGCTAAGTGGATAAAAGTTGTGACATTGTGCATGAAAGAGTTCATCCACCATGCACATTGTGATTTCAAGTTTTTGTTTTTTCGAAGCTTGTTTTCCTGACATCAGTAAAGTAGTGTAACTGGCCTTCTCCAAAGATATCACAGTACCTGGTATGTTTTCACTGTTAAACAAGTATCACAGAACGTCTTCTGGCTCTATCACAATAAACTTTGGTTTGTGAAGACATAGGATCAGATACTAAATGTCAAATTATGATTCAAAAGTATATTATTTTAAGAAAAAATTTACCAAAATGAAATGTTACGCGTGTGAGTTACCAGAGTCCATCAATTAAATTTAGAAGTTGTCATAGAAACATTAATTCCAAAAAGGACTCGCTCATGAAAAAACTATGAGTAGTTGTTTCAAACATACAATTTTTTGTCAGGAATGTTAATCACAAAGTGATCTATTTTTGTCTCGTTATCCAGGGATGTAGAAAATTATGGTTACACTTGGCAAAAATAAAAGTATAGGCGGTTACAAGTGGCGTGTGAATGCACAAAGTTTGTACAAAATGTCTTGATATTTTACTGAAACTAAATTTCACAGCTGGCAAATTTTAGCTAACAGTCAGTTGTTTTTGCCGGCTGCCAGCAATTTCCTACATCCTTGTTATCATCCTACAAGCCTTTATTTTTTAACAAGAATATCATTTGACAATAGTGAGCTCGGTGAACCTGGACTCTCAGTCATTGAAATGTTTACTATCGAACCTCATAAATTTATATTTCGTAAGGTATACTTAGATATAGGTATAATTTCTGTATAAATGTGAGGTATGGAAAAGGCCTTTCAACAGATTGGATAATGTGTGCTCTTGATAATATGAGATCTTCATGTGTTTGTATAACAGTATACCTGAACCTTGGTTAGTCCTGGATTCTCATTGTACTGTAATGTAACATTCCCATTGCTTGGCAGTTCTGCTGGACGGGATCAAGGAAGGGAATCAGGGGTCAAAGGTTACACTACAATGTAAATATTTTCAGAAAGTTTATCATGGTGCTTTGTAGCCCCAACTTTTTAAAGTGCACAAATTGTTGAAAACAATACTAATGTTAATTCTGCTGTTCTGGAATAGTAGCTGTAAAACAGTGGCTGCTATATGTGTTTTGACACAGTTCTTACATTTCTCAATACATTGTATAGTATATCAGTTAAACTATTTCCACACATACCAACATGTTCCTTGAAGCAGATCATGAGTACTTTGTTTAGAGTATTTTATTTACTTCCATGTTTTTTGTGTGGTTTGTCATTTATGGGAGATATTCTAATAAGACTTAATATGATGTATCCATTCATCAAACTCACCTGCCCTCTGTGTATTCACCATGATTCACTAAAATATACAGACATAGTTCCAGTTGAATGGCTGACCTATCATGTCAACGCAGACTACTCTCTGGACCATTCTAGACTAGTCACAGGTTCAAATATTCACAAGATGTTTAATTTTAAAACAGCCATTGCTCAGTGTGATGTCAGAAAGAGTCATGCTGTGTGATTGAATTGGATGTTTGCAACATTATTTCCGAAATCAGGCAAATTTTAGAAAAAGAATTATTCAAAAACATCTGAGGAAAATATATTACAGTATGATGAAGCAATACTACACATTGTAGCCAACTTCATTTTCTATCAGTACAGTCCAAACAGACTGTCTGTTTCTTGACATTTCCATGATCTTTGACCCCTTGTAAAAAAAAAGAAATGGAAAAATAATATTGACAATTTAACAAATGTCTTTGTCACTATAAAATGTAGTTGGAAGGATTTTGAACATCAAATCTTAGCTTTGCGGTTTGCCCTATCAAGGGACTCTCAGTTGTATAGCTACATCAAGGCCATATCTAGGAGGCATGGAAAGTTTATTTGAACAGGTATTGCGTTAGAAAGGCAGTGCAGTTTATCGGTGGCTAAGGCAAGCATTTGTAGAGAGCAAGTATGATGACATCACAAGTAGACAAAGGAACCAAATGGTAGTGCCTCCAATCAAACAGATAAATCTAAATAATGTTTTGACCAAGGAATTGAAATGACTTACGCTATGTCAACGCAGCTTAGACAACAGTTGCCATTTTTGTAAATATTTTCAATCGTCAAAGGAATCAGCCATGCTTGGTTGAGTCTACAAAGGCAAATACTGTGAATATTTTGGCATCAGAATCAGAATGCCCTGTCTACCTATAAAATTCTCATCGACATGTAGTTTCTGATTCTCAAACCTCTACTTATACGGTTATCATTAAACATAGTGTGGAGGCATTTTGGTGTTCTACATTGAAGCTTTGTTATTTTCTGTCGCCGGAATTGCAGGAAACATTACTTGTGGCAATTATCACCTAGAGATCAGCAGTTCCGTGGTGATTTCCTTTAGGGTCACGTGGAGGTCGTAAGGTCACCTCACCCCAAGAAAGAGGTCAATAAATCTGCCAGTCACAATCTGGCAATGTACCTGAGAATTGCATGTATGGTTGTGAATTGCTTTTTCACAAGTTGAATGTAGATTATTGTTAATTGCACTTCCTCATTCAACTTTGCATTTAATACTGTTCTTTTTTTCAACTTTTCTAAGATAAGAAGTTTTCATTTATTGTCATTCCTTATCCAACTTTCCGGAGATACAGGATTTCTACAGCAATTATATACTTTACGTACATGTATATATGCCTGCCACATTTTTCAGTGTTAATGAAAACACTTTTGCACAGTAATCTAAAGCTCCCTGGAAATTTTACGTGTGTAAAAATTATCCAACAATAATTACACATTTTCTTACATATCTGTCATTTACAGATGTATCATCAGAATTCTGATTTGAATGCTAGAACATTACATACAGTACAGTGTACCGGTATTTGTATTTGTGAATTTGATTTTGTGAAAAGTATGAATAATATCTTGTTTTGAAAATTCAAATGTTTTATGAAATGTTGAGTTTTTAACCAGCAGTTCATTTTCCCATATTATTTTCATCTATAAAATTCAGTGATATGCACATGTCTGTAAGATTTACATGTAACCAGACCTGTGTATTAGTAGAAGTACGTTGCAAAAATTCTATGGATTCTAGACGTCCTAACTAGTGTGGATGGTACTTCACACATTTTTCTGTTATAATCATTGATGACTGAAATTACTGGAGAGTTTGAAACTAATACATTGTGTGGACTGTGTAGCTATATTGAATTTAAGACAATGCAATTTTTGTGTCATTTTTATGCATCTTATAAAACTCAGAGTTTTGAGGGTGATTCTATTACCATGGTAACCTGTTTCTAGGACTGTGAAAAAGTTACAAAGTGTAAATGTTCATATGATCCATTCATCAAGTGAAATGAACAAAGTACACTCCATGGACTGAAATATGCAACTTTATCATTCTTCTTCTGAGAAAGTTCCAAGACATGATATGCAAATCAACTGTGAACTCACATACATATTACATGTAGTGGTCACGCTAGCTTGTGTCACAAATCTAATCTGACGCTGAGTCACTCGTCCTGAAGACATCTCATTATCATTATGTCATGTCCTCATTCCCATCAGCACCATCAGCTTTTATGAGTAGGAACTTGCTTTATCAATGACCTCACAATCGATCATGGGCTCCCTCCGAAGAATAAGTAGTTACACTGATACTGATAGAGCAGGTACCATCATTAGATTGATGTTCTTGCTCTGCGTTTTACATCTTGCTTATTGCATGCAGCAATTTTCATCCAGCAAACAGAAAGATTGTCTGTTCCATAATTTTCACTGAAACCTTGCTTCAAATAAAATATGCAGATTCAGTATATATGCTGTTAATTTTAATTATTTTCATTCACTTTCTGATTTTTTTTGTTCAAAAGTATTCACATTTTAATATTTGAAGTAAAGGCCCAAGGCTATTCATCAGCTTTATCTAACAAATGTTAATTAGATAAAACTTTCACAGATAAACCAAGGACTAATGGAATATAAATAGTCATTAACTTATCTTAGAACAAGAGTTTGAAGACATCAGCGTGAACTAAATGAGAGGGTGTTCATTCCTTGAACTTTTTTGAAACTCATCTGTGAATGTGATTTTAGCTGTAGGGAAGATCATATCAGTGGTTCAAATATATTTTCCATAAACAAAAACCATGAAAAGGTAAAAACAAGATGCATTTTCCAATGAAAAATCGATTGAAGAAGATCTAGAAAAACAGTTTAATACAGCTTAGTTTTGACAATGAATTGTCTATTTTAGAGGTCAAAATCCTTGGAAATGGCCTCCATGGGAAATTCATCATGCTGTTTTAGGGCTACAATGCAGACGACCTAACATCAGACAGTGACTATCGCATATGGTCAAGGTTACACTGTTGAGTGACTGTAACGTATCTCTGTGTCTTAAGGTCGTCTCCATGATGTATATTTTATGCTAAACAGTTGACTTGTACAAATTGGCCAGTCTATAGTGGCTTTCATAGTTTATCCAGATTCAAAACTGCATCACTAACTGAACATCCCTGATTGGTACACTCCGCAGGTTTCCGCGTGTTAATGGGAGAAATAGAATTTAATGCTGCAAAGAGGATTATTGCACATCCAGGGGCGTCTATCATCACATGACTATTTTCCTGTGCTCAAGTACATTGTACCAAGAAAAGTGGGGCTCTGTCAGATGCATACATTTGGCAGAGTTTCTGTGCAGACAACATATTAAAGGAAATGATGACACATATTATGATGATGTAGACTCAATCTATTACAGTTCAAACATGACTTGATTGTTTCAGTTCCACTGAAACATACTTTTATCACTATGGATTGGTGAAAAGTCAGTAACTGACAGACAAAAAAGTGTACAGTGTGTTCCAAGGGGGGTATTATCCATTGGCCTGTATTCCTGGGCCACCAAATTTCCTTCCTAAATCAGTGAATTTGAAATGCCAGACGTCTTACATAACAGTGGACACTAGTAATCTTACAGCTGTAGGTATTTAAAAACTCACTTTTATTGATACCAGATTGTTGACTGTGAAATTACATATGTAGTGCTGTGGTTTTATCCAGTGTCATATAAATACATCATTATATAATATTTTTAAAGAAAAGCAGTTTTTTAGGAATGTACGCCATCGATATCCTCAAGGATGAGGAACAAGATGCGGTGACCAACAAAAATCAACCAGAAATTTTAAATTTCACCCCTCTTGGATGTTCTCAAGAGGAAAGAGGGTGTAAGTTTAATGCAGCATCCATTGCAGGTCCATTCAGTGCTGGTAAATCTTACAAGATGTTCTGATTTTAAGTGTCACCACCATTTAACATCAATTAAATACCTAATAAAACAGAAGGTCGTATTTTAACAACTGTTCCAAATGTTTTTGGATAAAACTAGCTTTACTTTCTGAAAGTTAGTCACTGTCCCATCCATTGTTGGTGTCAATGACCTCTGCAGTCTGGGCCATAAAAGTTTTACAGCCATTGCATATCTTGTAGATCAAATTTATCATGGGGAAGAATGAGAAGGCAAATGTAAGTTTATCTGATTCTACATGCACTATGGCAGTGTTTAATGAGGAATATGATTTAAAAGCTATGACATCACTGACCGTATATCTTGTATCGTACTATATGAGTGCATAAAATTTATAAAACGTCTCCTGTACAGTGTTCCCGCTAAGGCTTATTTGCACGCTAATTGCGCAGTGTCTCCGACTGCTCTCGCAGTGAAATTTCATGGTTTGCGCAACTTTAGTCTGTCATTTCAATCGGTATTAGTTTTGGAAACAATAACTCAGGGCGAAATGTGCGATCTCAGTGTAGATTTTACTTCCGCGTTTCGAGTTTAGCGCCCATTGGCGGCGCAGTTGCCACCAACGTTCATTGTACGTTGTGACGTACCTCAATAAATTAGCATATACATGAACGGACCCAGCTATGAGGCAATCAGGCGTATCTCAAGTTGCGCAACCTCTCTAAACCTTAGAGGGAACACTGCTCCTGTATATTGTTTTATTTCATGATGTGATATTTTGTTGAGTAGTAATATTAATAAACGATAAACTTTACATTTTGAAATGAAATATACTTATATTTTGAAATTATGTTTATACATATATATATATATATATATATATATATATATATATATATATATATATATATATATATATATATATATATATATATATATATATATATATATATATATATATATATATATACACATAAAACTTTAGTTTTACTTGTTACCATGTGATACAGTAAGGACAGTGGAAGCTGAGCTGTTGGAAAATGAAGGTGTGTAAGTTGTAGCTTTGTCCAGTGTAGAAATCTGGGCCACAGATTTGATGCCATTTCACATTCCTGTTATTGATCTGAAAGTTGAAAAGACTCATTAGAGGCTGTAATTCCATCTTAATATAAAGGAGAATAAAACTTTTATTGCGACACGCAGAATCATTTAGAATGCGTATAGGCTCATGGAGGTTTGATAGGACCCTGCACCCATGTCAACACGTATAAACATTAAAGGGCCCGAAAGTTGCATAGTGATTGAAAGAAAGGATTGCCGCCACAAATAAAATTTTCTTACAACCAAAAGTAAATCAAAATTCTCTGAGTAAAGATCATTATTGAAAAAAAGAGACTCGTTTCGATTTGATGTTCATCATCAAGCAGCCATAGTGAGAATTGTTGAAAGAGACTGCGGTTGACTTCATGTTTTGTAATTCTCAGTCCAGGATCTGCCCAGCATATTCAGCTACCTCTAAAGTGGTTCAAAGGTAACAAAAAGCTAGAAAAATCCTAGACTACATAATTTTTAGTGCATTACAATGTTTTGCCCATTTCTAGGAAACTTAAAAATGAAGATAAAACAGCAGGTAATGTTATTAATTTTATGCAAGTTGGTGTTGAAAAGATAAATCATAACCCAGGTGCTGCATGTAAACATTTAGACTGTACCATGTTATGACTTCCTTTAATAGCAACTGTACCTGACATTAATCTGATTGAATTGATAATTATTCTTCTGATTATCATAAATGATGACTGCTGTCGTGGAAGACAACTTGTAGTATAATCCATAGCTGTCATGTTATTACACTCAGCCTGCTAATATATACACTGATATCAAATACTGAAATGGGTGTCACAGCAGATTTTCATGGCAGAATGCGTTTTTTTCAGGGACAGATTTTTTAAAGTCTTAAAATGATACAATTATTTTGTTGTTTACATCTTGCTGATATGTCTTATAGTGATGTTTTCACCACAATACAGCGTGCCATATAGCCTAATCTAATGTCCCTGTAGTGTTTCACAATTGTCTACACCACCTTTATTCTGGAGAGGCAGTGGTGATATATCATGGTACATAATTATAATAATGTGAATTTTGTTTTCATACATGTACATGCAAGGAAATGTTTTTCTGATTGTAGTGCCCAACTTTTGCTCAATTCATTTAAAACAACTATTAATGTAATGGCACTGTGAAACCTCACAGTTGTTGAGCCAGGCACTTTGTGGCAGCTGCACATGCAGTTCTACGTTTGATTAAAGTTCTCCTGTGAGTCTTACAGTGTGTTTTCCAGGAAATTGTTTTCAGCTTCTTGTTTTTCCGTATTGCTGTTCACAGTATCAGGCCAGACATAGAAAGCCACAGGAATTTTTTGCTAAAATTGAAATGGCAAAATAATTGACTGTTGAAAATGAGATAATGAATATAACACTGTATATATGCAGACATTTTGCCAACCCATTGAGAGGGCATCTGCAACCTTAACCCTTTCACCACTATGGTTTTTCCCAAATCCATTGTTTTCTATGGTTAAGTTGGACCTGTACACAGGGAACTGGGGGTGAAAGGGTTAAGCCCTAATGCATTCAGCATGAGATGTTTGGTATGTAGAAATACTTGCAAATTGTACATCATATTGGCAATTATAAAACCTCAAAATCCTTTAGGAAAATAATAAAATTTTTGCAAGATATGATCATGTCATTTCCAATATACATTTATTCCATGCTTTCATTTGAAACAGTTGGGTATGTAGAAATATTTATAGATATAATACTTGTAAATTGTGCAACAGAAAGAAAATGATAAAATCTCAAATCCTTAAGATTAGAAAAATAATAACAGTTTGCAACATTTTATCATTTCATTTTCGGCATACATTTATTCTACGTTTTCATTCCAAAACAGTTTTATTGACATTAAGCAAGTATGATTGGCATACTGTCATTTCTGTTTTTCTTTCAATTTCCAACACAGTAGATGATTGTTTCAGTCTTTTAGCAAAGATCTGATGTCAGATGTTTTGTGCATATTGTGCCATGAGATTTCTTCCATCCATTTTGAGAACAAATCCTCCATTGTGTTCAGTTTCATGTTGTAATGCATGTGATGTTGACAGGCATAGAACACAGCCTGGCCTACCACAATCCCTTCTATTGTGTATGAAAATAAAAAACACAGGGAGAGACCTTTCAAGCTTAATGTTGTTCAATAGTGGACATGTTTATTCATGCTTACTGGAAAAGTGAAATGTTAAAAACTGATTATTTCCTTTGGTGGAAATCAAAAAGGAGTAAATTTGACATCTACAGTTTTTCAGAGTTTGGCATTTAGAATTAGTGAAAATGCAATATAGTCTGTCACAATTTTGTAATGGTTGTGCTAAATTTAAAATTACTCTTCATTGCTGAAGCAATTTCACCCTTATCAGTATGTGATATTTTGTGACATTTCATAAGGTTATATCGCAAATTTCCTTTTTGGATTGTTTTTACTTCATTCACTTATCTGCATATACACTTTTGTGTAAATTTGCAAATAGCAACTGAATACAATTGTAACAAATTTTCTGTGAGAGGATGAAAGACGAAAGTGTTAATCGAAGCATTTTTAGAATAATTACGTTAATAATACATGAATTAATTCTTTTTAAGTGAATATTGACTATTCAACCCCTCATTTGGCAAGTGACGTGTCTTGTATTATTTATTTATGTTCACTCATTGACGTTGTGATCAATACATTTTATTTCTTGGATCAAGAAAAAATAATGAAAATGAACCAGAAATACGTCTGAGTAAATTATCCAGCAAATTTCAAAAGGACACAATAAGATTCCCTAGCTACTATAGGGCCTTCAGTTAAGAAAACATCTTGACACTCTTTAGTACAAGGTTTTTTGTGCAGTTTTTTGTGAAAAGTAACCACATCCATGAATCTTTGATTGAAATCATGAGAGAACAGTTTGTGCAATGTGAAGAGCTCATTGAACACAGCTATAGCTTCGGTTTCTGATCAGCAGACTTGCTGAACAATGCAAAAACTCCAGTTGGTGTAATTTGTAAAAAGACTGGAGGCTGTCAGAAGACGTGCATTAATAGCAATGATAAATAGAGAATATCTATCATTGGATGTCAGTAGAGATCTGCATTAATAGCTCTCATTCTCCTAATGGAATGAAATAGGAATCAAAGCATTCCATATCGTCAACAACTGTTACGCTTGGTCGAGATGGTTCTAATCCAAAGAAGTATTAAGGACATAAAATTACAAAATTTTGACCTCACTGGCTAAAGCTTATTTTGTTCTCAGTTTTTGATCGAAAACATATTAATTGATTTCATGGAAAAAATGGAAAGAAAATGTGCCATTTGTTTATCACATAAAATTTCAGAAAAGTAAAACAAGCTGAGTCAGCAATTTTCATGGTTTCTAATTTTATGAATGGGCAATTCTTGTTCCTCCAATGTCATCTCCAAGAATATCCAGGCAATAATAGTGGCAATTTTGAATTGATGCATTCATGTGTTTGCCTTGAGGATTAATATTTTCATTTATGATATGAACACTCACATTCTATCATAATTAGCATAAATTACCAAAATTGATGATAAACATGTGTACGAATTCTGTAGAGTTTACATTCTTCACTCGTTAGTTTCCCACATTTTCCCTTTTATAGGTTCACTCCCTCTAATTGAAACAATGGGGACATTCCAAGTCTTAAAGAGGAAAGGCACAAAGTGTGCCTAACATTAATTTTGTTACTTTTGAATCTTACGAGAAATTGCTTATATTATCATGCAACTCATAATAGACATAATCTTAGTTCATCAAATGTACGTGTAGATGGTTTACTGTTATTTAAAGATTGTAAATATTTTTTGATTAAATCTCAATTTGATGTCATAAGTCACCAGGGGGTCAGAGTTCAAAGGTCACAGTACTGTGATGATATGATTTCTTGTCTCCACCAACAACTACATCATCAAAGTTTGGGTGCTATGCCTGTACCCAGGTCTGCAGTAAGAAGTGCAAAATAGAACCAGTTTTTAACCAACAGAGATACTATATTGAGATGAGTATAAAATATGCCATCCTAATTTTAATCACTATGTTCATCATAGTGAAAGGTAATATGACCTGGAACAATTTTTCATAAATTTCGTTTTTATTTTAACTGTTTTACAAAAACACAAAAGTTTAAATACATGCAAGATCATGATCACACATTGGTCCCATTACGTTAACATTACCTTTGATGTTCACTGGTTAACTCAGTGCATCAGTGAAACTAAACAACAACGCATGCAACACAATATTGTCTTTCCTACATTTGATCTGAGTTTATCTTGTCTTATTGTACTCAACATGGCCTAGTGATTGCATTCCTTTCCATGATTGATTGATTTGTCTTGTGGCAATTATTGGTATTTCAAGCTGATTAGCACTGACATGTACCGCTCCAAGCAAGGTCAAACCATGTCAGCTGGAACAGGGTTCAGCCAAAACACAGTCATGTCTATAACTTGCGGCAGGAAAACTTCCCCTACCAAGGCATGTGAATAAAGTTTAAGAAAACAAATTCCAAAACAACCATATAGAATGCTGTTTGCATCTCATTGTTGAAGTTTTTTATGAAAATAAAGGTTTTATGGCTAAATCTTTTAATTTTACACTCTACTATGGTATGACTGACAATTAAATTGTTTATTACATCTGAGATTATCCAGCAGGCACTGGAAAACCTGATTAACTTCAATAAATCATTTGCGTACCACAGCCTTGTGACATCCAGATTTATGAAATCAAACTCCAATATTGAATTTCGATGACATTTGATGATACAACAAGTAATAAATGATTTTATGTAATCTTAGATAATGTGTTACTCCAGTATAAAACCAACAATTTGAAATGTGTAAAGCTCATTATGACAAGCATTAACATTAACAATGCTTATACTCTGTAATTGCCTTTGTCTAAGTGAAACCATTTTAACCATACAAAACCCTACAATACGGATGATTGTGTAAATTGCGAGCTACGTGCTATTAATATTGATTTATTGTATGCCTCTCATTAAGAAGTCAGAAAGGCCCGTAAATTAGCCAAATTCTCCAATCGTTAGTATTCACCATAGTTTGACACACAATTATTTCCAAGAGGCTATACACATTGCAAACAGACATATCGTCTGCTATTTTCACATCCTGAGTTTTGCAGGTTGAGTCATTCTTGTCAATCAGGGCTTTCTTTCCCTTCATAGATTTTAAGCTATCAACAGGGCGGCGCCAGAGTACAATGTGTTGGTTAGATCGTACCACATGAACGATAGTAATACTACTTTGATAGATTGCCATCCATTGGTCTGGAAAGGAAAGCTGCTTGAATGTAGACTACTTTGTCAATCAGGCAGTATCCTGTCATTTGCTTGCCATGTCAAAGTTGTGGCCAGCCACATTCGATGGTTTGAAATCCACTTTCTCCCAAGAGGTTATAGTTCACAATTACCAGCTTGAATTTCGTTGAAAGTATGTCAGATTTTCATTGAACTTGTAGTCTAATCCATCAACCACTTAGTTCCACTTGCCTTGATAAGCCATGCAGGCAGTCTCAATCGATAGTCTTTATAGTGTTGTTTTAATATCTCTGAAGTATCAATATTACACACTTTGTAAACAAAGTCAATTTTTAACATGAATTTGTAATATATATATTGGAGATACAATTAGCTGAAAATATTGCCATTTTGTGTGAGAAAATTCAACCTATGGAATGAGAATTATTTTTTCTAATGATTACAAAAATTGCTTATATGTAGTAACAGTGTGTGCTAATACTAGCTAGCCTAAATGCATGGAGAGTTTTGATTGGACTCCAACCTTTGTTTTAGCTCACTCTCACGGTGGCAGCCATGAAGACCCCTGTACTCCTGGGGATTGTGTTTCCACCATCTAAGGTACTAGTTATTGCTGTATTTTAAAACCATTCAATGGAGCAATACCATTATGTAATTTTCCCTATTGTGTGGCATACAATTGATGTTATAGGAGGGATTTGATGTGAAGGTGACCATTTTGGATGCAAGGGTCACTGCAATTTATTGTTAGATTAGAGATTAGTGAAGACCCCTGAGTATCCACGTATTGCAGAGATTTGTATGAAATTATGGATGGTCTACCACAAATTGTTGTCCAGTCTATGCATCAAAGATCACACATGAAATAAATGGAACTATTTTCTCTTTCTTTATAAAGTATTAATCACCAATTCCTTGCCTGTTTGTCATGATAAGAGTGGCAGAAAGCTTGCCAACAAACATATGGAGATAGTTACCATGGCAACAGTCTTTCGATGACTCCACCCTCATAACATATCTACATACAAAGATTGGATTCATATATCTGCACATTTTTAATTTCTGTATCAGCAAAAAAATGTTAAGTGTCATAAAAATATTTGCATTAAGAATTAAAGATTAGTAAATATGAACTGCACCAAGTGATAACCAGGTAATGTTGTATTAATGAAATTAATTTTCATTATGTTGACACAGATGCTGTCAAGTGCTGTATAATTAACCCCCAATATTAACTTGATACAATTATTCACATGCAAGGTTATCAAACAAGTGGCTCATTAAAATATGAACAAGGAAAGAAAAAATCGATGGTGTCTGTTATTACTGGAACTTTCATTATCTGCAACCATATTCATGTACCGGGGGTATGTTCCAATTCCAACAAAATTGAACTACCAGTAGTTATCAGATTTTCCTCACAGAATACCCAGGGTTCTCATGGTTGTGTGATTTTAGTACACCAGCACATGACAGGTATAACCATTGTAACAAAAGAGTCCATTAGCATTTATATTAGGCGCTATTCTGTACTTGATATCAAAGAGCTGTTGCCTGCCGTGCCGGCACAGAACCTGAAATGAAATTGAAGATTGCATTTTGGAACTATTTAGCGCATGAATCAAAGAATAAAGTGGAAAATGTCAACAGCTTCTGTCAGCCTATTAAATTGAATGTGCAATAATTTGTAACTCACAACTACATATTTACATATTTTTAAAATCTTACACATTTGGCTTCAACTTAAATCATTCATTCATAATTCGTCCTTGTTTATTTTATAGATCATTTAATTGTTCATTCAAATTTTATGTGCATTAAGCCTTTTATTTGAAAAAGACTAACATATTTCAAGTTGAAATTTTGAGCCAAGGATGTAGATTGTTACAGTTTTTCACTGAGATAATATTCTTGACTCAATGACATACAATGTCATTTTACTTTTATAGTAATCAAATGATGAGTTTCATTGGAAACCATTGTTGAACAGTCACAATCCAATATTACTCTGAACTATTTACCCCATACATATAAGAATGAAGTCTTTGTGGCATGCAAGATTTGCTCAATATTTGCTATCTCCTCTTCCTGTGGCTTCTCAAACCATCAATTTATCTGTCAGTTACTGACTAGCTCTCAGGTAAACTGTGCTCACCGTAAGATATTGTATGATTCAGTGGTGAATTTTAAGGAAATCCCTGACCCTACTTCTGAGATTGAGGCATCGAACATTGTGGAATCTACTCATGTTGTTAGTATGTGTGATCAGATAAGAATCGCCTCTCAAGTGGAAAATTTTGACAGGATGAATTATGATAAGTATCCAAAGTACTTTTGAGAATTACTAACATTCATGCACACATTATAAATTATTAAAGTTGATATTAATCTTGTACAACGTGCATTGCACTGGGTTTTATAATTCTACTGGCATATTCTGTAAATTTATCACAAATGAAAAGTCTTCTGTATACAAACAAAATCAAATGTAGTATTGCAGAAGACATAAAGACTCAGTATTTATCAATGACATGTAACAGAAGTGTTTGCAATAATATTAATGAAAGAAAATTTAAACCAATTGAATGAGTCCTCATCAGTTATTCCCTATCTGTACTGTCTGCATCAATTTTGCTATATACAATATTGTGATATACAGTTTCTGCATAGATGCATATCACAGACACAGACTCATATACAGAGATTTGCAGTACAACGTATCACTACATTGTCTAGCAATGCTTGCTACAACACTCAAAAGAAACCAATTTGTTCAGGGATACTTTTGTTGCTTGCAAAAATAATCAACAATGCAATTTTCAAACGAAGCATGGTCTTCTTGTTCAGAAAATTCAAAATTATTTACATCATTGTGGCAAATGTGTATCAAGCTTTTTCTGAGCAGTGTTTCCAGACGATCTAAGTCTTGGCATCTACACATATGTCAAGCCTTTTGTGAGATGTGTTCAGTTGCTAGAGGATGATAGTTACACAAAGATCTTGAATCATGAAATATGAATGGAACTCAAAGTGCAAAAAAGACATGATCATGAGATTTTTCTTCAATCGTTGATCTTGCTCCAAGTGATTGTGTTGCATATCAAAAGCCATGTCACTGATCAATAGTATATATGTCAGTCCAAAAAGTGAATAGAGTTTCATTTTTGTGTGCGTCAGAAAACCAAACATTCCATTCTTTGCCCCAGACACTTTGTCGCTAATGGCACATGGCAACCAATTAAAACAGCCGTTTATCTGGAAGACATATTACTCTGGTAACAGATTCAGTGAAATTTTAAGGTTTCTGTTCAGTCGTCAAGGAAAGTGAAAAGATTTGTGTTTAATGCTGTGAAGGCAATCATTACATAATGTGTCGCAGGAAGGTGTTCTGGGTGAAAATTGCTCCGAACAAGTAACAGAGATAGCTTACAATAGCTGGAACAGGTCATTCACCCTGTCATAACCAGTTTGCTGTTTAATTGACGTCACAGAGTTTACGCAAATATGCAATTAAATCACAATCAGGACCTGACGTCATAAATTTTAGGAAATGACGTTGTAAATTGTATAGAATATCAATGATTTGACCAAATAATTATGTGATGTTTACAAATATCAGTCTAGTGGCAAAAATGATATATTTATAACCATTCAATAATAGCAAAGATTCTAGATTGTACAGCAGTCTCTCTGAAAAATAAACAAGCATAAATATTAGCATTTTTGCTTGAGAGTTAGTTTTCTGTTGTATCTTTTTGAACCATTCTAATTCTCTATAGATCCAACTTGAAGAGAAACGAAGTCTTTGCTTTGATACACAGTGAAATGCTTTGGTTTTCTCGCTAGGGTTTTCTTTGAAAAATCAGACTTTTCACATCAATTCATGGAAAGCAAATATGGTGTAATGATATGGCGACCTGGTAAATATACTGCAACTTGTGCAAGAGTGAGTGGTGTTACATCAAAAGGTATGTTACATCAAAAGGAAAGTGACATTGGGTGCAGTTTGACAGCTATGTAATTGATGCTACAATTTACAAGTCTTAGAATATCTCATAGGTGAATGTGAGTTATGGGAGGGGATGAAGAGACATATACATGTACTTATCATTTTCCTGCCCTGACCAGAAACTTGAAAGAGGCAACATAAATTTTGTAGAAATAGATAAATAACTTATGTGACAAGTTTGCCATCAGGTATCTCATATGATAACTGTGTTACATGATTTAACAGGAAATTATGTAGCAGGCCAGAGTTGCCTAGAGTGATATACTTTGATCATAGTTCATACCCGTGATCATTTCTCACAATTCAAAATTTGGTTGACTTTTAAACCATGTGCAGGTCTGTTGCTGGAATAAAGCATGAAACAAAGATTTTTTTTTAATTGCTGAAATATCAGCATTACAGAAACTGAATTCGCAGTTTGTATAGGGAAATAGAAAAACATCTTGTAGGTTTCTGACAAAAAAATTTGGCATTGATATTGTGAAAGTGAGATATAGTTGTTTGTTTGTAGGAACATGAAATTGAAGTTAGCCAACCCTTACACAGGGCAATAGTCACCATAACACAGGGCAATAGTCACCATTACACAGGGCACCAGTTACCATTTACACAGGGCAATCAATAGTCACAACAGGGCAATTATACAGTAGATCAGCATTTGTACAATGACAGAAGTGACAGTCCCACTGGCTGACTCTGACTATTTGATACTGCTTGCAGACAAATCTGTGCAGATTACCGTGGTAATGCCAAAAACTAACACTGTATACATAAATATATCAGTGACCTAGGCATGTTGGGTCATCATGACAACCAAGTTTTGGTGAATTTAGAAGGTATAATCTAAAGCTTGATAAAAGCAGTAGATGTTACAGACATGTAACATTGTAGTGTATAGATTTCACATCTGATATAGAACAGAGAGAGAATAAAATAGCAGCCTGACAGATTATGTTACTATCAAAATTTATGATGAAATGAAAACAAAATGTACATGCAAATATTATCTTTTGTATGATTTATTCTCATTTTGATTGGTAATTATAGCTGCTGTTATCACAATGCATATTTACATACAGATTAGCTGAAGTAGAATAATAACTAAATAATAACTTGTGTAAGTTCATCACTGTGGTAAGAAGAGCTGTATTTTCTGTTAATCATTGCTTCAATGGCTGATTAAATACTATTAGTGATTTGCAGTCACAGGTTGTGTTATTCTATGCTGTATGCGTTTGTAACCCATAATACTACTGTATTTTCTCATCAACATTTCTCCATAGAGCTTAAAACAAGTTATGGTATAAAAACTTCCTTTTATGACCTTCCACATACTTTTATATTTATCCTATCTGTCTTTGTGAAAACAACAGGGCTTCCCTGAAGCTTGACATTAGGCTTAGTAACTTCGCCGCCGCTTTTAGAGTGATCATGGTGGAATTTATGGAGTGAAAAAGGTTGTTTAACGACAGTGAAATCAGGTTTATAATATCAACATTCAATATTGCTTTTGTATGTCAAGTGATCAGAGTCTATAGAATTTCTTAGAATGTCACTGTGGTAAATCTGCACACCAGCTAGGCTTGGCTTCTTTCAGCCTAGACTGCACAGCATGAGATGGATTCGGTTTCCAGAAGTAAATACAATCTTAGCGATGTATTCCTGTTGCTGTTGTTGTGTCTTGTTATTTGTGGATATTATTGGTTGTGTGGTATGTCATGTTAGATGGTGTAGTGTGGACTCATGTAATTGTATGGAGTGTCGCTTTGGTGATTGTATCATGGATACCAGAATGAATGTTGAAGGTTGATAAAATCATTCTAAAAATGAGATTTTTGAAAGAAATTTTCACTAAGACTTCAGAAATGTTTGGCATGGTGAGTATAGCAATGAACAACCAGTAATGTAAAATTGCCCTTGTTTAGGATTGACAAAGGAAAGTGTCAATGCCAAGAAATGAATGTGTGCATGAACTTGGCTTTATCCTATTGTCTGACACCAACAAAAGAAGTTCAGATAAACACCCTTTGTGTTTTTCTTTGCATAACTTGACATTGACAGCATTGAAAATTCACTGAAGGTTACACCAGGCCAAGCATTTCACGCTATTATACTGACGGTGTTACGTTGGAAGCTCTTCAACTTTTCCAACGTAAAACTTCATAATACAGACAGGGATGAGCAAATCCACCAGCCTGACCTTACAGATTATCAGTTTTTCTGTCGGGACTAGCACCGTTAGCAGACTAGTGATTGGGGAAAATTGATGAGGAAAAACTATAACTTTTCATCATCGTAAACCACACACCCCTTTACGGCAACAGCTTGGCGCTATATACCCGCGAAGTGCGTAGGTCCACAGAGTGGAAATCATGCTCTGGCTCACCAGAATGTGACTTTTACATCCTGTGCTTCCTCTAAATGCATTATCATTGCTAGGTAATCCGTAGCATAATAGAGACAAGACTTTCTGATTCGACAGTATAACTTAAAGTTGAAAGAATTTACATCTGTGTTGACCATGGGGCTGTACTTTTTTGGAATGAGGTTGTAATACAGCTGTAAGTTATTTTTATGATCAGTATTCAGATATCTTGTTGTAGTAATAATATCACTGCAATGATGTAATGTACTCTGCTGTCAAGGACAGATATCCTATTAAAGTTGGTAGTTGTCTTTTCTCTCATGTGTTCTGTCATCTCAATTTACAATTGCTCTAAATGGAACCTCACTTGTCCAGATAGATGACATATGTACCGGTTGGTCCACTTCAATGATTTTGTCCACATTAGAAAATATTAGGATTTCAATAGCGCTTTGGTTTGAAATATGAGAATCACTTTTTTGTTGTTCTGTTATATACCTCCTTGAGATAATGTTAGGACACAAATTGTATAAGTTTCACTGTTTTTGATATAAAAATGATACGGTCATTGAGTCAGTAGCTTACATTTCATTACAGCTTGTATTTCTGTCAGGTTGGTTTTGTAGTTTGTGCATTTATCATTGTGGCTGATGTCACTAACTTATACAATGTAATGTGTAGTTTGATATCAGAAGGATATCTTATACACTTGTAGTTGCCGTATTGATGTATTATTTGTGTGAATTTTTACATGTATATCTAAGCACCGAGGTGTTTTTATCAGTTGCTCGATAGATAGAGTACATGTATTTCTGTACAGAATGTATGTATGCATGTGATGTGTGTGTGGGAAATAATATAATATTTACTTCAGTGATGTGATTTCAAGAAATACTTTAAAGGGGGACCAATAGTGTTACACGGTACAAACAAGTACGATAGCAAAGATTTATTATGCCACATTGCTCCAACATCAACCGTATGTCTTGAATTCAGTGCTTTTCAGTGTTGATCGACTGGAAGCTAGACGGCTGAATTCCAATTAATTACATCACTGCGCTAACAGAGAAATCACAACTTGTGACATGTTTACTCAATAAGTTCAACCATTCAAACAGAATCCCTAAGTGTTTACACTGGGTGCTTGGCACGCCCATATCAATTTTTTTCTAAAGACTGCAATTTACTCTGAGAATTTTCAGTAGGTTGCTAATTCCACAAACCACAATAATGTACAGTGTTAATTACTGGCAATAAAATTCTTCAAATTTTTCTGCTTATTCAATCAAAGACTATGTAAGTATAGCCTTTCATAATGATCAAAAATTTACATGTACAAGCAATTGAAGTAGAACTTCAGTTGAAAATCTATTTTAAATTTCATTATTGTCACATGCCTTGTTTCCACCAAAATTTACAGTTTTAATTGGCCGTTGGTGATTTTGTCGCTGTGTGGGATTCCTTGATATTTTTACCAACACTTACTTTCCAGGAAAGACTGTGTCTCATGTAGTCTTGGTGTGATCACATTGAATTCTATCACTCTGGGGAATAAGAAATAAAAAGTGCAGTCAGAGTCACCCTAGCTTAAAATCAATCTTTTACTGTGACATAGGTGAGTCACAAATCTAACTGCGGTTATTTTACATGATACACCTTCATGCTACATGTATATGTCAAATATTCCACCTTTGAACATTAGTCTGTCCCCGACGTCATGGAGAACAAAATTCATGATAATACAGGAGATCTCAACAAGAATCTTTCAAAATATCATGTGATTTCATATTTAAAGACCGTCACACCCTTAATATGTAACTCTCAGTGCCAGTGTATATGCTTGATGGCGTCCACTTTCTCAAAAGCTATGAAAGTATCTCTCTCCAAAATCCTTTTAATGTCAGTCTTCATTCTGTTGGATGGAGAACAGCGCATACAGTTCTTACCTATCTTACATTTGGCTAGACGCATGTAACACTGCAAGCATTGCCACAGTTTAATTACAAATGTAATGCTGGTTATCGTGCTTGGCTGTATCAAGAATTAGTTACAGCTGTACAAGTGAAGATTGCATAAACCTAAGGATACCAACTAAAACTAAAAGGTTTTCTTGGCCCCTTCAGCTATTTGTTCAGCTATTTGATCGATCCATAGCCTGAATGACTCCCTAGGTTACTGGTGATTGATGCGAAAAGCAGTCTGTGTCCCACTAATCTTCATTCTTACTGTAACAAGATGTCGCATGAAGCTGACACTGACATCCATTTGTACCCAAAGTTCAATATTTGGACTTCAGGGAGTGTAAGTTAATGCAGCGTTGTGGGAATACAGAGAAACTTCTCTCATCGCTGTCTGAATCATCCTGGGATGGTGACAAATCTAACTCTGTGACCAGAATGCACAATCTCCACTCAATCCTGATTGTTGAACTAGTTGGTATGAAGTTACTAGTCATTAGGTTCCTTCTTATTAATGATATGAAAACGTTTAGTGTGTGTAAAAAAACATGCATACCAGGCATCGAAGTTGCAAGGCTTGCCTATAAGCGCTGTAAACCCTAACAAGCAATGATACAGCTAAGTCTGTGCGTTAGAAGTTCAGTGTACTATTGTCAGTTCTTCACAAGAGAACCAAAACAAGACAAAAAATTTAACAAGAAGATTTAAAATATTGACAGTCATATTTGCAGCACTTTGAAGGTCTTGGTTATCAATTATTTTAGTGATTAAATTTATGTTTTTAAATTTCTGTATATGATATATCATCATTTATCATCTTTCTGTCATGCACATATTTTTGCAAGATTTATTATGTACACAACCATATAGGGTTAATGACTTGTAAGTCATTGTCCCTAATAAAAATAGGAATTTTAGGAAAAAAAGCACAAAGCAGAAATGATTTCTTTGAAAGTTGTGACAGTGATGGGTAATAGCTTTGATATCCTCTTTTTCAATCTACTGATACTTCTACAACACAGCTGATGCGGAAACAGTGCTGGTTGCCATGGTGATCTTTATTGCATCTAATCTAATGACAGTTGATTTGAGAGAGGGGGTGACACATGCAAAGGTCCTGTGGTTGTCATGGTTACTAATTGTATGCCTCAACTCTGTGGTGAGATGGATGACAACTAGTGCGTAAATCTGTCATTTGGAATGTTGTGTTTCCTGACATTGTCAATCAGTGTGCATTTGCCAAGGAAGAACTCTTCACTTCTGTTCTATTGTATTCTGTACCTCCTAAATCTTTTCATGATGGAAGACAGGGTGGAGGGGCGCCTGTCGCCAAATGTGGTATGGGTGTTTGACCCACATCACAAAACCATGACCCAAGGTATTCCTTGGAATGATAGAATATAGAGCTGGCTAATGCTAGACTCCATTTTACAGTGTGATCTGGAAGATTATGTACATTTATTTTCTGTTTGGACCAATTGCCACATGTTTTGCCCTGGAGTTGTGCATATGCGTACTGATATACAGTCAACTATGGTTTGCAACCTCTACACCATATATTCTTCACAATCCAACCCCTGTGAAAGACTCTGTATTGGGAGATGTTCTATTTTCTGAACTCAACAAGGCTTAAGAATTCATTATGCACATCATATTGGTAAGAGGGTACATGTATGTGTAAAGTTTGAAAGTTTGTCATGAAGTACATCCAGTACTTCAGAATAGATAGTGAAAAGACAGCAGACACAGACACATTGCTGAATCACAAACTTATACGGTCAAACAGACATTTGATAAATATACTTGATCCAGATCCTAGCAAGCAGGATATTTGTGCCAAGATGCACATGTATTCCCTGGCAGCCATGATGCCAGGCCAGCGTGAGGATTACAATTTGCTGTACAGCTGTTGGCAGAAAGAATAATGACTCAATCTTCGAAATGCCGCTGGGCAAAAAAGCTGATCTGTACTTCTCCGAGCTAACACATTTGTATGTGATTCAGCCATGTATCGAATTTGTTGGCTGAGATTTTGTCTCAGGAGAGTACAGCTTTGCTGAAGTTGTTAGTTTCCATCGGGTATCACCCATGTGTAAGATGTCATCAAGTTGAATTCACACACAGATGAAACATTTAGAATTACTTTCCCATTACATAGAAAGGTGTCTTTATGTCATCAATGTCTGGATGTGCGTCTGTAAGAATACAAAGGCAAAGTATAAGCTGTCAAAAGTGTGGAGGGTTTGTGAAATTGCTGCTGCCATGACCAAGATAAAGGATTTGTATGTAGAAAGAGACACTTGTAGTACGTCTGTCGTAGACACATCTAACAAGATGAAGAGTTGCTGACTTTTTATTGAGGTGCTTACACTTGCCCTGAAGTGATGTCAGCAAGAGTAAATTTTCTCTCATTGAAGACCGATGTAGACTACAAACCCGAGGGATAGTGACTCCTATCAGTCTGAAAAGAGAACTGCTTCTCTTTTTGAACACTCATTACATATGCAGTCAAGTTAATAATAACGTCCAGGTTTCACAGACTTCATATGGCTAGGTGCCATTTTAAAACACCTGTTCAGATATGGTCAAGGCCATGTTTTCTAAAACTCTATATCACCATGTCTTCATAACTACTACATTATTGTCTTAGATACAGTACATCTGACAAATAAATCTTAGTTTAGATGATCACTGCTTTCCAGAAAAAATTTCACTTGCACAATGGTTATTCTTGCTGGAAACAGAACTATAACTTCCTGTTCAGTATTTCCTTGTTTTCCATCACCAATTCTCCCAAATTGCAGTCCGACATATCTGTATTTTGGATTGTTAGTGTGTCAATATAAAGAAAGCACCAAATAGTACCTGGGTTGCAAACATCGCTGTTGCTTGCATCGTGAAATGTTATCTTACTTCTTAAAAAAGTTTTTTCTTCAAATCCTGAGTACCAGTGTTGAGAGTTGTTACTCTCCACATCAGATGAAAACAAAAGTCATGTTTTTTGATGACAAATTTGTTGATGTTACATTTGATGACATCTCATTCATTGATTACAGAATTCTTTAAAGATAGTGTGTACCTGGAATGTGAAAAACTCAAACTTTTGCTCAAAACTCTCCTCAAGGAATCTTTCAACCATTCTCTTTCAAAATCAAGAATGAAAATTGGGGGTCACTGTGCAAATTTTGGTACTAGAGAAACAAATTCCTCCAGATTTACCGATATTGAAATTCAAAATGGCTGCCATCTCTGTGTTTATAATCTCTATGGTGAAAAATAAGATTTTCGATTTTCGAAAAACTAAGACAGTTATAGATATAGATTATAGATGCAGGTATATAACATGGCACATTGTACAGCATGCATTGTGTTGGCAAGGCCCATACTTCGTATTTAGACATAGTTTGGAGAGTAGAATCACAAAATGACATTGATTCTATTGAGCAAAAATAATGAAAATATTATCTTGACACGTCTCTCTTTATGAAAACTAAGAGAAGAATGAAAATAAGTTTTTTGCTGTCAGGTAAATTTTACTTCTTTAGTTTTATCTGTAGATTTACTACTGACTGAGGTAACATTACAGAAAACAAATTTCTTTAAATGACAGTGGATGTTGCCTCTGTGAATCAAAGAAGAAATCGCTGAGTGGCTCTGCACTGTAACATAGGGATCTGCTCCACAATGAACTACATTGGGTCATACTAAGATTACAAACTTAATTGCAATTTAGGATTCATTCTTCTAGGAATGGCACAGTTACGCTCAGAGTCAGTTTAAAATGTTAACTAAACAGCTGAACAAAACATACTCCAGTTTAATCACAGACCTTTTTTAGGGTCTATGGTTTAATTACATTTCTGTCATTGGCCCTTGTGGCATGTTATTTTTCTTTATCGACTTTTAGACTACCGGTACAGCTTTTGAAGTGTTGCCCATTTAACGTCAATGTACAAATTATATACTGTACTATTGCCTGATTGGTAGATGTACCGGTACATGTAACAGTGGCCGTACAGGACAAGGCATTTCAGGCAACCCGTCCTCATGTCGTCCGTGCTGTTGGACAATCAAGACATATATTCGGTCTAATTCCAATCGACAGCATTGGTCATTTGGGAAATGAACTGTGGATATTGCATGGAGAAAGTGACACTGCAGCGTTCTCTCTTGCTTTATTGGCATTGTAACAGGATCATGTCTGTGGAGAATTGACCTGGTGTAATAGCAATGCAATACATCACTGCTCGCCATACTATCGTTTCAACCTCACCTATGTGTAATTTATTTCACTACACGTCTGCATAGACACCTATGAATTCTAAGATGCAAACCAAATTGCTTTAATCAGTGCCCACCTATGCTCTGTCTCCATTGATCTGTGTATTAACACCTGTCGTGTTCCCTGAAGAATCTCTACATTAGCTGTGACTCAGTGAACTTCACCTCTATGTGATCCTTTCAGTTATAGGCATCACAAAAATCAAGAGTTCTTCTGAATAAAAATTTGGTGTAATAATAAGCAAAGTGGGATTATTTTACTTGAAGATTGTAGACTGGTTGAACAGCCTTGTTCTTACTACACTTTATTTTGTAGTTGTTGTCTACACTTTAGAAAAGAGAAACCATTCTGAAATTGAACAATTCTTCCAACGATGCTTGTCAATTTACCGGCTATTAGTCCATGCTACTGTGTGAATACTTTTTTAGGTTGAACAAGTATTTTAAAAATTTATAATCAATAGCTTTGCTGAGTGGAAATTAAATATAAGCAAAATTAAGTGATCATTAAAGGTGTGCAGAAGTAATACATGGTGTAAAATTTAAGAGGAAGCAACCAACGGAATGTCAACACTTCAGAATTAATCCTTTCCCAGTTCATGTGTTGACGTCCTCTCTTTTAAAGGGACAATTGAATTGTAGATAGGTAGATTTGAGACCAGCCTAAGATTTTTATAGAGATGAAATAGCTTATTTTATTATTTAAGGTAGCAACGAGGTAAATTTCAAAGATTGATGTGGATGAGAGGAACAGCAGAGGAATTGTAAATGTGTTTGAGAAGTATGTGCATTGATTTCAGATGGAGTATTGTATCCTGTTTATGACAAGGTGTTGGCTGACTATGGCTGGAGAAGTCTTCACAGGTACTGGCATTCTAGTGGAGAGTTGTAACACCAATCGCTGAACAGAAATCTTTCAATAGCAGCACATTGTAAAGATTTTATGTAGTTCAGGGCATGTGGACTTCAAACGTTTTCAATTATTATTGAAGGTTTAAAGAGAAACTTTAATAAGGTCAATGAACAATGAACAGTTTAAGATCATTAAGATACAAGTCTTAATTGATTGATTGATTGATTAATACTCAACCTTGTTAGTTTGATACCACTGTAATGTAAATGTCCCGTAATTGCTGACATCACGGCATAGGTATTAAAGGGACAGTGGCTGTAATTTTTCATGATTTTTTGCACTATTTTTGTTTTTAATTTCAGTTATTGTTTCTTGTTCTCCTCCACAAAGCATTGGAAATGCCAATTATTTAGTTTGTCAACACAGGGTTATATGTGTCAAAGGCACCTTTGTTGTTGACAAGTGAATTTTAGTCCGGACTAGAATTCATTTGTCAACAATAACAACACAGTCTGCACATGTACAGACTGAGTTGACACGATGAATGCTGAATGTATCTGAATATGCTCTCTACACATATTGAGAAAAGAACAAGAAACTGTAGCTGACATAAAAAAAAATGAAAAAAATCATCAAGAGTAACAGATACTAGCTGTTCCTGTGCAAAACACATGGATGGTTTCTCTTCTTCATTTTATTTGCAAGCAATATCCTGCCATGGTGGTGTTCAATTGACCAACATACCTTGGTAGGTAGTACAGCCTCCCAGAGGCTTTGCAGATATTGTGCAATCTTGCCGGTTTTAAATGCTAGAAGGTATTAAGCAGTAATTGCACAGTTAATCTTTCCATCTTTTCTGTACAATAGGAAGAATGATATTTCTTCCATATCAGCAAAAGGCATATTATCACAAAATTCTGGCCTTGTATTTTCTTCATCAGGGAACCACAATACTTTAAGGGCAGTGGCAGGAATTTATCAACCAGTGTACATTTATGTAGCACTGAAAAGTCTGCCATAAATATTTAAGTAGTGCAAGTAAGAAATTTTAAGACTTGAGGGAGAAATTGAAATAACTTGGCATTCCTGTTTCTCTAGTTTCAGTTCATCAGCTTCATTCATTGTGACTTGAGTTATGTCAGCTACATGGAGTGACACCAGGGTGAAGAATGTATGCTGGTATTGAAATAAAGCCTACTGAAGAATATCTGAAATATTGAACAATAGTAACACATTCATTCATTTCATAAATATTGCATCCACTCATGATACATAATTGATATCACTACTGTATTGTATCATCGTGACTATGAATTATATTAATAATTAGATTTATAACTGTGAGTGTGATATTTAATAACAGAAAAGTCTGTTTATATCTGCTGAATAGTTATGGTGATGTTGTATAGACAATATTGAAACAACCACCACTAAACTTTACCCCTTAATGAAATTTCAGTTTGCAGTAGCTTAATTAGTATTTGTGATAAATTGCACGTTGAATATTTGGTAACCATAGAAACTGTGTTCCATAAACTTGTCCATTTTGAAAATATGCTGCTTTCCCGTATGCAGTTTCATCTGTGCAGTTGGACCATTATTTGTGTCATCATTTATATGCAGTATAAATAATGGTTTTTAAGGCAATATCTACCCAGTGCTTTCAGGGTTTGATCCACTGTGCACCATATTCAGTGACAGTATCCACTGAATATGAATAAGTTATGAAAAAGACAAATCATAATTCATCACAGCTACTATATTCAAATTCACTGTGTGGTTTATGTGCTTTGTGCTATAAGCCAGTACACAGGCATTGATATGGGTGTGTGTTTGATGTGTGCTATGTCTACACATGTGCATGGGTCGTCAATCTTTACTACTGATACCAGCAAATGATGCCCAGGATATTTGCATCGGCAAAGTTAGATCTGGTAAATCTATTTATTTAAGTGACCTACGAATTCTTAGGTCACAAAATTCATCTGTAAAATGGTAAACATTTTAAGATGGTACTATCAGTGTACAAGAAATTAATCTGTATGGTAGTATCAATGTATACAAACCATATAAGATTACTTGAGATTTGCAATATCTGACACACTGCAGTATCATTATTTACTGACCTCAGTTCTCTGATAGACTTTGTGTATATGTAAAGTTCTTGAGGTTGTGTAAGGTTTTTAGGAACAGGCAAAATTATCAGAATAAACAGTTCGCTAGTGTTTTGGATGTTTATATTTTCTTCACTTCACGACTTTTCGGTTTCATTGTCACAACAGAAATATATTGGATGTCAACCCTTGGGTGGTTTTCACACTCTGCATCTAGCCATATAACACAAAGACAAGTTGATGGAAGAGACAAAGCTGACTTATTATGACATGTTTGGTCTCGTTTGTTCCACGTGAAAGCCGGTTTATTTTATTCTGCCAATTGAAAGTTATTGGTTTGTCATCAGCTGTCACAGTTCTGCCCTTACCCTAAGGCTGCGTACATAACAGAAATACTTCAATGAATTAGACATAGATTCTGATTGGCCAGAAACTCTGTGATCAAAATAATTTTACATTTTGTGTCCAATCAGCAGGTCTGTAGTAGACATGTAACCTGGATCACAATCACAACTTGATTAATTTGCATGGATTTTGATAAATAACTTTTCAGGTATGCAAAATGGACTCGCTCACAGCCCCTCAATGGCTATGCATTACTGACAAAAGCCATTGAAGCCGGCTCAGCGAGTTGGTGAGGCCTGCAAGCTCCCTAAGCTGGCAAGCTCCCTAAGCTAGGCGTCACCAGCCACAGTGTGTAGCCAGCAAGGGGCTGTGAGAGGGTCTAGCAAAATGTAACAGAATAGTCAAAGCATCATTTCATCCGTATCTATGAAATGAGGAGTTTGGCAAAATATCGTGATGAAAGATTTATCCCCGTATCTTGACATCATTAAGTATTTGGAATATTCATCATCTTCATGTGTTTTGAATTCAATGTAATGGCATAATACATAGCCCTGTCATGCTGAAAAAAAGTAAGCAGCATTAATAACAGTCCCTCTCTTATGTGATCTGCTGGAACGATTCATAATATTGAACTGAATAGAATAGTCCTGTATGTTATTTCCAACTCATTGACGATCTTTATTCGTAGACCATGGATTGTTAGGGAGTTATAGCATAGTAGTCCTAGACCGCTATTCAATAGCATGCAATTTCATCCCAGAATAAACTTCCCTAGGTCACAAAACAAATCTTGGTTAACTTGTTCTTGAAGGCCATTTTTGAACAGATGAGGCAATTTTGCTAGGAGACAGCAGACCTACCATGTCACAGGTATAATTTCCTCTCATTAAACTCAAACTGGAGATCTTCTAGACTTTGATAATCCAGCAATCCGGCAACTTAGAGTGGCCTTTCACATTCTCAAGGTAATTGCTGATATACAATTTCAAAATTTCGTAAGCCAGCTATGAATATTGTATTACCGTGGGCATATCATTTGTACTGCGTACATGACCGTTTATTCCCAGGATGCTCAAAGCAAATAGTTTTAATTCTTGTAACGTCAGAAACTGAATGCTTCTCAGTTTCTGTTCAGTCTTGTTACCATGGCTACAAGATCCAAGTCTAGGATGACATGATTTTCAGAATGGTCTGTCCCACAGGTTACGCATGAGTCTGATGAAGAAATGAAAGAATTGTAGCCGTGTTGGATTACAATAATGTGTCTATAAATGTGAAATAAGTCAATTTTCATGTGTTGCAATATGAAAATTAAAGTTGTGAGGCAGATGTTACTGTACATTGGGCCCTATGTATCTGTTGTATACATTCCAACAGATTGTAATAAATATTTGCCCTACAGTGTATATTCTTGTCTCATACTGCTGTGGTCTTTTTTTCGAGAAGATACAGTATGGTCATCAATGGGAATTTTATGCAAATAACTGAAAATAATGCAGGCATATTTTAGCAGCAGCATATTGCTATTGTATAACTATTTCAATGGACAGTAGACCATACAGCAGCAAGGGTGTGTGTACATGTGATGGATTACCTGGTAACACTAACAACAACGGCTGTTCTAATATCGCCAACCACAGCAGGTGAATTTTCATTATAAACGGAAAATTGCTTCATTTTTCATTTGCCGAAGTAATTTTCACAGCAGCGCATAATTGCTACTTTATTCCATTTTGCTACAAAGCATACAACGGAGAAGTGGAAAATATGTCATAACTACCAGAAATTTTTCAGTGGAATGTCGTTCATCTGTATCAGGGTGACGAGTGAAGTAGGCATGTGTGGTGAAATTCTTTTGGAGTTCGTGATTGAAATTGTAGTCATGTAGAGCTACAGTGTAATTATTCTTTACAGCTTGAAAAATAACCAGCTCTCATTTTGATGATATTTAAATGATACTGGAATGTTTTCTTCTTACTCACTCTTGAGGTACACATTTATATCAATGCATTTTTCACAAATATCTCAAGATAAGAAGAATTGTACTAGCCAATATACATTTCTTTGTTTATTCTGGTTAGTGCAAGGGGTCATAGACTTAAGGGTCAAGGGTCAAAGGTAACAGACTTGATAGCTACACCTATCTGACATCAGCAAAATAATTAATTCAAAATGTTGGACATTGTTGAGGCAAGCGGGTGATGTCATAAATATCAGAGAAGTGTCATGATCAAGCTTGGTTATTTTTAATTTTGTTCAAAAAAAGTGAAGTACACGTAAAAAAAGAATTCAGAGAAAGAAACTCATAATTATAAGCAGTGTTTTGTTGTGTCTACACTTCACAGAAACTGAAACTTAGGCAGAGTTTGTTATCTTGGTCATTCTACACACTTCCTTGTATTCCTTCCTGACAAAAATGATGACGGATGTAGGCATTTTGCTGTCATAGGACTGAAATTACAAGCACCATCTGCAGTAGATATCAGTCAGAGTTTGTTGTTTCTGTGGTTTGAAATTTCCAGCTAGAGTAAGACCGCATAAGGCTTGCGTAGGTAAGGAGCTACTCCAAGGGATTTGGGGGAAAAAAGTGTGAGTGAGAAGAAGTGGGATTAGCAAAGAGGGAGGATTTGGCTTAGAGTCTGTCAGACGGAAAATTAGACTCAGCGACGTATCAGAGATGTAGGTTTTTCTTGTTGAATGTCTGGTATAGGCAACTGTGTTGATTGTACCAGTACTCTCAGTGGGGCTAAGATATTTTTCATTCCCAAGAAACAGTAGAACAAAGTATAATTCAATGATATCTCTGTTAGATTCAAAATGGAAATTATGGAATCAATCCTGATATGAAGTTCAATGGCATTCATAAATTACAATACATCTGTGCTGAATCTATCGAATGCCACGGTCAGTGACTTATTTTTCATCATTCATAGTACAACTTTTTTGTCATTTTTTATTGTTAAGGAATTTGCAGAGAAATAGAAGTTTCATCCGTTATAATTCCATCAGTTCCACAAAATTGCCATCTGATTACAGCTTTATGTGTTGTTGGTAGGTATGACTAAAGTAACACTATTCGAACATTTTTATCATTTTTCTGTCAGACCTACAGCACAGTTTGATGTTTTCTTTTATTAATTCAGTTATTCATCACACTTGTTGACAATCACTGAATTTACAGCAGCTATTTTAATTTATCAGGAAGTTGCAATAAGATGTAATTTACTCGGCATCTTCAACAGAAACATTGTGACATTTTTATGACCAGTCATTAACACTGTTCAATTTGAACATTCAGAGAAGTTTTCAAGGTAGTGGAGCTTTTAATGACTTCTTGCTAAACCATCAACAAAGCCTCTTAAAATGTGCAAAAGCAGAAATGAGTATTTCACCAGCAAGCTGTAAATCCTGGGTAATTTTATGGTCAGCTTGTTTCACCAAAGATCAATCATACTAACGATGCCAGATGGAAATTTGCCAATTATCATAAAACAGTAACTGCTTCAAATGTAATAATAACATCGCAGTACAATGTAGGACTGCATTTGTTTTAAACACGTAAGCCACATACTGTTTTTACAGCAGATGTGTTATTATTTCTTAGAACCCACATTATCATACATTAAGGTAGCATGCGCCTCGAAAGTGAAAGACTTAAATTTTTGCTCAAACTTTCCTGAATGAAACTTTCAACATTCTCTTTCAAAATCAAGAATAAACATCAGGGGTCACCGTGCAAACTAGTGAAACAAAGATCCCAACATTTTGTGATATTTGAAATTCAAAATGGCCTCAATCCCTGTGTTAACTCTATTGGGGAAAAATAAATTTTAGATCTTGGAAAACTTAGACAGTGAAAGTTTCTCTTTCTCCGAGAGCTTTAAAATGAGCCCCCACAAGTGCTAGATCGGAAAAGAATTGTAGAAATTTGAGAGTCTGAACATCTGTTGCCGAGACGTGTTCTACCTTAAGTCAAGTTTGGTCTTAAATCATGCAGTTACAATGACATGAATAAAATACCATGTGTTGTTACTCTCAGAACATTTGAAATAACATACTGACACTATTCTTGGTAGTGTGATGTTGGTCTTATCAGTGTTCAAGATCAAGGAAGGGACAATATGTATGTACATAACATACAGGTAATTGTTTAGAGTAGAATGATATATTTATTCCAGATTTCAAAATGTTTTCCAATTTTGCAAAAATAGGTCATTTTGACATCAAACATGAATATTAATTTGAAGTTCATTAATCATTATACTGTAGCAGAGATGTTATCTCTTAGTATGAATTAATGCTCCTTCAAGTTGATAGAATATGAATTAATGCTTTCCGATAGAATATGTACATAGAAATAATGAATTATTCAAGGAAGAGAATATTGCAAACGTTTACACCTTTCTATTAAGATAAAGCATTTTTAGACAATATACAAATGTACCTGCAGAAACTAGACTACATTTTTTAAATACTAGAAACTTTTGTTTTTCAGATAGTTTGCCACTGATCAGATTGGAACCTGTTAAAGATTACGCCATAGTATTATATATTGTTTATAAATCATATGGTATAGTTTGACTCTGGTTTGTATTGTCAGTTGAACGGTAAAAATGATGGGAAAATGAACAACTGCTACACATAAATCACAGAAAGATGGATTCTTTTCACACTACTATGAAACATTACTGTCATTTTTCTGTCTGAACACTCATGAGTGGTGTCTTTGAAAGTTGAATTATGATATTAATTATGTGCACAATTTTTCACACCTACATCAATTCTGTATTTCTGATAAAGGAGGTCAGTGGGTCAAGGCTGACCTCTAGTGGTCACATGACTGTTTCTTCCTCATCAATTCTGCCATGTGTCATCTTCAGACGCTCATTACTTTGGAATACATAGGCGTCATTGAACACATTAATCAATTTTTTGCATGTTTCAATTACGTTTTTATATTCATCCATCCAGCGGCAATAACAATCTGTTGTGGAACAAGTGATGAATTGGTTAAGAGTTTTTATGGACTTATCATGCAATATGGAAAACAGAACACAAAACCAGGAAAATTACATCTTGCATTGTAATATTACAGTCCATAAATCAATTTATTGCTGACAGAAATTTCAGCCTATAATTTATGAACTATATAGGTGGTATGTCATGCATGGTAAATGAATCTCTGAATGGCTTCCATGAAACGTTATCTCTTCCTTTTTGTCATTGCATTGGTATGCACAGTTTTAATAACATCCAACCTTATCATAGGTGATCTCATTCCATACCATTCTCTCAGATTCCAGAAAAGATTTTTCAAGTATTCGGTGGAGTTGGCTTTGAAATATTTTGTTAGCATTTTGTTAGCACTTACTAGCCAATAACAATACTATAATAGTAATAATGTTTGTGAGTATGTTGTTGTGCAACGACAAACAAACACCCTAAGTTTCTCACAAGATCAAACCAGTTCATTTGTAGAACACTCACTGTGGGTGTATGAAGGTTTGAATTTATTCTGTGATGAAATAAAATACAACTAAAAGTAAACCACTCTTTTGTTGAAATAGAATTACCAAGAGTCAATAAATAATAACTTGGAGGCATCATGGGCCAGTGGCTAGAGCAGTGGACTCACGATCAAAGAATGGCGAGTTCGAGCCCCGGCATGGCTGTGGTGTTGTGTCCTTGGGCAAGGCACTTTATTCCTCATTGCTTCTCCCCACCCAGGAGTGATGGGTACCTGGTAGGACAGTGGTTGTAATGTGTATGTTTAGCTCTGCTGCGCTTATTGGCTGCACATGTGAGCTGTTGCTTGCTCCCCAGGAAGTTGAGTGGTATCATATTAGGTCCAGTGACCAGGGGTAATAATAATAATAATTGTAAAAAGCGCCTTGATCATATGTAGTATTGTGGATATGTGTGCTATATTATAACCCAATATTATTATTATTATTATTATTATTATTATTATTATTAACTTTGTCCCATTAAAGGTATACAAGTACCAGAGGAAGATTTGCAGTTAATACTAATTAACCCTTTTCCTACCAAGTCCGTATTTCACCACCAGGCCAAGATGGTTAAAATTAATGAAACACAACGTATTCCATATGATGTATTTTAACATAATACTGTACGTTTGAAGGCTGTTGAAAACATACTATTGTTAAGTTGATTTTTTTTTTCGGACAAAAGATGCTATAATAGACCAAGCCAAGTGGGTGAAAATACGTCATGTTTTGGCTCAATACTGCTTTTTACTGACTTGGCTGATGGGGAAGTGATACAGTTATTACTGTCTGGCAGGAAAGGGTTAATGTTCCCAGTGGGACAAATACACAGTATTCAAAGATGAGATCATTGTGTCCTGTATGTGTGTGTGTATTGCTTATTAAACTTGAATATTCAGACATTGCTATAAAAGTAACAAATTTTACTATCTTTATTTGGCCAGACAACATTTCCAATTTTCCATTTTCACTTCACAGAATCCAGAAAACTCACAATCCAAGAATCTATATGGTGTATACATATCTCACCAACTTTCAGGGCTGGTTTCAGTTCCTGTCATTATTTACAGAACAGTATCTCATTTTTGCAAGTCATATTTCCATGGTAACACATGTGCTGCTGATTTTGATTGTGTGTCATCAGACATGTTTATAACTATTCAGCGTACAGAGTGTTTTACTTGAATCAAATCCTGGTGTTCTATTGAATTCAAGGTTTCAGGTCCATTAAATCAGTTCTTCCCAGACACATGTCCTGTGTAGGGAAAGATGTTTGGAATGTCAGATGAACAAACCATGGCTATTATGTCCTTGTAAGTGATTGTGTACGTGTGTCTTCATCGCTAAGTGTTTCTTAAAGTTTTGAAAAACTGGCTAGCTGATGATCCAAGATAATCTTGGCATTGTTCTCCTGAACCAATTTCTCAGCTTAAATCTGAACATACTGATCACTTTTTAGTCCCCACGGACACCGTCCGGGGGGACTTATAGGTTTGGTCATGTCCGTGCGTGCGTGCGTGCGTGCGTGCGTGCGTGCGTGCGTGCGTGCGTGTGTGCGTGCGTCCGTCCGTTCACACAGATATCTCAGAGATGCAAGAAGCGATTTCATTCAAACTTGGTACAAGGATTACTTCATATGTCATACAGATGCACGTCGATTTGTTTTGGGATATGATCCAATATGGCCGCCAGGCGGCCATTTTATTACGATTTTTTCATGTACAGAGCCATAACTCAGACATGTTTCAACCAATTTTATTCAAAGTTGGTACAAGGACATTGACCAATGTTATAGATATGCACGTCAATTTTTTTTGTGATACGATCCAATATGGCCGCCAGGCGGCCATTTTATTACGATTTTTTCATGTACAGAGCCATAACTCAGACATGTTTCAACCAATTTTATTCAAAGTTGGTACAAGGACATTGACCAATGTCATAGATATGCACGTCAATTTGTTTTGTGATACGATCCAATATGGCTGCCAGGCGGCCATTTTATTACGATTTTTTCACGTACAGAGCCACAACTCAAGACATGTTTCAACCGATTTTATTCAACGTTGGTACAAGGACATTGACCACTTTCATAGATATGCACGTCGATTTATTTTGTGATACAATCCAATATGGCCGCTAGGCTGCCATTTTATTACAATTTTTTCATATACAGAGGCATAACTCAGGCATATCTCAACCGATTTTATTCAAAGTTGGTACAAGGACATTGACCAATGTCATAGATATGCACGTCAATTTGTTTTGTGATACGATCCAATATGGCTGCTGTGTGGCCATTTTGTTACAATTTTTTCATATACAGAGGCATAACTCAGGCATATCTCAACCGATTTTATTCAAAGTTGGTACAAGGACATTGATCTATGTCATACATATCTACGTCAATTTTTTTATGTGATACGATCCAATATGGTCGCTAGGCAGCCATTTTATTACAATGTTTTCATGTACAGAGCCATAACTCAGACATATTTCCACCAGTATCATTCAAAGTTGACATTGACCTATTTCATACATATGCTAGTCAATTTGTTTCACGTCATGTAGCAGTAACATGTCAATTATTGAAGTTTCGTAAGTAGGCTGATATGTCAAGAAATATGTACTGCATCAAATTCATGAAACTTTATACAGATGTTAACTGATGTTAAAGGGGAAGTTCACCAAGGATGATTTTTACATATGTGCTAGCTTTGTGGTCACTTACCCCGGAAAAGCTATTTTCGCCATTTATAACTTGCACGATTTTTACAAAAACCGATAGAAATAGTACAGGAAGTTGCCCGTGTAATTTGAATCATGGGAAAAAAGCGCCAAGCTTGAGCTTGCATAATGTGATATGGAAGGCACCATTTCCCCATGGGTATGGCATTGTTCACTCACCCATGCTTAAACCAGGCTGTGCGTATTTACATAACTTTTGTTTATACTGAGTATCCTTGCATAAATGATTAATCACTTATAATAAACTGTCCACTGTCAGATTTTGTGTTCCTATTTACTACTGTGTTACTGTGAGTGGACAATGTGGGGGCCATACCCATCCGAAGATGGTCCCTTCCATATCACATGATGCAAGCTCCAAACTTGGGGCTTTTTTCGCATGATTCAAATTACATGGGCATATTCCTGTACTGTTTTTATCATTTTTGTAAAAAATCGGGCGAGTTATAAATGGTGAAAATAGCTTTACTGGGGTAAATGACCACAGAGCTACCACATATGTAAAAATCATCCTCGGTGAACTTCCCCTTTAAGCTCACATTGCTTTAACATTGAAAAAGACATTTATCAGTGTCATTTTAATTAATTTGTAATTGCATAAGTAATGAACTTTCCTAATTAGGGTGATATAGCCACAAATTAATACAACGTCAAATGTGATGAAACTTGATACAGATGTTGATCTCATAGTGTTGTAAATACTGCATCAAACTTTATGAAATATGGTACCAGTGATAATCTGTTAAGTGTTAGAATTGTATGCAAAAATGTTTTGCAACATCCTGTTGATTAATTCCTAGTTGACTCATTTTATGAACTTTAGGATGGTGGCCTACATTGGTTCTATGTTTTCATCACCATGGAACTCATTCTTGGCCATTGAGCGCCATGTGTATCAAAGTATTTTTATCACAGACCTTATTAATGAAGAGGACTCTATCCTCTCTGAGGACATGTAATCAAAGTACCCATTATTAGCAAGTGGGGACTGTGTCATCAACGATGACTTGTCATGAAAAAAGAAGCTCATTTTAGGCTGAAAATGTGAAACGCACAAAATATACACACATATGTCCATGTGCTTGATATGCTCAGGAAATTATTTATCAAGCTTGGTTGAGTTTAACATGTACAAACGTATAAACAAAAAAAACATGATGAGATGTTGTAGAAAAGACCTCTAATTTTTGATACACTCAGCAACACATAAATGGACATCTCTCAAAAGTTAGTGTTCACCAAACAATTGTTTTGGAGATAATATGGCCTTTCACTTGACATTTACTAGTACATGTATGTACCGGGAGTTGTGCCTGCAAGTGGTTGATTAGTGCCACTTTTACCATACAATAGACAAAGGAGGGCTCCTAGAAGTGTTATCCAAGATATTCTGAAACAATCCTCTCAGATATTGGTGATGTGGTGAAGTAGTTGACGATGAGATGCATTGGAATTGTGCTTAGAGTAAAGGAAGTTTGTGTTGCCATTTAAGACTGGATGAAATCAAAGCTCCGTCTGATGTGCAGTTAAGGTCAAAGTTCAAATCCACATTTGATCACATGACCTCCCATTTTTGGGTAGGCACCTAACAAATATGGATGAGTGAAGCATCTACAAACTATGGTGTTTTCTGTCCAAAATGCTATGCAGACTATCAAAATGCCGTTAAAAATGATGTCAAATGTGAGTTATCAAATGCAATAAAAAGTAAAAAGTCTTATACTGTCAAATGCTGGTCTGAATTCATTCCATGCCATGATATTATCCATTCTGCACATTTCTGTGCAGCTATATCTTCTTTCATTTCTCGGAAAATGAAATACTACAATGTTTATGATTGCTTTTGAAAATAAGCATGGTCATCTTGAAATTCTGAATTTTTCATTTCACCGACATAAATTAGTAAAGCCATGCTGTTGTTGTACAACCATGTCAAGGCTTGGTACAATGCATACATCATTGTGTGAAAAACTAGAGCCAAGCATTATGTGATGAAGTTGATGAGTGTTGTGAACATTTAACAATAGAAATATCTCCTGTGTAAAATAGCCGGCAGTATTTCCCAAAATTATGTTAGCTACTGTTTTTCATTTGCAATATTTCTGTAGAGTAACAGAAAGTGTTTATATATGTGGAAATAATCGTAATATGCTGATACGATGTACACTCAGCTAATTCTCATAAGCCAGAACATGATTTCCGCTCCGCTCCGTGAATCAACGCTTGGCCCAGCATGATGCTCAGCATTACAAACCCCCATCTGCCAGCAACCTCAACAGAAGCAGTTCACAGTTTCTCCAGGGAAGATACAGAATTCTTAAATACTTGCTCTGCAAGCATCAATTAGAATGCTGCAGTCAGAGTTTGAAAACAGTTGGATGTTGAATTCTGATGAAACATGGTGGGCCCAGTGCCAAGGTCAAAGGCAGGTGACAGCTAATGTTTTTTTAGTGCTGTCAATTACAGAACCCATAGAATGGAAATTTCTGTTCATTAACTTGCAAATGCATCTTGTTTTATTGGACAGCTGTTTGAACAAGACAATGACACTGACAGTGAATTTCTCAAGTGCCGGTGTTTCAAACTAGGAAGTGGAATGTAATTAAGAATTTGTTTCCACTGGAATGTGAAACAGTGTGCTCTTGAACTTACAGGTACACCCACAAAATTTGCCTTTAATGACACATGTAGTACTGTTCAAGGCACAGCATACTGTAGCTGTAACACTTTATAGTTTATTATGGCATATTTGGATAGTGTATCAAAGATTTAATTTTTAAATACATTCTGATACAAATCAAATAATCTAATTGTAGATTTTCTGAATGTATGTGCATATGACATTAAAATTGTACATATCAGTCATAGTTCATCAAATGTAATGTCAAAAACCTATTAATTTTTAACCAAAGATATCAAAAGTATTATCATTCTTCAAATAGCCATCTTCTCACCATTTGTGCTCATATTAAACCAGTACATCTCAAACTACATAATCTGTGTAAAAAAACTGTTGATGAACAATTGTACAATCCTAAGAAGGCAGTGTATGATATTGATCCTTATCACTCGGTTTGAAAATTTCCACCAAGTTGAGTGGCTTTGTCTGAATCTACTCCTTGTTCATAATGCCAGGTCCTGCAATGATTATTAACCAAAACATGACAAAGCAACAGAAGCAATGTGACTATGTTAAAAATTTGTACTGCACTGACTGTGAGTGGAAGTTTTATCTTTCAGACTTCAAGGGTCTTACAGAACATAAAGAGATGCATGTAGGTATCCACTGAATTATTTCAAATCTCCATGGGATATGGATGTAACTTGAATTTGTCGTTGCAGGAGACAGGGATAATGTTCAACCTTCCTATGATGGTCAGAATGTCAAAAGAATTATTCATCTGTAGAAAAAACAAACCAGCAGGAGGTTTCATTTTGTGGTAGATTTTTCAGATTGAAAGCCACATGAACATTTTTCCTCAGAGAAAATTACAGAGAAGATATAACATGTGTGTCTAGAGGCTGCCACATTTTACACATCCTATTTATAAACATACCGATACAATACGCGTATCAGCACAACACTGGAGACATGTATGTGAAACCAGTCATTCAATACATACCAGTACACCCAGAAGGCATACACACATTTTTCTGTATGCGCCATGTGCCTCATTAAAACTGGTACATATTAAACCAGTTACGATATCACATGATTGTGCACTCACAGCGCCTGCATATATACAAATAATTTTAAAATTTTACTGATGGCAGCATGTGCCACTATGTTGCACGTAGGTTAATTAATTCTCGTATTAATGACAGGTAAATGTAATACATTTTGGTCAAATACATTCCTACCAGTGATTAATTATCCTAATGTTATCAAGTGCATGTACAAGTATACATGTAAGGTTCATTACTGTGCTGTACATACATGTTTTCATGTATCAATTAATAAATCATTTATACACATACATATTCACATACAGGTATGTAAACATACACATGCACACATCTTTCATGCACAGGAGGGGCCGGGTGTTTGGACAGGGTAGTAAAGAGAGAGACACAAACAGCCTGACAGTCACAGATAAATAGAAAGGGAAAGTATGAAACATTTGACAAATTATATTTTTTAAATAATTATAAAAAAACTACTCTGAGATTACTGGTATATTGTATCTGATTTCAAATGATTTGTTGAGCTAATTATAAATTGTTCATGTGAATGGTGATTGTTTGAGTCAAAACATCTGTAGTTTGAAAGATTTAATATCATATAGTTGTTGTGTACTACCCTGAAGACAAGATTTGTGTCGATTTAATGTACTACCACTTCTAGGATTTGTTAGCAGTTTGTTTCAGACAGGCCTTTTGACTTGAATATATTACAGAATGCATTTATGAACACCAGATGTCTCTGATAGAATACGGAGGTCAAATGTTCCTTTGTGTCAGGTCCACAGAGGTACTTCCACGGAAGTTTGGAATTTGTGCAAAGCAGCTGCATCTTAGTTTTTTGAAAACAGATTCTCCTCTAATATCGTTTGAGAGAGGAAGTAGCTTTATTGTTGAAGTCATTGATTTGTACAGTAATTACAAGTCAGCCGATGCCAGGTGTTGTTATCTTTTGAATAATCTAGAAAATTAATTACTGCCACAGACACAAGCAAGTGATAGGAAAACAAAAAGGATCATATTTAATTTTGATTGATAAAACTTTTATTAATGTTTATGCAATATTTCATTTTTATTATGGCTCTTATGAATCATAAAAATTTAGATTGCAGGCTGAGTCATTAAAACAAAGCAAACAGTGTATATGGCCATCAAAGTAAACTCCATGATTTTGTAAAGGAATAGCAAATAATAAAACTTGTAAGAATATGTGGAAGTAATGGGAAGCATGATATTCCAACCATACTTTCTTTTAACTCTTTCACCACCATGGTTTGTCCCAAATCCATTGTTTTCTATGGTAAAGTTGGACCTGTACACAGGGAACTGGGGGTGAAAGGGTTAAAGGGTGCATAGCGTTAAATCATAGCAATTTTTAACTATTTTTTATTTTAATATCAACTATAGTTTCTTGCTGTACTTCCCAAAGCAAGCTGAGATACACAGTATTCAGCGTATCAACTCAGCCTGTACATGTGTAGACTGTATTGTTGATGAGGGAGTTCTAATCTGGACTAGAATTTGTAAATGTAAAAAGTCACAGTGCATTTTACTCATGTAGATGTTATTTTGACAAGTTGGTGTTTCCACATGCTGTGGGGAGCAGAACAATAATTTTCAATTGACGCAGAAAAGGAAAATACTGAAACTCTCATCACAAGTTACGTACAGCTCTTGTCTATTTTAATTTACAACTTGTTGTCACAAATGTGAGGGAAAATGAGCCTGTATTATTCAGGAAAGCTGTTAACATTTCCATCAGGAAGGCAGAGTGATTACCAGGGATGTGAACAGTAGTTGTACAGGATACGCTCTTCCAACAGATGTTCATAAATTATGAAGAGTAAGTCAGCGTCTTGTCAAGTCTTGTATCGCCCTGATTGTCCTTACCCTGCACCTGTACAGCCTCACTGATGACAAAATCTGTACAGCGTCACTGATGACAACAGCGTATCGATACATAGGGGATACATTATGCTGACATGATGTTTTCAATATGTACTGCTTTTAATCAGGCTTTCACAATCTCTGTCACTCAGGGAAACTCGCAGCAGATTGCTCTCTGTCATATGCAAATTCAGTACATGTTTCAATCAGAGAATACTTGTCATGAATTTTACATGTATCTCCGTGTAGTCCAATCTAGGCTGTCCTTAAGCTCTTCCACTCAATATATCCGTCTGATATTTAATGAACAATGTAACAAAGAAAGACGGGAAATAGACCATCCCTGGCAAAGATTTCCAGGGATTCGTTAGGTCTCAAATGCATTGGCTTCTATTAACCTCCTGCCAACTGCTGTACAGGACTTATATACATAGATGTTATGGCCCTGGCCTGCTAACCTGTGTAACAGATCATGCCGACAGCACCACCTGACTTGACATGTTACTGTTAATTAAATGCAAATTTAATTCATTTCCTGGTCAACCTGTCTGTCAATGTCACTGTTGCTATGAGTAACTGTTCCCATGGTATTTCGAACTGTATCCTTACTTTTTGAAGTTCCAGAGTGCATAAATTTATTCAATCTACTCATCAAGTTGGCCCTCACAGTTTGTATATGGAAAACATGTATGCACAAGAAATTTGAAACCCTTGATCAAATGCCATACCAGGTATTGGTGTTGCAAATGTACCTTAGAGTAGCTGCATTGTGGCTGGAGATGAGAAAGTAGCCCTTCACCACACTTTGCAGATGGTATTGAGAAATGTAGCTGATTTATTTCAGAAGTGCAGTATGTGAACAGTGGTGACATAGATGCAATAGCATACTGCTAACCTGATAAAAAATAGCATTTGTGGTATTGATTGCAATCCAAATAATTGTGAAATGGACAAAGTTGCCATCTCTTTAAAAATATTTTGGTGATTTTGCTTCATGTGAGCAACCATTTATGTCAAACATCCTAAAAATCATCAGTTCTCAGATCTTTGCTCCTCTTCGTATGGACATAGCAATTACTGATTCAATGATATAATTTGTGGTACATAACAGAAATTATATCATCAGCATATTTTACATGTTGTGTTCATACACAAGGCGTGAGTAGAGCTTTGATGATTGATAATTCAACATGTTTCAGTGAGCAGAACAACATAAATAACTGCTAACAGGAATCAAAAATAACTGATTAGAAGTAATTTGATAAGATAGCAACTTCATCCCTTGAAATAAATTTTAATCAATACTGCTTCGTTTCTCTTGATTATCGTAATATCCTAGACCATATAAGAGAGGTTGCTGTTCTGTAGAGGGTCTAAAACTTGTAGAATGTCACAGCATTGCCAAATTGTGATCGCTGTAAAGAGGTGATTGTTTTATAAACACAGGTTTATTTAACTGTAATTGTACATTCCAAAACTGGGCATGATGACCTCTGATTTTTAATTCTCAACAATGAAAGAGAATGATTTTGAGTTTCTGAGAAGAAATTTTGAGCAAAAGTGTCAATTTTTATGTTTTTAGGCAATTAATACCTACCTAATCACAAATCTAATTCAGTGTTTAAAAGATGGAAGTATCCAAGTATAAGATAACAACTCTTTAGTAACTTCTCTTTTCTGTCGTTTGTATATCGTAACTTTCCTGGTGATGTCAGATAAACTGAGGGTATTGAATGACCACTGCCATCTACGGATGGCAACAACCCTCAGAGGTGACATGACTTGAATTAGGTTATCAACCCCTAAAGAGTATTGAATATTAAAATGAAATCAAGTGTCAGATACGGAAGACTGTGACATCCATTTTGTTTTTACCTTTCCTTTAGCATGTCATATATCAAATTATGATGGCCTGTGAAATTTCCAACCTGTAATATTGATAAATGAATATCCATGGAGAAGACAGATTTATGATTCGATTTCACTATTGTTAATCATTTTGCTTATTAGCCACAAATTTTTTTCCATAATTTGATGTCATAATGATGTCATCTTCAGTAATAAAACCCGTGATACATTTGTGAAGATCTAAGGAATGAATTAAACTTCTTTGAGTGGCCCTGTGGTTTATGTAACCTTTCACGTTCCAAAACTAGAATAGAGACAGTCTGTCAAAATATTGTCTGTCTGCCATTCACCTACTTAAAGTACAATATATTCCTCACAGATGGCATATATGTTGACCTCCAACGTTAGACTTACTGCTGAAGTTTCTTGTGACAGACACTTGCCTCAGCTAGCTGCCATTGTATGCAGTCATGTTTCGGTCTCACAAAAATGATCAAAGACTGTTATCTATGTTTCATCCAGATGTACCAATTTCTTTCAAAAAGACAGATGTGGCATTTTTAAATTTGGCAGTTCAGTGAATGAAAACCTACAAGAAACACCTGGGTCTTACAAATATACTTGTACAATACAGTGTAAGGGTGTACTGTGGTTTATGACTGTACAGAGTTGTTCCATAATGCGTACTCATACCTGCTTCATATGTTTGCTGTTTAACTTCCAGTGTCTAGTTTATAGATAGTACCCAAAGCTACATGTCTGGATACTGGCATAGTCATCAATTTGCCAGGAATCCATTTACCATCATTTGACAAATAGAGAGATCAACACTTATATTTTCACAAACTTACCAAACCAAGTCATGCATACAGTACATTTAGCTGAAATTAAAAATCTCAGCTTTACATAATTTCTTCTTGTACGCATATTGATGTTATCATTGTCTTCACTGCATTGTTCATTATCTTGAAAAACTGGGTGATGTAGAGATGTTCAATGAACTATACAGCGAAGGGAAAGAATCAGCAATATTCAGCTTGTGTGTGCACTGATGGTTGAAAAGGATAATATTTCTGCAGCAAGACTTATCTTTCCAAGTGTACGATCAATAGATCTTTCTTCAGATGAAATTGGATAACTCCCTCATCCCGCTCTTTTTTCTAATCTGCAAATATTTAGCTTCAGGCTGTGATTTGCCGCTTTTTCTTCTGCCCATTACGAGTCACTGCATTGCGTCAATTTTTCATAGACAGTATAAGCTTTCCTTTATCGTTTCCAAGTGCCTTCAGCCAAAGAGCATTAGTTAATTAGGTTATGCCGACGGAACTTCGACTGGAATTCTGGTATCTGCAAAAGTTCAGTGTGCTGGTAGGATGAGTGAGCCACTGGCATCAAAATATCATCAGAAGGCATTGTCTTGGCCTAAGGAAGGTATTCAAAAAAAATATTTTTAGTTTTAAAGTAATTGTTTTCTTCTGACTTTGGTCTGAGCATGCAGACTCCAAGACAGAAATAACGCAGCCTGACATTGTGATTGGAATATTTTAATGGATTTCACTTGTACTGGTGTATCAACTGTTGTCTGTTCATTATAAATATTCCAGTGATGCTGTCAAAAATGGATTTCGGACTCAAACTTACAAGTTGGAGTCTGGGGCTATAACCTGGCTTAGTGATGATGCAAACAAGTTACTGATATTGAGAATAAATGTAATTTACCCGTGAAGAAATCTTAATGGTAATAGTGCTGACAAGATCACTTAAGCTGAGACACTTAAAAGGGGTAGGATATGGGTGTGAGGTATTCTCATACTTTATGTTTAATGCTGTCCGTCAGAAATATAGTCTCAGAACCCATCGAAATTCAAGAAATTCATGTGTCTCTCAGCAATGGCTTATCAATATCGATCCTCTTGTAGATTTCTCTCTTCATAATTCAAAAAAATGGAGACTTTCTAAGTCAAGGCATCATTCTGCGTGAATTGTGAGATTGAAAGAGTTTTGAGACATCCATTTTTGGACGACAGAACCTAAACAGTAAACTGCCTTCATATGACACCGTTGGTAGACCAGTGTTCAATATTATTCTATTAATTATGATCTTCAAGACTAGTCCTTGACATTGACCTGTCAGTTCAGTGTGTGCTTCAATATCAATACTCAGACCTCTTGTGATTGGAGTCAAGTACATGTGTAAGTTTGAAGTGGCCTCATGTGTCCAACCTTGAAGAAGCTAAAGGTATCTGTGTTGCTGGCATTACATGCCTACGACCACAGCATTTATCGGTGGACGTTGTGTCATTCCTGGAACACACAGACCTTAAGTATTACCAATCTTTGAAATTTATATTGTTGGCATCAATAGCTGGTTTCAGGAATAGCAATTGTCTAGTTTCATTATACATGTAAGTGCCTATCAACTTTTCATTGTCAGTTCTGTCTGGTATTGTGTAAATATTCGGTGTACAATTTGATGACTTTTGATGCCCCTACGTTTGATGCCCCCTAAAACGGGAAAAATTACAAGATTCTATTATCAAATGTGTCTCCCATGTAGTTTTGGTTGATCATGAATGGTTATAGACAATTTTTTCCAACTAATCACTTGAAATTTTTGAATTTCTAGCGAGCATAATAAAATTTTTAATAGCACGGAGCATGATTTGTCATCCATATAGCAAATCTGAAGAAGTTTACCCGTCTGCGGCTTCACTTCTACCCCCTATTTTTCCAAGCAAGGAAGATCTAACATTATGAGCAGACATGGAAAAGAAGAAGTGTGTCATCTTGGATATTTTTAGCTCCGCTGTCAGCGACGCGGAGCTTATCAAATAGGTTGATTTTCCGTCGTCGTCCGTCGTCGTCCGTCGTCCGTCGTCCGTCGTCCATCGTCGTCGTCGTCGTCGTCGTCCGTCAACAATTGCCTTCTCCTCTGAAACCGCAAGTCCAATTGCTTTGAAATTTTATATGCGGTTCACTTGGGGTGACCTCACTTAAGTTTGTTCAAATCGTGGTGAAATTTGCATATTTGTATTTTTGGGGCATTTTTTGGTGTTTTTGGTAAAAAAATCTTCTTTTCTCAAACCGCTTGTCCGATTGCTTTGAAATTTAATATGCAGTTACTTATGGTGACTTCAGTCAGATTTCTTCAAATCGTGGTGAAATTTGCATATTGTATTTTAAGGCAATTTTTGTCATTTTTGGTAAAAAAATCTTTAAAAATCTTCTTCTTCAAAACTACCGGTCAGATAGCTTTGAAATTTGGTACATATGTCCCTAGGGATGATCTATTTAAGATTTGTTCAAATTGTGAAGAAATATGCAAATTTGCATTTTTAAGGCAATTTTGCCATTTTTGGTCAAAAAATGTATTTCTCAAAAAGTACTGGTCTGATAGTTTTGAAATTTGGTATACAGGTTTCTATAGATGCACTTAGTAATATATATTGAATTTCTGATGAAATCTGTAATTTTGTATTTTGGGCAATTTTTGCCATTTTTGGTCAAAAATGTGTATTGCCAAAACTACTCATCTGATAGCTTTGAAATTTGGTATAGAGGTTCCTACACATGAACTAAATGATATGTATTGAAATTATGATGAAATCTGCAATTTTGTATTTTTGGGGCAATTTTTGCCATTTTTGGTCAAAAAATGTGTATTTCCAAAAGTACTCATCTGATAGCTTTGCAATTTAGTATACAGGTTCCTACAGATCACCTTAATGATATTTGTAGAAATTATGATGAAATCTGCGATTTTGTAATTTTGGGGCAATTTTTTGCTATTCTTGGTCAAAAAAACGTGTTTCTCAAAAAGTACTGGTCTGATAGCTTTGAAATTTGGTATACAGGTTCCTACAGATGAGCTAAGTAATATATATTTAATTTCTCCTGAAATCTGTAATTTTGTATTTTTGGGGCAATTTTTGCAATTTTAGGTCAAAAATGTGTATTTCAACAACTGCTCATCTGATAGCTTTGAAATTTGGTATACAGGTTTCCATAGATGAACTACATGATATTTATTGAAATAATGATGAAATCTGCAATTTTGAATTTTGTGGCAATTTTTCCCATTTTTGGTCAAAATATGTGTTTCTCAAAAGTACTGGTCTAACAGCTTTGAAATTTGGTATACAGGTTTCTATAGATGAACTCAATTTGATCTTTTGAAATTATGATGAAATCTGCAATTTTTATTTTGGGGGGGCAATTGTTGCCATTTTTGGTCAGAAAATTTTATTCTCAAAACACTACTCATCAGATAGCTTTGGTTGACATGTTCCTAGGGATGATCCGATGTGATATATTCAAAGTATGATGAAATCTTCAATTGTGTATTTTTGCAGCTTATTTTAGCCACTTTTTTCTGGCCACTGCATTGAGCTATCAAAGATTTCCTCCTTCTTCATCAACATGTGTCAAAAATAGTTATTCTCTACATAAACACAGCGGAGCTATATCGGCCGCTAGGTCGCTTGTCATAAATCTCATGTAAAGCTGAATCACTTGATACTCAGTTAGTTGCATCCTAGAACCATCTTCTTCTAAGGCCTGTGTTGCCTACGTCAATCACAGTGAATGGTTGACCATGTGAAACTCCCTCTCTCTTTCCCCTCCCCCTCCCCCCAGCATAAAGAGTGCTAAGCACTCAAAATATTGGATTACAGGCATGCATACATGTATCTGGTGCGGTCTTAGATTGGTTTATTTATGTTTTAATTTCAGGGATGGATAAAGATAAGCATCTGCTTCAATATCAGCAATATCATTCAAAATTTTGTGAATTATTCCAAAAATACTGGTAATAATACACTTGATAAACATGAAGCTAGTATCTAGTAAGTCTTCATGCATGCATAGTAAAATTTTTGTTGTCTTAACAGGCCTGCGAATCTGATGCAAAGCACATTTTGATATTAAATATACCCAATAAATTAGTTTAATGTGTTGTTGATGTGTTGAAAGATATGGAAGTAAATTTCATTCATGAATCTATCGGTGAATGCTGGCTTGCTTTAAATATTCCACAACTGATCCATCAGCACGTACTTTGCCATGCAGCATGTCAAATATTTCTACAAGCAATTGTTAAACATAAATCATAAGTCGATAGCCGTACACATGTATAGTAGATATACAGTACCGGTACAGAGATCATATTGCTCTATCATTCAGCAATGTGCATGTATATCTGTATCTTTCTAGCAAAAACCATATGCTGTTTCCATGACGACCATCAATTATGGCAATTTTTCCAAAATCCTTGTTTGAATGAAGCTAACTGTTGCTTATTGACATTAGAAGCTTCACAAGGTTGAATTTGTGTCTTTCAAAATCAACAGTGTATGTGGAAATCAAACTCTGTGGAGATGATTCTTAAAACTATTTTGGAAATTTCCACCAAATCACTGCTACACTGATTACTGTAATGATTCTGTTTTCTTCCCATTTACAAGAATTTGATATTGTCTTGGGAGATGCAGTATGCTGGTAAAACACTCATTTTTCTGAGCTCCCATTGGTAGGCTATGCACTGTGTGTGTACAGTTTGGCAAAATCCAAAACTGGATGATTAGGCAGGCCTGGTGGCACATAAGAAAATTGCCGTAGAAATTGTGAAATTAGCAAAATCACAGCTCGCTGGGGCAATTTTCATGACATTTCAGCTTGTCTAATTGAGAACAATTTTGTATAATTTTAGGTGTTTGAAGTTTGCATGAAACCAGTGCCTGACTTTTTAACTTCAAGACTCTCGGAGTTGCTCATCATCTCTTGTTAGCGTTGTGTTTTGTACAGAAGATGAAGCCTGGTTGAAATCAATTGATAGCACTCATGAAATAACACCATCAAATCAGCATCTCATGGCAAACTATCAATGATAAGCTCACAGTTATTCACACATATGGTGAGTTGTAATCAAACAGCGTCATGCTCACATCAGCATGTTTGCCCACAAGTAAAGCACAATTCAAACCGACTGTTTATCTGTCTGTCAAAATCTATGTATTGCAGTAAAACCAAACTTGCGCAGTCAAAACTTACAATGTACATGTACCTGACAGAATAATCACCATGAAAATGAATCAGGAAATGATAAAATTAATGAACTTTAATATTAATAATTGTAATTTTTACCTGGTTAATAATTTGTTCAGTGTATAAATACTGTATGAACAGCTCCATTTTCAAAATTATTCATATTTGAAACACAAATACCGGGGTATTTTTCTTGTCACCAAAAAAACCTTGCAATGGTACAGCCATGAGTGAGCTCATAAGAAATGAAACACACTCCAACATTGGCAAATATCCTGTTGAGGTTAACCCTCTGAGTGCCAGAGTCAAATTTGGTCACCTCTATAAAATAAAACCTGGTTAATTTTTTTCATATTTTCCCCAAAATTTTGATTAAAAACTATAGCCAATGAAAAGTGATGTCCATTTGGTCAAAAATTATCAAACCATTACAGAAAAAAGTGAAAAATTTGTAAAATGTTGCACTAAAATTTTGGTGGGATAAAATTACAACATTCAAAAGGTTACCAGAAAGCAAGTCTTGTCAGGGATTTCAAATTCTATGAAAAACAGATTTGCAAAGTGTAAATGAGATACAATTATAAACTCACACCGTTGACTAGTAGGTGTAGCACATCAAGAAGCATGCCTCTTTTAGAATTATCACGTTAATTCTTAATCCAATTTCACGAAGCAAAATTATCCTAGAAAGGGCCCCCTCAAAGTACAGATAGAATGTAATTTCTGTAATTGACACATTATCTTGGCACTGATTAATTTTGCCAATACATCATCAAAGCTGCCAAGGTCATTGTAAAATTAGAAATTGGCAGAAACGGAGGAATACAAAGTTTAGTTTGTCACAAGTACATTTATAGCAATCATACCCATCAGTTATCCAAAAATCATAGGTCAAAAGTCATACTACACAGTTATTGTATAGAAAAAACACAATGCAACACATGATAAAGTACATCTGTGCCAAGTCAATCTCTCAATACTGTCCATAAATATGTTGTAAATGATATTTGGAAGGATGGTTAAATGACATCAAAATGATAATAGGCAATTTTTTTTTCCATTTTCTTATATTTGAAGAAAATATTTCAAACTGAGTGGGTAGATTGTCTATACCTAGGGTACATGCATTGCCTTAAATCTGGATTCTCTTTTTTCGTCCGCGTAGACACAGTCCGGCAGGGACTTATAGATTGGGTCCCGTCCGTCCATCCGTCTGTCAGCAGCCGTTTCTCTGTCACTGGATATGTATTGTAAAGTATTGTAGCATACATATGCACGTCAATTTATTTCACGATACGATCCAATATGGCCGCCGGGCAGCCATTTTGTTGCAATTTTTTCATGTTTTTGAACCATTATCATCTATCCCTGAACCAATTTCATTCAATGTTGGTACACAGATAAAGTACTATGGCATATATATGCACACCAATTTATTTTGCAATACGATCCAATATGGCTGCTAGGCGGCCATTTTGTTGCAATTTTTTCACGTTTTTGAACCATAACTCAACTATCCCTGAACAGATTTTGTTCAAACTTGGCACACAGATATTTTATTGTAGTGTGCATGTGCATGTTAATTAATGGTGCGAGCGGGGACTGTGTCATCAGCGATGACTTGTTTCAGTAGACATTTGTGTCAATGTACCTTGTGAGAAACAGCAAGGGTTCAAAAATATCGTTTTGACAGTTTTTGCAATGCAGTATTTGTGACATTGACTCCACAAAGATTTAATGATCAATCCAGGGATCCATCTGTTTTGCTGTCTGTCATTAGTTCAGGCTAACTTGATTGGTACAGAGCCTATGATACTGGTATTTTTGGTGTGTTAGTAATAAAATATGAATTAAAAGACAGCTGAACAGAAATATTATCACTTTCTCTCCCCTAATATATTTTCACCAAATTACTGTAGCTTCATACTGAATTCCAGGATATTTATAAATCCTTTGTGTGTTTATCAAGCTGTAGTTAGCAACAGCAAAGAAAGGCTGTTATTCCTCAGCAGCTAAAAAGACCAAAAATAATATCAAACAACGTGGTTGGATTGATGAAGTAATTAAAACAAATTAACAAGAAATGTTTTGCATGGTTTCTTATCCAAAGTTATATTGAGTATTTTCATCTGTGCAGTTTGTTCGAGGCAATACCTGTTTCTCATCATATTCCTTTCAAAATCCAACTGCAAAGGAAGAAATGAATAATTCAAGAAAACTGTGTTTTCATGGAAATGAATGGCAGTGAATGTATTCCAGAATCTCAAGGAGAGCTGTGTGTGTTGCTATATACCGGTATATATGAGTGTGTCCGTCAGACTACCTGTGTCTGCACAGGTTACCACATTAAACTTACTGATGAAATATTCCACTTTTAGATATATGCAATTTTCTTTGTAAATTTATTCATATGTTTCAGTTTGCAGGTGTACAATAATTCTGTTTAAGTTGTCATCCGTTCCATTAAAAATTTCAACAAGTGTTGATTTCCTTTGTGGAAATGCGGAAATGTGGAAATGACGTAAAATGACAGTTTACTCCATGGACTGCTGAACTCCTGCCTTTCAGTCAAACTTCCCGTACTGATATATTCCAATTTGCTCATTTTCACTAAGATAATGAAATGGAAAGTCCCCTGTGGGATTAATGAGGAAAATTAATGACATGTGATGTATCACCTTGAGACTCAGCAGTTTGATAAGGAAATTATCTCCAGTAGCTATAGCTACTGTAGATAAGGAAGTGGATGAAGGAGCTAGTCAATTAGAACTTTGAATTTGTTTGATTGAGAGGAGAGGCTATGGAGATTGCAGTGTGTGAGTTGCTGCAGCCAAGCAGCACTGATCTCTACAATTAAGCAAATGCTGGAAGTGACAAGGGAATTAATTTAACAAATGAGTTTATGGAAGATGAGAGGTTTTGATGAAAATTCAGGCCAGGAACTTTGAAGACTATTGCAGTCAAAGGTTGCTACCCACTTGATAGTAGCAAGTGTTATCAGTCAAATGACAGTGCAACCATCTTGAATGTGAGATTACCCCTTGGTCTGATTGGCCTAAAGTGATTATTGACGGTAAACTATAATGGCCCCTTCACTGTGTATGGTCATTTTGCTAAGTGTAAGCATCCTTTAATTTCTTACCCATCTGCCATTCGAGGTTGTACTTGCCATTGGCTCCATGTTTAATGCTGGCAGCCATCTTTCACTGGGCTGTCATAAACAACTTTTGTGAACAGGCATACATTTGAACAAATGGCATCATTAATATTTCCGGTTGGTTTTGGTGAATATGAATGAAGCAATCAGTCTGTTTAAAGCAAGCAGGAACACAATATATAACAATGTACAGATATGCTGTGTTATTTTGTATATTTCACAACAAAGAGCCTTGCTACAGACCCAGTATAACCGCTGATTACTTTCATCGGAACAGTGTCATGAATCATGATATCCTACAAAAAAACAAGAACAAAATATAGTGGAATCTTTTTCTTGTCTTGTATCTAATTTCATTGTAAAAGGATATTCACAGTATTTCACTCAAAGTTACATGCATTTTACATGAAACTGATTCAGGTAGGAAATTCAATGCATTGTAGCTGAATTTTCTCTGTTAAAATTTTGGCTTGAACTGTTGGGAAGATAGTAAATTTAGTAAATTAAATTGTCATTTTCAGAAAATTATATTATTGTGTAGTATATTCCCTTTTGTCAAAAAGTAACAATGCTGCAGTATCAGTGTACATTTACAAAGATATAAAATCTTACAAATTAAATTATTTTTCTCAGAAAAAACAGTCTCATCATGTTTTTGCATGCTGAGGTGATATGCAGTATTTTTTCTTTTTGTTAAGGAGAGCTTTCAGTAGAGACACAAGTGAATGAGGCATGGTATACATGTACAAATACTAAATTGCATCATTTGTTATGCTTATACATTAATTGATTGCAATATTCTACATCAATAAGATTTTCACAATCTTGTTTTTGGTAGAATGACAGTTTGGTAAAAATATTCATCTTCACTTGCAAAACTATTTTTCTATATAAGTCAGAAGTAAGATGATATTTTACAAGACTGGTATGTATTCTGCATGTATTAGCTGGCCATAAGGGTAGCAGTACAGGTTTCCCTGATGGCTAGCTGTGAGTCCCCCCAAAAAACTTTTATAATGCTGTTGGCCAGGAAATTTTTCTACTATCCTTTGTCTCTTTGACCTTTGGCATGACTGTCTTTGTTTACATTTTCTTGAATGCGCACACTGCAACATTGCACAAATGTATCTAACTTGACAGGGCAACAGTTGTTTGAACTGTAACCCAATCAGGAAACAGTTTCCAAAATCTTAACCACTCACTTTCTGTTTACATGTACTGATATAAGTGCCAAAATCACACATATTATGTGACTGTAACATTATGAATCAATACAAACGTTTTTGTATGAGGTACATGTATAATTCAAAGAGATTCATTTCATATAAATATAATCCATCTGTGCAGAAACAGAGATCTTCGTAACCAGTTTGAAAAAAGGTTATGTATTCTATCTGGTCCTAAGGAAATAATGAAAAACATGTAGATTGCTTTAGACTTGGCAAGGTCAGGTAAAATTCCATTCATTGAGAGTACTAGGTAAGACATATGCAATGATGAGAATGTCAGAGAAAAACAATACAGACAGATCAGATCTGGACTATTTTTAGCTGGAGACAAGATTTGGTATTCAAAGCATAAAAGAGATTGTACGGTAGATGTTGTTTGGCTGGTTCATTGTGTACATTATCTTTCAACAGGCGCTGGAGTTACGGAATAACAAGTTTGAAAATGAGAGACTTCGGTCACTGGGTAAGACATGATCTGAAAGTATGAAATAGGTTTGACATTTAAAAGCATTATAGTATTTGCGATGAAAGCATCATGTATGTTCAAGACTGATATTTGCAACAGATATTTGACAACTCAAATAATTTTTGTGACAGACAAAGTTTGGATTTTGTGGCAAAATACATATCTGCTACACATAGAAGGCTGAAGAAATGATGAATGAATAACTTGTCATGACGTACGATGTAATGCCCGGGTGAGAGGGTTTTGAAATCAGGAGCCATGTACCAATAGATTCAAAGAGAACATGAGATATTCATTTGTGAAGTCAACCTGGAAACTTTTAGCTTTCTGCAGATCAGTGAATCCCTCGTCTCTATTATCCATCAGTTTGTAGTTTGACATCCATTTCATTTTGCTGTTTGATTTTCTTCTGGTCAGGTACATACATTTTTTTCTGGAGAATTATACTTTTCATATTGGTATTGTAATGTTGTTTCAGCGACTGCATCCATCGCAGTCTGCTTTAATATGCAGACTTTAAGGATTATTTCGATCATTTGAAAAACAACAACTTAAGTCTTGGCTCTGAAGGAAACTGACAAATGAATCATGATAGTAATCTGAATCATATCTTACTCTTAGTAAGGCTGGTTTCCGTAGTATTAGTGTAAAAGGGTTTCAATACGTCTGGCGCCATCCAGATATCAGAGACCACAGCTGTCGTTTTGTGTGAAAATTTACAATTGCACGGGTGCTTTGCTACATGCATCTCTCCATAAGCTTAAATCCCATTCGCTCTTTGCAATGTGTTTGATTCACCAATAAGCACATCTTGGCAAGTCCTATTCTCCAATAAGGTGTATCATAAATGATCCCAGTATTTATCATACTGTGACATTTTTCTGCAATTACCAAACTCTTCATGGAGTACGGTATAGCAATTGTGGCAGTGAATGGTCGTAAATAATACAAGGTGCTTTGAAAAATTTCCTCATTTATTCTTTCCTTAAAGCACCTGTGATATGAGAACTTCCTGTAACCACAGAATTCTGATCCATGAAGCAATTAATTTACAAATTTTTCACATTAGGGTAACTTGTTATTCTTCTGTGAAGATGTTCAGTGAGCTGTGATTTCTAAATTGAAGTCATTTAGCCGGAAAGGAAAGGGAATAGGTCATCACTTGTGCATGTGCAATAAAGTAATCACATAAAACATGTTAGTCTGGCAGCATTTCTGTGTACAGGTCTGATCAACTATGCAGTGCAATAACAGTGTGATATGATTCCAAGATGTCTGCCTAATGGTAACTTTAGCAAAGAGATGGTTGCAAATCAAACAATTGGCAAATTCAAGCTGTGTTACATGTAGAATGTCTACATATATTTGTGTACAAGAATATGAAGAGATACTGGTTCAAATTCTGTTCATTTCCGTTAAGAGTTACCTGCAACAGAAAATCAAATTCCTTTGATAAAAGTGGTTACCTATAATTTAAGCTCATAGTTCATGACTTCCTCTGTTTTAATATGACCATTAGTGATGTATACTCCCCTTCGAATTGATCCAAAATTATTTTTTTTGTTCACGTTGATAATTCATCCAAACCATCACATATGGTAATTATGCCATATTGTCAGCAAACCAATGATACCATGTGTAAATATTGATTGTGTCTTCCATTTGTGTGTGATGTAAATGTTTCATATAAAGATATTGAATTTGACTAGACTGTTGTCATTCTCTTCATTATACCAGCTGCCATCAATGATTATGCATGATGAATTTTTCAATTGGTTTACAAAAACTTTACACATTAAGCTGCTTCTTGTGAATGCAGCATTGTGTTCAATGGATCAACCTTACCTAAAATTTTGCTCAAATTTTCAACAATGAAACTTTCAACCATTCCCTTGCCAAATCAAGAGCTAATATTTAGGGACGATGTGCAAATTTTGGTACGAGAGAAACAAAATACCTAACATTTACTGATATTTGTAATTAAAGCCCCCACTCAATAATCAGATTTATCTAATATAGATATTATTTGCTGAATGAAATATTCAATGGAAAACAAAAGAATGACAAACTGTTAATGGGCTGTTGACACATTCGCTAATGCCAGAACCAGGGATTGAGAAGGGCGCCTTTGTTAACTCTATGGGGGAAAATTAAATTTCAGATTTTCACAAAACTAAGAAAAGTAAACTTATTCCAAGAGCTTCAAAATGAGCCCCACAAGCAGTAGATCAGAAAAATATTGGAAACATTTTAATATCATTGTACATTAATTTGATATCTACTGAAAATGAAATATTACCTTCTGAAGGTGTGATTTAAAGTGGAACTTGTTCATGGCAAGTGATCTTGTCAGATTAGATGACCACTTGTGTAGCTTTGTCTTAAATTTAGATATTTAGTTCCAGAGACCAGCTCTGGAACTGTTAGTTTTTGCTCACTTTCCTTCTTTCTTTCTTTCTTTCTTTCTTTCTTTCTTTCTCTATTTCCGGTTTTACTACCATAGAACATGCTATACACAAATTTTACCTTAATTACCCAGAATGCATTGCGACACGCTTATGACGTCATCGCTCAGCTCGGACGGGTTTTACGGGCATTTCTTGTTTGTTTATTTATTTATTTTTTATTTGGCATTGCTCAACTATCATATTGCGTTCAGTTATTAATAATTCTAGCTTTATTTCGCTTTGTTTTTTGTTGCTTTTTGATTTTATTTTTCTCTAAATACTCGCCGTACGTGGCGCTATACTGTTTCGCCCGAATGCTCATGAAACAACATGGCCGCGTATCGATCGCCTCGCTCGCACAGAGACAGAAAAGTAGCCTTTCCCTAAATTTACAAGCGCGGCTGGGCACATCGTGTACCTAGGCGAGGTGGGTGTGCTCGAAAACGATGATCAATGCAAAATTTGGACTCAAATCGGCTGTTTTGGCGGAGAAACTGCCCGCCGTATTTCTGATGAGCCACCAGCGGTTTTTCAGTCTGCGGGGCTGTGGTGGGAGGCCGTTTAACGCCGGTAACACACAGCCCTGCCATGCAGAGCTAGGCATTCATAGTGAACGTACTCAGACGTACTGTCTGTCATGCACCGGCATGCGTTGGCTGCACGTAAAAGCAACTCAACTTTCCAAGATCAAATGGTCAGTATCTTGTGAAAACAGCGACATAGCAATGAAAATTGTTTTAGTCTGTGCTTTTAATCAAATGAAAATGCATGTGGCTCAATTTCAACGGCCTAGGTCCGATGTTTCCTCTCGTCTGATCATCGTCGTAAATGACACCCCTCTTTACGGCAACAACTCAGCGCTACCCGTCAAGCGATCGATTTTTGCGTAGGTCAGCGGAGCGAAAATTATTGCTCTGGCTCGCGAGAATGTCGTCTGATAAACATTTCCGTGCGTCGTCGCCCCCGTATGTATCTGTTGCGTTTTTACCGTACATGTAGGCATTTGTAATCTGTGTACTGTAATTCACCGGACTGCCTTGCTTTTAGTGGTATTATGGTGTTTACTGCTATCAGCCCTGAATATTAAAATCCAAAGCAGTCTTTCATTCTGCACCTATCTTTGTCACACATTCTCTTGTTTCTTCCGCTGCTCTGGTCTCTGGAACTTCGCTTTTGCTTGCAAATGCTTTCTAGTTTTAGCTTGTTTCCGTCGTTACAACACTATGTTATTCCACACCCCTGTTTCACTCTCATGATGATTTTCAGTACCATATGTAGACTTGAGAAGTACTGTAGCTTTGAGTGATGTTGTCCGTTCAGCTCTGATATTTGTATCCAAATGCTGTAATTACTCTACAGTATTGGCCAATAGAGTTGCTATGAAGTACCCATTAAAACTCATTGGCCCAAGGCACAATGTCCAGGTGGTGTTACCCATGTAGCAATTATCAATATATCTTCTTCTAGACATTCTTTCCAGTCAATATCATTCGACTGTATACCAATTGTAGTCAAATTTACACAATTGCTTGTTGACTCACAACTTGCCCTTGTACAGGATTTACATGTAAATGTGAAGGTTTAATGTGAGAATGCATAGGTAGCATAACACAAATGTCCATTCAATGCCAGAATATGGTTTTAAATACTGGTATGCTGTTTGTTCTAGCATTTATGTCTTTATTTACTGGGGATGGAGAGGCTTAGAGATGCAAATCCATTTAATTTAAACGGGTTAATCAATCTACTGGGGAGACATCTATAAGAGTGTGGCTTGATATTTACTGATACACTGCATTGATCAGTGCTCTACAAATTTACCCTTAGTACTGTACTGTACTGGTGGACTATTAATATTGCAGTGCATCTACAGATACTGTAAGAGGATACTGATCTGCAAAGCCCTGTAAATAGCATCACTGCTCCCCCCCCCCTCCCCTCCACACTGATAGAATATCCCAGGTAATAGTCTCACTTGAACACAGCTGAGTCTTCTCTCTCTCTAGAATGACTAGATTGACGGATGACTGGAGATCCACTTAGTCTACAATTCCAGATGTACTGCAGGTCAAATCAAGGTCAAAAGCATATGCAGAATCCACTATCTCCAGAGTGTGATTGAAAGTAATCATGTTTCAATTAGTTTTTGCAATTATTTTCTCTTTTTGCTCAAAGCGACAGTGACATATTACAAGCCCAAAAGTGTTGTTTAATGAAGAGTAATATTTTGCAGGCAATCTTTTCCTGTGAACAGCTTAAAACATCAAGCAATATGTAGGTCCTCATGTCATATCCCTGTGATCAAATATATTTTGCCAAAATGCTCAGAAATGTAAAATACAGCCCACATATTATTAACTCTTTGTACGAGAGTGTTCTCATATTTCTTATCAAATGGCTCCTTGGAGTCATTAAGAATCCATTATTCATCTGGACAAATGTTGGAAGCACGGTTTTCTATCAAGGGAAAATAAGGCCATTATGGGAACCCATTTTAACAAATCATACTGAATGACACATTCGTACCAGTAGCTTGAACTAAACCTCTTTGTGCTCAAAGACAGCCATATTACCTAATAAGTAATACAGTTTTACTTTGTATAAAAAATTTTTGTAAGAAAAGCTTTTATCAACGTAGTTATTCTGTAGGAGAGCTAAGTGTTGCTACACATAGGATCCTTTTTGTAGACTTTATATTGTGGTAAGCAATACTATAGTAGTTTTATGATCTACCTGTTACAAGTACGTTGCCCCACATTGGAGGAAATACTGTTTGTCGTGTAGTTGTCTGTATGATTTTATCCAGGCAAAATGCATTTCATGAACACTATTGAGAAGCATGTTTGTTCATGTTAAAGTTCAAGACACAATCATGTAGCGTCAACTGTATGGCAACAGACAAGGGAATGGTCCATTTTCTTGTAAAGAAAATTAGAACCAATTTGCCCGATTCACATAAAGTTTAACAAATAGCAGCTTTGGCCTCACAGTATTTTGAACCAATTTTTCAACCAATGTTCTTTGGAATTGGGCTTCAAGAAAATTGGTAATTTATTTTCAAATGGGCTTTCTTTTAAATACTTTGATATCACAGAAAACGTTTTCCTGATGGCCCAATAACAACACTTGTCTTTGTGTGGTACATGTATTGAGGGACATTACTGGGTATTACATTTGTAAAAGAGAAAATGTTGTCATACTGTCCAGGTGATATAAGATGAACCATCTGATGGTTTGATTCGAATACACGTTGGATTCACAATTATGTGCAAATGTAATACATCAGGTGTATATCCTAGAGTTTTACATCATGTAGCTTGTTGGTAAGATTATATTATACCCTGGGAATACAATTAAACAGTGGCGTCATCATTCTTATGCAGAAAAACGGTGTTTCTGTTTGATGTCATTTTAAATGTTACTACCCAACTCACTCTTTGATCATCAAAAACTATGGTAGAAATACATTTAAATATTTCTCACTTTCAAGGTAATTACAATGTAAGTAACCGTTGTCAAACCTATCACCCCTACCGGTATGTCCAATACAGAAATCCAACTTTGCCATGGAAAACAGGAAGGCTATACCAAACTTTGGTAATAAGGGGTTGAAGAGAAAGCCAAACAGTAAAGTTAGCTTTGTATGCAGAATTGTTATCTCTGACTGTTTCACTCAATCAGTTGACACATTTGATTTATACATTCATGCTTTTAAACAAAGGTTTAAATATTGTTGAAGTCTTATAGACTTCAACGATATTTCAAACTTTGTTTAATGGAAATGCAAGGAAAGCTGGATGAAAGCAACAAAGATTATACAACAATTTATACAGCAGTATGAAACGTTTGACTTATTATATGTACTAGTGTATGCTGTAGTCACAGACAAGTTTGTCCTATTGCACTGCTGTCAGCTGTATTTAAACTCTTACATTTGTTAATCCTATTTGGTCTGCCTTACCGGTACACTACCGCTAAATGCAGATCTTATTAAATTGCAAATGAGCTGTTAAACTGTGGCTGCCATGATGTCATGGTGTCAGATCGGCAGGCCAGGGCATGTCATTGATAATCTGATAAAAACTGAAATCCGGAAAATGACTGCAGAATTGGAAGTGTATAGCATCCTCTACGATCAGCTCTGGCACTATGGTATATTGCAAAAAATGTCAATTCTATAAATGTACACTGTGGTATGCTTGCCAGTCAATCCCAGTTACTTTGGAAAAATAAAGAAAACATGTAAGATCCATTGATAAAGAGTCATAATAATGTGCTGCAAATCAAAACAATACGCATTACACATTTTGCATTTGAATGGCATCATATCGCTCTGCACGAACAAAATGTATAAAATACTTACGTAGTACTTTTTGAAAGTAACACTGCTGATTTCTATTTTACCTGCAGAAAGTAATAATTATTTGTTTTCAGATACCTGTAATGGAAAAATCACAGTATATTGTCCCACCATCCAAGAACCTGGTTAAATTTTATATAATTATGATGGATATCAAATATGATAATAATTTTAAAACATGATCTCAAATGGTTACAATAACTCAGTGTGTACATATTCAGTATTGCAAACTAACTGTTATTCTCATTGCTATCAGATTTCAGCTGAAATTCCTACTGTGGAATAATAATATTTTTTCAAACACCAGAAAAAATGATGGAAAAATTACCAAAATCACTCAGGTTAATCTTCATGGTTCAAACCACACAGGAAACTTGAGCAGTTGTCTGAACAAGTTTCATGGTTCATCTTCAAGTTTCATACAAGAAAATTTGTCATCTGTTCAAGTTTTCTCCTTTATGGGGGATAACCCTTTGTTTTTTGGAGCAATCTATTTATATGTTAATAACTGTACAAAAGAATATATTTTTTAACAAAAGAGTATGCAAGTTAATTATTGTTATAAATTGGTCATCTGTCTGTCCTTCAAAAATTTGCCAAATACTGCAAATGTGAGTTTTATTTACATTCATCTGTCTCCCTGTGTCATACAATTCAAGAACAATTTAAAAATGAAAGAATGTCTTTCTAATCTTCAATAATCCTACAGACTGATCCTCCACATGACCTTTTTTTGGATCAGTTAAAATATTTCAATTTGGAACAACTTTCCCACATTTAGGGATGACAGGAAACTTTCTTTCAGCCGTATCAATTCTGCAGTGTCAGTGGAGACTGATAAAAACTACGGGGAAAATAATAGATGTTGGACTTTTGTAGAATAATATTTTTTATGGCTCGATAGCTGTGTGTATACAAGGATTTTTCAGATAGTTTCTGATATTTTGCATAACCTGAGGGAGTACTGACTTTGGTTTATGAGAAATGAGTAAAGTGCAGTCATGTGCATTTGCCTTGCAGTCTTATTTTCTTCAATTTCAGAGGAAATGTTTGTGTTGGCGCTGTGATTTGGTTATATACTTTCTCCAATCTAGACCCTTCAATTGTGCAGAAAATGAACTCACAGCTCCAATCATATATCATGAGAGTTTCAATCTTGGAAGAAACCAGTGGAAAAGAGCATTCAATTTTCTCTCATTGTACAACATTCCAGTTGGTTGTGAAACCTTGTTTGAGAAATACCACCTAATCCAGAGGAGTAATGAGGTTAAATCTGCACATTCAGATAACTGCATTCTTTGCATGTAATTTCCTACTGTACGTCTGGATTGGAAATCCCGCTGCTAGCCACTGTGTATTTTTATCCAAGCAGTATTTCAGAATTCTGCCCATGGGTATACCAAACAAAGTCACTAGTAAATGTGGAAAGGAATTCATATGAACAGCTCTATCAGTCATAGTAAGGGTTTCCCACCTTGCTATATTATTTTATATTTTATGGTTACATTCTATACAGTCAATATTTTTACAAGTATCAATATTGAGGAGGCATCATGAGGCAGTGATCTTAAAGTACCATACTTACCATCGGAGGATGGTTCATATGAGACTCGAGGACAGTGTTAAGCCCTCAAGCAAGTCTCTTTACTCGGCATTGCTTCATTGTGTAATATATAGTAGGTACCTCATCCTGTAATTGGACGTTTGCCAGTTGGATGATGGATTGAATATAATAAAAAATATGAATAAAAAATGAAATATGGAGTAGTTGCCTTAGCAGAACTCTGCTGCAGACAATTTATGATTTCTGGTGTACAGTGTTTATGACTGTCATGATGTAAACCCATGTTTTACAGGTAGTTTAAAACTTGACAGTTGAGAGATCATAAAGTCGTTGATGGTTCTGTTGCTATTAGTAACAAATCAGAATGTGTGATTTATTAGCAAAAGTCTGTTCAACTTTTTCAATAACAATGATTCATTTTGCTTTAGAAAACTGATATTACATTTTCCATTAAGTTACATTTTGTTTGAATACAGGAATGTTATAAAAAATTTTCATGATAGCAATTTGTCTAATCTAGTCTTGCCATAAAAACAGCAATTATGAGGGCTCGACAACGCTGTTGTAAGTGTATCTGTGGTGAGGCATATTTTCTGTTGAAGTTTCCTGAATCATGCTATAGGGGAGTGCTTTGTTTAACTACATCTGTTGGGATTTGAATGTAGTTTTAATTTTGGACTAAATGATCACACTTTGGACACAGGCAGATAAATGTCAGTCATTGGGCTTTGTGGATTGTAAGATTTACAAGTCGACATACATATAGGGCATTTAAAACACATCTGGTCATTTGTCTCACTGTGAATAGTTTAAACCAAAATTAACATGTCTTGTCACTTGAAATGAAATGGTCAAAAAGCTACTTTTCTGTTTGCAGTAAGATTGCACTGTCACATGATTTTGTCATAGCAAGATAGGTTTGAGTACACAGACTGGACAGAATCTTATCTGCACATACCCAGCCTATACAGTACCTTTCTTGCCTTTGTAACAAGTCATCAATAGTAGTGAACCCATGAATGGAATGCGTGTGTCCTCTGCCAACAATTAATCATGTGATCTTGCAAGGAAGTACTGGACATAAACACAAGACTATTCTGCAAACTTCATACAGAGCAATAACATTGACTTTCCACAGTGTAATATGCTACACATCATCAGATTGTAGAATCAGGCATAGAAGTCACAGCAAGTTTTTGATTCCTGCTGGTCCGATTTAATAACAGGGAATCCAAATGAAATGACAGGAGACTCCTGATAAATGCAGCTTACCATACTTGACAAAACATTAAGATGTCTCGTAACACTTTACAGATGCAGGTGTTACTAAGTGCTTTGGACAGGAGCTACTTTGTATTTTGCTTCATGTGATACCAGCAAGTATCTGAAACCGTTTCTCAGTGTTTGTTTGTATTTTACCATCAGGAAGAGAAAACTGACCATAGTTTTCTGTATGTCTGTACAAATGCAGATACGTACCATGAAAAAGTAGAAAAGTGTACAAAACACTGCGATTTTTGCCACATACGGTAACTGTTGCAAACTGCATACTTTTCTCATTCAGTACATGTCAATGTCATGTCTACAGGTCAATGACCTGTGTGCCTCAGATTCTTTATTTGACACAACAGTTCATCAAAGGAACATTTCACAGTTTCACTTTTGCCGTTTGCATATGCTGCACTATGTAAGCACAATCTGCAAAGACCTGTAACTATGTATCATTAACTCATATTTTTCACTGCAAATTAATATTGACCCTACATTTGTATGAAGTGTGGTGTGCAAGTTGCTAGAGCAGAATATATTTTTTGAAGAAACTGTCCTTCAGAATCCTCTATATGTAATCAACTCTGCAGGTCTCTCAGTGTACACCATGGAGTGGTGCTTGGTTGTATTTTTATAATGGTACTGTCAATATAGAGTTAGATTATGACTTTGTTGTCTGACATTTTGGAATAATTGTGTGTAGATAACTGTACCTTTACAGTCATTTTCCTTGATTGTATGTCAGGGATTCTGGTATGTGGTAATTTCATCATTTGTGAGCCTTGCTGAACTGTTGAATAGTTGCACTGGGGTATAATGCCCTTGTTTGACCTTTGACCTCAAATCAGTGCAAGCAATGGGTATTGACGTAACATGAGGGAGTTTTAATTCTAATGAGTTTGTTGGAGGCACTGAAGCCAAGGCAATATAGATAAATGTAATCGTTTGAATGCATGTAATATATTACTTTTCAAATTCTGCAAATGATATTTCTATGATATTTACAGTTTTAATAGCTAGAGCTGATTTGTAGAAGTTATGATCGACAAGACTGGAATATATTGGTAAAACAAATTTGATTGCATCTTACATATAGCATGGCCATCTGTAAAAATAGACTACTTGGAGGGCAAAGTTTGAAGGTACAGACATTCTTCTTGAACAAAAAGGAGAGAGTTTCTTTTGTGTGTTTTACCAAATTTAAATAGAAAACTACTTTTCAGGGAAACAGATAAGCCAACTTGGTTGTCTGGCATCCATTTACGCAGAAATTAAATCACATTCCGCATTGTAGATTCTTCAGTGTGTTTTGCAGAGTCAATAAATAAGGAGACTGTCAGAAAATAGAATCCATGTGTAGATAGGCCGAAGAAATCATAAAATACTGTGAGTAGTTTCCATGGCAAAACATTATCAATATCATTGTAGCCATGACATTTAAGGAATAATTCTCACTAAATGAAATACAATGTAATATCAAAATTTGCTTGAAATGATTTGATGTTTTTTAAAAATAGGGAGTCTGTATGTAACTCTCAAACTAAACTATTTTACCAGTTTTCCAAAAGCCTAGGACATCATGTTTGCAAAAGCTGAAACTTTCCAATTTGCCTGACAGGGGGCGCTTTTCCTAATACATGTATGTCTAATTAATGACGAAAAATTGTCATATTTATCAGTATTTTTTTAAAGGCCGGTACATCAGTAACATTTACCATGGTTTCCCAGTCATTTTACCTGGGTTCCCCCTTCATATATCAATGCAATCAGATTAGGGGACAGCAAAAATGTTACCGGTGTTCCCAAATCATTTACCAATATTCCCCAACCTTAGCAAAAACACTGTTTATAATACAATACTGTCATGAATCTCACCGTAGAATAGTTAATCTATTCACAGCAAACTTTTTATTTTATTCATACTACACATTACATATACGTCAATGGTACAACATTTTGAAATTCTTCATTACGGAACACCTGTTGAAACTCTCATATAAGAGAATTTTTATCTCAAATTTCTCTGTTCGCGTTTACTAATGCAGTTACTCACTTCACCCTGGGAAATATCCCGAATCAAGTGGCCCTTAGCAAACATAGAGGTCAGTGTAAAACCTATAAATACCAACATGGATTTGCCTCACAGTGCTTTTCCTGAGCATCGATACCCTAGGCAATGGGGCTAAGTTAATTGATGGAGTTTTGCTTGACTGGTAAATCTACACTGAGGTTGATCAGTGTTGAAATAACTTGCCACTGGAGCTGCCTCCATGGCTACATGCTGTCATCAAGGGGCAACCATGGATTTGCATACACTGCTTAAGCTATGTGTGTCAGTCCATATTCATGATTTTCAAATCAGGGATATATCTCTTTTGGTTTAGTGGTGTGGGGATCTACATATCAGTCATATTTATCAGATATTTTTGTTATTCAAAAAAGAATTGTGCGTATCATATCGGGTAGTAGCTATCACGCTCATACTGCCCCTTTATTTAAGAAACTTAAAATTCTTGATGTGTATAAACAATTCAAGCTTCAGGTCGCAATTTTCGTTTACGATGTTCTACATGATAAACTTCCAATGAATTTCAAATCATATTTTTCCCCAAATGATCATATGTACAGTACTCGGTCCAAAGACAAAAATTTTCTCCACCCCCTAAATTCCGAAGCAATTTAGGACAAACTTCTATCAAATTTGTTGGTACTGTAGTATGGAACAGCATTCCAGAGGATCTTAAAAACACACTTCCAGATTTAGATTCAAACGAGAGCTTAAAAATTATTTACTGGAATTGTAGTTTTGTTGATTTTGTAACTCAGACCGTTTTCTCTCACAGTTACCTTCGCTTTTTTGCTGTAGTTTTGTTGTTTTCATGTATTTTTTCCAAGGCTTCATGCCTAGTTCATTAACTTTCTGTAATATTTGTCACTGTGATATATCGGAACAGTCGCCATATTTAAAAAACCTGTACATCAATCTTTCTTGAGTTTGGGGCTGAACCCGATTAGTGCCTAGAGCAACTATTTTTCAGTCCTTTTCTCATTGTAACGCTTCAATGTGTACAAATTATTGTCTTTTTTCAGAAGAATATGAGAAATAAATTATTATTATTATTATTATTATTATATTTAACAACCTGCTGATAAACTCCTGCACACAGTTCTGTACTCAGGGATATTAGCAATGCTTAGTATTCGGTGGTTGTTGTGTCTAGCCATTAATTATCCAACCAATCGCCAAAGATTGTCCTTTATAGCGGTTGATGAAAAATTTTGCTGTCTGAATAATGATTTCCTGTCGCAGTAAAATGTGTCGGTGATTCAGAATGTGAAGTGTCGTATCCTGATGAATTGGTAATGAAGACTTAGAAGAACTCAGGTTAAGTCTTTATGACTTTGTCATGTTGAAATGGAATAATAGCTTAATAAAGGTCTTACAGGGGCAAATGCTTCCTGTCAAAAGAATGTCATCTTACAGAAGATTTGTTGGCAGTTGCAAAGTTTAAGATGTCATAAAGCTTACGGTGAGCAGGGAGATATCAAGATAAATAGAAAGGTGATACAAAATAGTGTTATAGATGAGGTACAAGCAAGTCTTTCCAGTCTCATTCCAGTCGGTGTATTTGATACCCAGAATTGACTTAAGCTTTTAAGAGCTAAATTGATCAAGATTTATGAGAAAAACTCTTTCAATGTCTTGATCAATGATTATTTTGAAAAAATCAAGATGTTTGAAAATGATTGATCTTACAAACATTTATGATATTTTTCAGAAATTTAAATATTGTGATATATTTGTTATATGATTGAATGTGAGCATAGACACTATGATAAGCTGCGATAAATTGATCACTTACTTACAACATTATTAATTAAATTAACAGATAAATAATAACAGACAAAGAATTTTTGAAGTTGCTCTCTTTGATATGGCTTATCACCACTGCATCATTAAGATGCAAAACTAAACATTCTCCTGAAATGTTTGAATAGACTTGGGTCTCACTCTTTCAGGAATGGTGAAATAAGTGCTTTGTCTGTACTGGTGAAATGTTTGAAATTATAAAAACAGCAAACGATCCGATCACAAACTATTTTAATAAAGACAAATACAAAATTTAATCAAATTTCTGATGGCAGCAACGGATGTTATATATGCACTGCCATATTGTGTAACAAAGCGCATTCACAATCAGAGTTATCTAAGGGGTGACGTCAAAAGTTCAATGAAGGATAAGAAACTTAATTCTTTTAGTTTGGGGGTGGGGGGGTTTTGACCTAAAAAAGTTTCTATCCTACAAATCGATTTAAGGTAAAAATTGCCAGGGGGAATGAATATTTTGAAAAAATAGAGCAGAAATGCACACTTTCGTGTTGAAGCCAGCGGAGGGAGTTGTTTTAACACGGTGCAGAGCTGCACCTGGCCTAGTTAGTGTAAACAATGCAGGCTGTTGGCCTCTGTTGCACCATAGACGGTAGTTTCTCTACTGTCTATATGGTTGCACTCGGAATTTATAATTGTATTTTGCTACATTTCTGGTGCACGTGTAGTCCGCCTGAATGGAGTAGTGTGAACTGAGTTGTTACAACCACCAGGACAGTTGAGATAGTTTTATACCTCTGGAAGGAGAAACCTGGACTTTATTGTTGTTGTTCTTGTTCATTCATTGATAAACTTCAAGTTTGTTAGTATGTTGTATTTACATTTGATGAAACACAAAGTGTGTTCCCAATCTTAAGCCCCGCTAGCTTTATTATTTTTATGATTTTACTTTCAAACGTAAATAAGTTGGTGAAAATGTAGTCATTTAGGTCTGTGTACACACTTATAACTACCTGCCGGGGCTATATATGCAATTTTGAACAAGATAAAGATTACACTGCGATTAAATGTTCGCCCAAACATTAAATCACAGCCCCAGGCAGAAAAGCTAAAACCCTTGAGACTATACATATCTGCACTGAAATCTTCACATAAACTGCACAGCGTAGTCCAAATTATATTGCACAAGGGTGAATGTTTCAACTATGACATTGTATGTTCTGATTCCTTTTTAATATTACAAATTTTTGAAAATGCCAGGAAATCAAAATGACTGTTAAAATTTTAATTTACATGTGAAATGTTTCTGAAAGGAATGGTTTCCTAATGCAGTAAAAGTTCATATCTCTTCAGAGGGTAGATTTCAGAAAGAAGAGAATAGGTAGATAATTTGAGGTCAACAAATTTCAAGAGTTACAGCTAGTGGGGCTTTAACGATGCATTACTTTATTTCACCCCTAAATAGACTGATCCTTAGCTTTGCTTTACATAGAAAGAGCCTGGCAACAGGTTCAATATAAGTCAATTAAGTTTCTAGGGGGGTGGGGGGGTTTGGGGAGAAACTAAGGGAATTAAGTTTTTTATCCTACATTGAACTTTTGACGTCGCCCCTAAGTCATGGTAACATCAAACATCAAAACTGATGATGACTAAGTCTTGACCAAAAATTTCATGACTGAAGACAATGACTGTAAAAGACTGATGAATATAATGCTTCAACATTCAACAGTCTTCACCCAAATCTATCCAGACAGATAGACTTGAATATCAATGTGTTCCTGATGGTACATTGACTGCAGTGTGTGGCAATGAACCTGTAATCACTCATCGATGGCTTTTGCTGTTCAAACTTAAACATTTATATGCACTGTACATTTTCTCGGTGGTTCAGACACTACAATGTACGGTAGCAATGGCTGTGATCTCCAGCCATGCAGAGTCATAAATACATGTTCAGTCAGTGCCAGCTCTTGAAGAGTAGTTTTGAAAGGCAGCTGTAATGTTTAGTTAACACATTCATTTTAAGTCAACTGTAGAGATATCACTTTCCCTGTGGCACAGGTAAATTGTTTCCCTCAAGCATTGATGTGTTCTGCTCGTTTTCTGACTGGCGTCATTACTCATTTTGCATATCATCCAAACTAGCCAATTCTGCATGTGGGCTGACTACAGAAGCAGACAAGAAAAATCTCTTGTGTTACTACATTACCTCACAGTAGCTCACTCTCTTATGATTATCTTGATATTTCAAATAACAAATTGAGCGTTTGAATTCATTTCAGGTGAGTAGAAACCATGCTACTTATTCAGAAAGGCTTCAAGACATTTAATATTGGCAAAGAAATAAAGTCACAATCAAGAAAACTAGTTTCCTCCAGGACTTTAACCATATTACCGGTATACCTTTCCTTCCCTAGTTACTCAGTCTGTTTTTAGGAGGAAAATTTTTTCCATAAAAAAATTTCAGCTGATGACATCTTGTTAAATTACAGGCAGAAAAGTCAAAAGTTGTCAATACAATCATAATTCATATTTTGCTTCAGGTCCTTCCCTGAATATTAACCTTATGACTTGACAACATTCTGTAATGCTTTTAATGTATACTGTAAGTAAATGTACCTCCAAAAAAAAAAGTGTTATGTGTATTTTGCTGACAGAAGTTTTAAATTAGTCCTTTTTATATCCAAGAATTAATGGCAGGAATCATTATTCAAACTTTTGAATAACACAAGCAAATTATTCCAAATTTACTGACATTTTAAATCCAAAATGTCCACCACTTTCTGTTAACTTGATAGGTACTTCATTACAAAAAGCAAACCACTGTAAAAATTTCCTTGACAATTTTCATCATGAGTCGGCTCAAATTGGACTAAAGCTAAGAACTGTAATATTATATGAATTCAAAAAGCTGCCCCTGGGATGCATTCTGGGATATGTTCTGTATTAAAAGTAAGATATTTTGGTCAATATGTAATGTCTGTTATGGTAGCTGAATAATTGTCAAGTAGATTTGTAATAAATGCACAACTGTGCAATGTGTTCAGTGCTTTGATCTTGTGACAATTCACCTTGACTTTATTCTGATATAACCATGAGAAAAAATCACTCAATTCTTGATTTTACTGCTTCATATAGTGTTGTCATGGTTACAAGTTATTGAAGTCATATCAAGAAACAACCATTTGCCCCAAATGTTTAAAAATTCAATGTTTTTTTCATATTTTTCGTGGCGAGTGTAATTATGACTGATGACATCTATGTTTGACGTCATGGCCGTGTCAAGGTATTACAGCGGACGCCCTTGTGGCTTACTTGAAATTGGTACCATTGTGCATGGGTTTAATCTTGAAAAATGTGATGTAGAAACTGTTGTCAATATTGCATACTGAAAAGATATTGAAATTCCTTGCAAATTCAATGCACTAAACTGTCAAATGAGTGCGTTGTGGTTGAACTATAAGGGAGTCGTTTTTAAGATGACTGAAGCTAACAAATAGAATCACTGTTCCTGCATAGGGTATCACTGTGCCTGCATAGGTAATACTGTGTCTACATAGGTATCACTGTGCTTGCATAGGTATCACTGTGCTTGCATAGGTATCACAGTGCTTGCATAGGTATCACAGTGCTTGCATAGGTATCACAGTGCTTGCATAGGTATCACTGTGCCTGCATAGGTATCACAGTGCCTGCATAGGTATCACAGTGCTTGCATAGGTATCACAGTGCTTGCATAGGTATCACTGTGCTTGCATAGGTATCACAGTGCTTGCATAGGTATCACTGTGCCTGCATAGGTATCACAGTGCCTGCATAGGTATCACTGTGCCTGCATAGGTATCACAGTGCTTGCATAGGTATCACTGTGCCTGCATAGGTATCACTGTGCCTGCATAGGTATCACAGTGCCTGCATAGGTATCACAGTGCCTGCATAAGTATCACTGTGCCTGCATAGGTATCACTGTGCTTGCATAGGTATCACTGTGCCTGCATAGGTATCACTGTGCCTGCATAGGTATCACAGTGCCTGCATAGGTATCACTGTGCTTGCATAGGTATCACTGTGCCTGCATAGGTATCACTGTGCCTGCATAGGTATCACAGTGCTTGCATAGGTATCGCTGTGCCTGCATAGGTATCATTGTGCTTGCATAGGTATCACTGTGCTTGCATAGGTATCACAGTGCTTGCATAGGTATCACAGTGCTTGCATAGGTATCACTGTGCCTGCATAGGTATCACAGTGCCTGCATAGGTATCACAGTGCTTGCATAGGTATCACAGTGCTTGCGCGGTATCACTGTGCTTGCATAGGTATCACAGTGCCTGCATAGGTATCACAGTGCCTGCATAGGTATCACTGTGCCTGCATAGGTATCACTGTGCTTGCATAGGTATCACTGTGCTTGCATAGGTATCACAGTGCTTGCATAGGTATCACTGTGCCTGCATAGGTATCACAGTGCCTGCATAGGTATCACTGTGCCTGCATAGGTATCACAGTGCTTGCATAGGTATCACTGTGCCTGGATAGGTATCAGTGTGCCTGCATAGGTATCACAGTGCCTGCATAGGTATCACAGTGCCTGCATAGGTATCACTGTGCCTGCATAGGTATCACTGTGCCTGGATAGGTATCACTGTGCCTGCATAGGTATCACAGTGCCTGCATAGGTATCACTGTGCTTGCATAGGTATCACTGTGCCTGGATAGGTATCACTGTGCCTGCATAGGTATCACAGTGCTTGCATAGGTATCGCTGTGCCTGCATAGGTATCACAGTGCCTGCATAGGTATCACTGTGCCTGCATAGGTATCACAGTGCTTGCATAGGTATCACTGTGCCTGGATAGGTATCACTGTGCCTGCATAGGTATCACAGTGCCTGCGTACATGTAGGTATCACTGTGCCTGCATAGGTATCACTGTGCCTGGATAGGTATCACTGTGCCTGCATAGGTATCACTGTGCCTGCATGCCTGCATAGGTATCACTGTGGCAGCATCGGTGTCACTGTGCCTGCATGGGTATCACTGTGCCTGCATAGGTATCACTGTGCCTGCATAGGTATCACTGTGCTTGCATGGGTATCACTGTGCTTGCATGGGTATCACTGTGCCTGCATAGGTATCACTGTGCTTGCATGGGTATCACTGTGCCTGTATATCACTGTGGCAGTGCCTGTATATCACTGTGGCAGCATAGGTATCACTGTGCTTGCATAGGTATCACAGTGCTTGCATGCCTGCATAGGTATCACTGTGGCAGCATAGGTATCACTGTGCCTGCATAGGTATCACTGTGCTTGCATGGGTATCACTGTGCCTGCATAGGTATCACTGTGCCTGCATAGGTATCACAGTGCCTGCATAGGTATCACTGTGCCTGCATAGTTATCACAGTGCTTGCATAGGTATCACTGTGCCTGGATAGGTATCACTGTGCCTGCATAGGTATCACAGTGCCTGCATGCCTGCATAGGTATCACTGTGGCAGCATAGTTGTCACTGTGCCTGCATGGGTATCACTGTGCCTGCATAGGTATCACTGTGCCTGCATAGGTATCACTGTGCCTGCATAGGTATCACTGTGCCTGCATAGGTATCACTTTGCCTGCATAGGTATCACTGTGCTTGCATGGGTATCACTGTGCCTGTATATCACTGTGGCAGCATAGGTATCACTGTGCTTGCATAGGTATCACAGTGCTTGCATGCCTGCATAGGTATCACTGTGGCAGCATAGGTATCACTGTGCCTGCATAGGTATCACTGTGCTTGCATGGGTATCACAGTGCAGTGTGACTGCATAGGTATCACTGTGCCTGCATAGGTATCACTGTGCCTGCATAGGTATCACAGTGCCTGCATAGGTATCACTGTGCCTGCATAGGTATCACTGTGCCTGGATAGGTATCACTGTGCCTGCATAGGTATCACAGTGCCTGCATACATGTAGGTATCACTGTGCCTGCATAGGTATCACTGTGCCTGGATAGGTATCACTGTGCCTGCATAGGTATCACAGTGCCTGCATAGGTATCACAGTGCCTGCATGCCTGCATAGGTATCACTGTGGCAGCATCGGTGTCACTGTCCCTGCATGGGTATCACTGTGCCTGCATAGGTATCACTGTGCCTGCATAGGTATCACTGTGCTTGCATGGGTATCACTGTGCTTGCATAGGTATCACTGTGCCTGCATAGGTATCACTGTGCCTGCATAGGTATCATTCAAGATTGTGCTTGCATAGGTATCACTGTGCTTGCATAGGTATCACTGTGCCTGCATAGGTATCACTGTGCCTGCATAGGTATCACTGTGCCTGCATAGGTATCACTGTGCCTGCATAGGTATCACTGTGCTTGCATAGGTATCACTGTGCTTGCATAGGTATCACTGTGCTTGCATAGGTATCACAGTGCCTGCATAGGTATCACTGTGCTTGCATAGGTATCAGTGTGCCTGCATAGGTATCACTGTGCTTGCATAGGTATCATTGTGGCTGCATAGGTATCACAGTGCTTGCATATAGGTATCACAGTGCTTGCATAGGTATCACTGTGCTTGCATATGTATCACTGTGCTTGCATAGGTATCACAGTGCCTGCATAGGTATCACTGTGCTTGCATAGGTATCACTGTGCCTGCATAGGTATCACTGTGCCTGCATAGGTATCATTCAAGATTGTGCTTGCATAGGTATCACTGTGCTTGCATAGGTATCACTGTGCCTGCATAGGTATCACTGTGCCTGCATAGGTATCACTGTGCCTGCATAGGTATCACTGTGCCTGCATAGGTATCACTGTGCTTGCATAGGTATCACAGTGCTTGCATAGGTATCACTGTGCTTGCATAGGTATCACTGTGCTTGCATAGGTATCACAGTGCCTGCATAGGTATCACTGTGCTTGCATAGGTATCAGTGTGGCTGAATAGGTATCACTGTGCTTGCATAGGTATCATTGTGGCTGCATAGGTATCACAGTGCTTGCATATAGGTATCACAGTGCTTGCATAGGTATCACTGTGCTTGCATATGTATCACTGTGCTTGCATAGGTATAACAGTGCCTGCATAGGTATCACTGTGCTTGCATAGGTATCACTGTGCCTGCATAGGTATCACTGTGCTTGCATAGGTATCATTGTGGCTGCATAGGTATCACTGTGCTTGCATAGGTATCATTGTGGCTGCATAGGTATCACAGTGCTTGCATATAGGTATCACAGTGCTTGCATAGGTATCACTGTGCCTGCATAGGTATCACTGTGCCTGCATAGGTATCACTGTGCCTGCATAGGTATCACTGTGCCTGCATAGGTATCAATTGTGGCTGCATAGGTATCATTGTGGCTGCATAGGTATCACTGTGCTTGCATATAGGTATCACTGTGCTTGCATAGTGTTTGCATAGGTACTTGCTTCCTCATTTGTGACAAAATATTCACACAGACAGCACAGAAACCTTGAAGATCAAAAAAAGCCTTTCTGCTCTCATTTTGATCAAGTTATCAGTAACCCTGGCAACCATAGGGTCAGTTACTACAGGGCTTCACCAAAGCTTTTATCGTTTGGCTAGTGGTTTGGCAAGATTTTGCTACGAAAAGCTAAAAAATATGTGTTCCGTACAGCTCAGCTTCAAGAATTGGATGGATTGGTCAAAAACTGTGTAGTTTACTATTTTTTAGTTAAACAATATTTAAAAAATTAGATAAGTTTCACATTTTGCAGAAATTATGTCATGCAGGCATGCTATTGCAGTGTATGTGCTCAGCAAGCTTGAAATATGGGTGGGCTGAGTTGCTGTTATGTGTTTTTTTCCTTAGCTATCAGGGCTGCCATCACCTCTATGACCTTGTCTCCCTTAGGACTGGCCAGATACTGAAATATTGAAGGTTATGTTAAATCGAAATACATATAGAGATGTCAATGTCTCTTGTAGGATGTATTTCCAGTAGGTCAGTTTAAGTTTATTATTTCCTTGTAACCAGCGTCAATGTTTTACAGTTGACTGAATGTCAAATTTGCAGAGATACAGTCAAAATTTAGGGAAATATATCATGATCAGATTGAAATAAAGCAGCAAAGATTTTTTAAAAGTTGAAGGAAGTGGCACGACAGTTTTCATGTTATCTTTGTGATACATTGTTCAGGGTATATATCTAGATTTTTAATGTTCCAGATTTCACTTCAACATAAAAAGGGGCGTTTTTGCATTGATTCGTTGACTTGCAGATCTACAGTCACACAGGTGTAATTTTGCATTCAAATCACATGCCTACACGTACAGAAGACTTTTCAATAATTCATATTATGCAAAATAGAGATGAGAACTATTAACAAGCACTTTACATCAGGACAAATTATTCTCTGATAATTTGCTTCCGGATGTGAAAACTGGTTTTGACAACTGAGATAAATAGATGACGCAGTTTTTAAGATTCCTATAACTTGTTTGGAGTCTTTGACGTAATTTCAAATCTAATTTTCTCTTCTGAGAGTCAGTACTTTACGATTCTATTCAATGAAATTCAATCATTCTATTATTACCAGTAGCTTACTAATCGTATATTTTTTGGTATTTCAAAACTGAACCATAGGTGAAGGTTTCTAATACATAAACATTGCTGAGATATTTTTCTGATGCTTGTTACTGATGTCATATTTATGTTGTAGATTATGTATCTGTAGGGAAAGGTGCATGCAATGTCAGTGCTCAAAGCAAAATATAAGCTTTAAAATATATATACCATGTGGTACAGACCACATCTAAATCTAATATGACTTTTGAGCTAAAATCTATCTTTTTTTCTGATAACTCTTCTTTAACATTAACCTTATTTACATAAATCCTCATTAGCATATGCAGGGTAAAGTTTCTAATTAGCATAATAATCTTATGATCACTCAGAATTTTCACTAGTTTGAAGTTTGCCTTCTCCTGCTGGTTTGGATAAACATTCTGCAGTTTACTGGTCTTTCATTCAACATTGATAACATGCAATCAACTTTGGAAATTCTTAATTAATCAAGAGTAGTTGATGTTTTACAATATCTCCCTCTTCTCATAAAAAATTAAAGTGATATGTAAAATGTTGAGTAATAACAAATTCTCCACAGATTTGTTCAGTTACCACCAATTATTACAGCACAAGTCATAATCAATGATTGGCTCAAAGGCTGTACATACCTGTATATTGTCAACCCGCATGCTATGCACTATTCAGCAAGAAAAATGAAAGGAATTGAAAACCACAAATTCCAGCCACCTCAAGAACTTTTTTGATCGACTACCTTCAAGGCCCTGAAAGCTTTGGGTTGGGTGGAGTGGGGTGGGGGTGGGAAGGGGAGATAAGTCTCTGCAAATATGACAAGTGACTGTGATTTTGTCTAGGATCTCCAATATAACAGCCCGTCTCTCAAAATTGGTCCAAAACACACGAAAGCAGCAATTTTGATTCAGATTATACAGCAGGTAATAAACTTTTGGTAAAAATGGACGTAACAGATTTCTTGAAAAACAGATTTTCCCACTTTGCTGAGAAACATGGCATAGGGAATACGACTATGTGTCAGCGATAGTAAAGGTGGTCTCATGAGTTTTCTCTGTTTTGGCTCAAACATACATGTACACCTGGTTCAGATGTACAGTGCGTCTGTTCACAGACCTAGAACCACACATCCAGGTTCTGAACAAGCAGACACTATAGGCACACAAGTTTACGCTGAGCAAGACCTACCAACCTATTGATAGAAATGCAGTCGTCTATTCTACTTCATTTGTCAATCCTGAAATCCCAAGTTGTCACATGCTCAGAATTTGCAATTACAACAACCCACAGAGATCTCATTTACTAGACCAAAGAGAAAAAAAGAGCGGATGAAAGGTTGACAAACACAGCCACCTTGAGAGCAATACAATATTCCATTTGTGGCATTTGATGACTTAATCAACAGTAGAATGCAACGCAGGGGACTGCGAATATTCAATATTGTGGACGACATCCAATTTGGGATTGCAATCGGCAGTCTGTCTTGAAAGGACGTCGCAGCCCTTGCAATTATGTTCCATTTTAAATTGAAGCAAATTAGATTTCCATTGAAATACTTTCGATGTAAATTAATCACAAAAAGTACATTTAAGTGTAATATACATTCATCTATTGCACCTTTAGAGATCTATAGCACAGGGCTACTGCCAATCATCAAGTTTATTTCTACCGTAGGTCAATGACCCAGAACTAATGGTGTATTGGTACCTGACCTATCTCTAGCTCTTTGTAACAACTGTTGATGAAGTTTTTAAACTTTTCATAAATGATTTAAGTTTCTGAAATTCCTCCAAAGGAGAAATGTTCAAGTTTCATGACTCACAAAAACTCCAGTAGATTCAAAAAACATGCATGCCAAAGATCGTAGTTTGTACTTAATCTTAGTGACAACTGTTGATGAAGTTTTTAAACTTTTCATGCATGATTTACCGCGGTAAGCTAAAATGTGCCTCGGGGACAGATATTCAGACTCCCAAACTTTTACAATTCTTTTCTGGTCCACCACATATAGGGGCTCATTGTAAAGCTCTTGGAGTAAGAAAACTTTCACCATCTTAGTTTTTCAGAAATCAAAAATTTTATTTTACCCCGTAGAGTTAATACAGGGATGGCAGCCATTTTGAATTTCAAATATCAAAAATTTTATTTTACCCCGTAGAGTTAATACAGGCATGGCAACCATTTTGAATTTCAAATATCAAAAATTTTATTTTACCCCGTAGAGTTAATACAGGATGGTAGCCATTTTGAATTTCAAATATCAAAAATTTTATTTTACCCCGTAGAGTTAATACAGGGATGGCAGCCATTTTGAATTTCAAATATCAAAAATTTTATTTTACCCCGTAGAGTTAATACAGGGATGGCAGCCATTTTGAATTTCAAATATCAAAAATTTTATTTTACCCCGTAGAGTTAATACAGGGATGGCAGCCATTTTGAATTTCAAAATTGGGAAATGTCAGGTAATTTGTTTCTTTTCATTCCAAAATTTGCGCAGTGACCCCTGATTTTATTATTGATTTGGTAAGAGTATGGCTGAAAATTCCACGTAGGAAAGTTTGAGCAAAAGTTTAAGTCTTTCACTTTCGAGGCAATACTACCTCGGGTTTATGAAAGTCCTTCAAAAGAGAAATATTGAGGCTTCATCAATCACAAAAACTCAAGCAAACTAAAAAAATATGCGTGCTAAAGTCAAGAGCCGTGATTCATGCCCGATGTAGCATTTTCTATTCATAAGAAGGAAAACAGCAACAAGCTGTGAACAATTGTATTTGCAGCTTGTAAGCTCAAAGCAAGCAGAGGATTTGCTTCAGTAGGCTGTGACATACCACACTGCAGGCAAAACGACTTTACATCATATAGTAGTATTCAGAATTTCTGACTTATGAAAACTGTGTGAATGTCTCAAGGCACAGAGAGATAGAGACTTAGAGACTTTAAAGTGTGCTTGTTTCTGGCGTTAGCTGAATTCACCGCTTTTTGCACTAATGATCTGTGATGTCCTCTGGCTAAGCTGTACATGGATGAACAGACACGCCCTGTCTGCACCGAGCAAGCTGCAGTGTTATCAGTCAATTTATCAAGAAGCCAGCAGAGCAGACAAACAATTTGAGCAAACCAGGTACTGATGAAAAGTGAAAAACACTCAGGAACCGGCAAAAGGCGGCGTTACACCTTTCATGTGCATGTTTGATCATTGTGCTGTCAAAAATCACAATAGGTCCATACCGTCTCATGTCATACAGACACTACCATTCTGGAGTAACAAATTCTAATATCAGTGTCAGTGTCTAGTTCGTACATTGTACAATAATAATGCAGTTTACCAAATGTTTACCAGAAATCAAACAATTGTTTTATGAATAAAATTTAATGCAGATATTTTTCTTCTATCTGCCTTCCATATCTAGATAGAGGGCAGGCTATCAACATAATTTTAATCACCCTTTTCATTTATATTTGATTTATTTTCAGCTGGCTGTCAGCTAGACCGAAAGATCCAGTCATGTTTTCAAACACCAACCGCTTAGTGCTGGACTTTGTAGAGACCCATACACAATTGAATTTTCACACTAACTTTGCACACAAAGAATATTATAATTTTGCTTTCTTTGAAATGTAGTTGCAAAATTTCTTTCCCCCGTAAGTTGACAAAAAAAAACATCTTTCATTTTTCCAGGAAATTCTGTCAGGTGCAACTCAAGCTAAAGAAACAGGGGTGTCAAGTTCTCTCCCATGTATCACCACGGCAACAACCACCATCCCCACCATCACAACGACGCCAGTGACATCATCATCATCATCTCCAGCTGTCAATCACAGGGTTAGATTCTCAGAGTCTGTTCCCAATGGAACTGAGGACACGTACAATGGACACACTGTCATTAGAAGACATTCCTCATGGAATGATACTATGGATGGAGCTAAAAGTAACAGCACAGATGATGTATTCGGTGAAAGTAGGTCACAGTCGTCACGACAACGAGCATGGATCAGGAGACGGCACAGAAGTCTTATCCTAGGAGTAAGTACAAAGTTCTTCTAATCTCAATCTTGGATTTTTTTTGGTTTTTTGTTTTTTTATTTGACTCTTTTTAGTATTGAGATTCGAATAAAAGATTACTTACATACAATGATGTTCATGTGGTTCCAATGAGCAAAGTACATGAAAGAAATGCAGCAAGGATAGACACTGAAGTTATAACTCTACAGAAGAAAACTGGGTGAGAGTTCCTCAAAAATTTACAAAGTTCAACACTAAAAAAATTCCAATTCAAGGAAATCTCTTTCACACAATTGTTTCTATTTGCAATATTCATTTTAACTGTCTTTGCAAATCTAATGTTTGATTTCACAAGATTTAAGAATAGAATGGTTTTCTTAACTTTACAATTGTGCATTGACCTTACAAATTGAATGGTTCAACAAGACTGGAAAGGAGGTGTCTTCAAATAAAATCCATGTACCTGATTTTACTGAAAGTCTCATTCCCTCTATTAGCTGTAGGTTTTACGCACTCACAATGAACAAAAGATGCTCAATATTTTCATCTGCTTCTGATCTCAATATTGTTATTAACTCTGAATATTCAAGTCTCTTGACTTTTGCAACAGCAAGTTGAAGTAATTACAAGTGAAAATGATGAAAATGGTTTGTGACCAAATATTTGTCAAAATGTCAACCCTTCCACCACAATGGTTTGGCTCAAATCCATTGTTATCAATGATGATTGCGGATCTATTAATAGGAAATTAGGGTGAACATGTTAAACTCTGATCAATAATTGGATGTTTTTGTCTCAGTTTTATCAATCAGTTGAATTTAACCAAAATTGGCTTGATAATTGCCATAATTCAGTCTAGTTTGTACAATTTGAATATATGCAATCGCACAATTATTCTTGTTACAATAAACCTTTCACATGGTTTCAGTGTTTTGTGAAATGTTAATCTAGATTTCAATATTATCACTCTGATGTTGTCAAGAAAATTAAAGCTAAAAATTCTCGCTGTAATGGAAGGGGATGACAAATTTGTGAAAGTTTTGGTTTATTTTTAGAATACCATACAGAAAAATGTGAAAGAAATATAGAAATTGGACCCCCTAGTTTGATTAAGAATTTTTTTTTTATTTGGATGTAAAATTTACATAGTCTGCTGCTAGAGACTGATAATTGCATTTGATCATTCCTACCTTTCAATAAGTGTAGTATTGATAGCACCTTTATGTATATCCTGATTATTCACCCTAATCTTGGATTTTAAAATTAATCATCGGCATTACAAAATTTTGTTTTGTGTAACATTTGTCGATTTCCGGTTGAAAGTAAAATGTAAATGTTTTTAAAAGAAGTTAAAATAGATGTATGTTTCAGTACAAACCAAGAAATGCACCGGCATGATGCTGTGCATTTCAAACTTTTCCTGCTTCAGAACAGACACAGTTCTCCCATGATACCGGTACATACATCATGTGGTTTCAGTGTCTCATTGTAGGGATTTACACCTAGTCGTAAAATACTCTGTTCAGAGGCCACTTAACCGCCACTTTTCATCACATGGTTAGGCCGTACATACGTATTTCATCTCACCACCATTGCTCCTCTTGTATCGTGAATTATCTGATTCACTAAAGAAAACACACATTTTGCTGAAGTGAAGCATAGTTGTTGTGCTATCTTCTCCTCCCACCTGGCAGTGGTTACCATGGATACCAAGTGCCATTGCTGTATCCTTAAAGAAAGCTTGGTGCTGTAACAGTTGTATTGATAAAACCATGCAAAGATGTCTGTCATTGAACGGAGTGCATGTGATCAAGAAAGGAAAATTTGTCTTTGTGAAAATAGACCTGCTTGAGAGAGTGTGCAATACAACAATAGATCGGCTGAGCAGTACACGATGTTATCTGAATCAACTCACTAAATTCCAGCTGAATTGGCAGTTTAATATATTTTTATTTTTGACTCAAATTGCATCGTACTTTACCATTCACTTCAAACATTGATCAAAAGTCTACGACATGAACATTTGTTTGGAGATTGACTTTTGTTGTATCTTCTTAGATGAAACAAGTAGATGCAACAGCCAGACAAAATCTCTGTCTGCGTGTTATTTCCTCTCTGCCTGGAATGAAATCAGCCTGTAGCCACTGCGTAAATAGCATTAGCAGTCTGCTAAAGATGAATAAATATTTTACTTAGTAGGAAAGAAATAGTTGCGAAAATTCAGTGACAGTGATCTACTATTTGGGCTTGAAGCCATAGAAAAGCTAATAAGCACATTCAGACAGCTAACACATCAGTGACACAAATCACACAGTTTCTCGTTATCGCCACTGACTGCAGTGAAAACCATGTAATCATATCATTTTTTTATGTTTTCAGAATGACTCGCCCTTTGGGAAGGCCGAGGCGTATCAGAAATTAAATCAACTGGGCGAAGGGTCATATGCCACGGTTTACAAAGGATACAGCAAGTGAGTTTTTCTCATTTTCTCTAGGCAAGCGGATTTTTATCCTCCAGACATCAAACGCAATATTCAGAGCACAACTTCTGTCAAATACATTGACTGCATGTCAATTATCATTATCAGCAAGATTACAGAATACTGGGCCCTTCACAATGCCGTATTACAATTCAACATTTTCATAGGTGGTTTAGTTCTATTTGTTTATCAAGAAAGGCATCCCTAAAATCAAGCAGATTATCAGTATGAGGAGTTTTTGGCCAATTGTTCTTCAAGTGATATATCATACCTCTTCCTCATACATACTCACTTGTTGGTAAGTTTGCAAATGTAATAAAGGAGATTGTGAGGAGTTCAGGGTCTACCTTGTGTAATGACCAACAGTTGTCCCAAAAAGCAGGAGGTTTTGCTATAATTTTCAAATATTTCATCAGGATATGTATTCACGGTTTGGGTTATCTTGGCAGGAATGTTGTACCGGTATTTGTATGTGTCTAAAGAGAGATAGAAAATTACTAATAACGTTAGATATTTTTAACTATCACCTTCATATACTAGTAATCCAGCTATTGATATGTTTAATAAACATGCACAGATTTTCAGCCACATAGGGATTCCTCTATATCATGCATCAGCTCATACAATGTATCCAATGCTAGACAAAGATGTTCCTTGTGTTGAATGTGCTTTACCCTTCATTTGATCCTCCAGAGGGCAGCAAACAACACTGTTTCCACTCCATTAGTTGTCTGTGTATAATTCTTAGATTGCCCACATATATTTTTTGAAGAGTCACATACTCACATCCCCCTATCTGAAAACAGACTCAATGGGACTTTCACTGTAACTTTACTTTCTCATTATTTTTATTTTAAATAACTATAGTTTATAGTTCTAGTCCCAAATTAGCCATGAGATACACAGTATTCAGCTTGTCAACTCAGTGTGTATATATACAGATTACATCGTAATTGTTGACATGTTAATTATAGTCTGGAATAAAATTAAAAGTTGTAATCAATGAGAGTGCACTTTATACACATCAACACAGTGTTGACAAGCTAAACGGTTGGTGTTTCAACATTATTTGGAGATGAGAACAAGACTTTACGATTGACAAACAAATCAAAAATCTCCAAAAGTTACAACTACTATGCCTTCAATCACACTTCCAATAGTTCTATTTACAGGTTTTATCTTTGCACTGAAATGCACCAGGCTACAAAGCAAGATTGAATTTGCATGAACCAAGCATCATACTGACTCTTTCCTGACATTTTTTTCTTTTTGACTCAAGTGTCAACAAACAGATTGTTGCGTTGAAGGAGATTCGTTTACAAGAGGAAGAGGGAGCACCATTTACAGCAATTCGAGAAGCTTCACTCTTGAAAGGACTCAAGCATGCAAACATTGTCATTCTTCATGATATTATACACACCAAGACGACATTGACATTTGTGTTTGAATTTGTGGTGAGTATATCTCAATGTCAACCAAACCACTGGGAGAGAAACTGTCTGAAGCACGGACAAATTTTTTGTTTTACAAACTAAGGAATTAGTGTTGCAACATGACAAGCTGTGTTTCAGTAATATGAAACATTAACAATGTATTGGCATTCAATCATTGGGCTGGGTTTTGTAGCCTTTATAACTGAAGGCTGATGTTCTTATGCTGGTTTTTCTCTGTTGTCAGAATTTCTTATGTGAAACTTTCTCTGATATTGTGTAGAATTTGCCATCTCATTATAGAAATAACGGGCGACGCGCTGACCATTAACGTTTATTTGTGGGCAAGGGCGATAGGAAAGCCAAAAATTAACAGGCGAGGCTTGCCGGGCCCATTAATTTGGCTTTCCTCGAGCCCGCGCCCACAAATAAACGTTAATGGTCAGAGCGGAGTCTGTTATTTCCATTATATTATCAGCAAAACCGAGAAAACCGTCAAAATTTGCAAAAATTTCCGGAGCGAACAACAACTGGGCCCCAGAAACTGAGCAATACGCGATGCACTGTCACGCGCGCTGTAAAAATTGGCAAATCCGGAGATGTTTGCAGAAAAAAGTATCTCAACTTGACTTACAAGTGCTCCATTTTATTTTGTGATTGATTATGATTTACGTTTGAGCTGTAAAGTTACGATACTTTGAGTTGTTAATCTTATTATTCATATTCACGGGCGTGTAAACAAACCACTACTGTGTATTTGTGGTCAGTCACATGGTTCAGCTCGACCAATCAAAATGCGACGGGCAGGGCATGGTAATATAATGATCTGTAAAGGAAGCACCGAATCTTCTTTCTGTAATAGAAAGGCATTTTAAAAATGCAGATTGTCTTGTAAGAGTGTAAAGAAACATACATTTACATTGATTTGTTTATTTGCATGACTGAGGAAATCAAGAATGAAACATGTATTCAAGAAAAAAACAAGAGAAAATAAAGTTTTTGGAAAGAGGGCGCTCTTTACCACTCCAATGGTAACTACTTTGATATGTAGTGATGCAATCTATTTACTAGTATTTGAAAAAGTACATTATGTGCAGTGCCTGATAATGTTATTTGTTCATGTTTTAAATAAAGTTGTCCAGATTTTTTTTGTTTAATTTAGTCTCTCTGGTAACATTTTTTGATAATGCAGTGTCTTTTTTGTAATTTTTTCTTGACAGCACACAGACCTAAGCATTTACTTGGAGAGACACTCAGGAGGACTGAATCCTCACAACTGTAGACTTTTACTCTTTCAACTTCTAAGAGGCTTAGCATACATTCACCAAAGAAGAATTTTACACAGGGACTTGAAACCACAAAATTTACTCATAAGTGAGGTGGGGGAGCTGAAATTAGCAGACTTTGGTAAGTTGATGTTGTTTTCATAGACATGTACATTACTGAAAATTGACACAGCACTGTCATTCATCATTGAATGTAAACCCAAAGCAAGATATAAAATGTATTCACAGAAATGTTTTACAGGGAAAGGATACAATGTTTGATATGAAAAACTGAGTTTTACAGATTGTTTCAACACTTTACACATGACAAAGAAAGGTATACATACATACAAATAATAGGTGTTAGTGTATGAAGGACTTTGTAAGGTCATGAAATCAAAAATTTCTCAAATGTCTGGTTTTCAGCAAGATAGACAAAACTGACCTCATGCATGTTTTATGATGGGTTACTGCTAACATTTTTTACTGATGACTACCTCTATCTTTGTTAAAATAGCAGTTGAAAAATTACATAGCGTAACCATTGAACTGATAGTGACAATTTCATAATATAAACCTTACTGTTATTTATAAGATATGAGGGTTTTCCCTGTTTCAGGTTTAGCAAGAGCCAAGTCAATTCCAAGCAGAACATACTCGCATGAAGTAGTGACGCTATGGTACAGGCCGCCAGATGTGTTGCTAGGGTCAACAAACTATTCTACGCAATTAGATATGTGGTAAGTCGGTCCTGTCATTTTCTGAACTCATGGAAGATTTGAGATCAAAGACAGACTTCAAAATATCCAGGCATGAGTAACAGGTTTATGTCACTGCTCTGTAGCATTAATTATTCCCAGATTTTACCATGACGTTGTATTTCTATTGGTGCAGCAAAAACCTTAAAATTTAGGAGCTGATGATTAAATATTCATATGCATAATCCCAATATTAATCAGTCATTAATCTTTCTGATAAAGTAGTAGGCTCATTCTCTGCCAAGTAATACGCAAAGGATTTTTTATTCACGACAATTTAATTCTGTTGCCATTCAAAGATATTAACCACCACCACAACAAGCATTTCATTTCAAGTGTGACAGTTCAATTATTCAGTCCCCTTTTATGATAATGTACTGATAGTAATCAAAGCAATAAATCTGTTTTCTTCATTTGACATTATAATGAAGGTATATTGACAAATATACCTACCAAAATTGACAAAATATCTCAACTCCTATGAGGCACATAATACATATTGCTTCCTGTGTATCTCTTCCTGTATATGTACAATAATAGATTTCTGTAGAAGAGTTGTGTTCATATGCAAATATTGTGACCTATTGTTGTCGTATCCTGTGTTCATTGTGGGTCACTATCAAACTTCATGTCAGATTTCATCGTAGGTTACTGTCAACTCTCACGTCTTGTTTTAGCATAGATCCCTGTCAACCTTGCTGTCTCATTTCAGGGGTGTTGGGTGTATATTTATTGAAATCTTACAAGGCTATGCTGCATTTCCCGGGATGAAAGATTCCTACGACCAGTTAGACAGAATATTCAGGGTAAGTTTTTAATATGAATATCAATTTACACTCTGTCATGAGTTTTTCAATTACCAAGTTTCTCAGAATCTTTTGAGTCATCAACAACCAAAATGTAGTAAAATTGTTGTACCAAAGATACTGAAAACAACTTCAGAACCTTGCCAGAATTACTGCCACTCAGGGTATATGGTAATTCATTACAGCTCCTGAAATTTCTGGCATCCACTGTAATCAAGAGGTTAAGATAACGCATAAGAACGAGACCTGAATTTTATTCTATAATTTATATCATGCCAAAATATGACATTTATCATAATGATACTACAATAATAATGAATTTCCTAGATTTTGAACGCTGAATGATTTTCAAATTATATAGTTTTGTCAGAAATTTGGCAAATAAATCATGTGTCGAACTGTTTGGACGCAAAATTGATTCACCAAGAATAATGGTGAATGTAATGCATATCTCAGGCCATGTTCATAAACTGAATACTAGGAAAGTTGCACTGAATTTAAAACCATGATTGACACACAGAAGGAAATTATCCCCTCAGAATTGTTAAAAGTCACAGCTTTTGACCCTTTGACAATACTAGGAGCAAATGTTAAAGCCATACAGGAAATACTTTCCATATGTCATAATTCCATGGAATCATGTTTTGTCTGACAGGTACTAGGAACACCAACTGAGTCATCATGGCCGTCAATATCAGAGTTACCGCACTACAAGCCTGGTTTGTTTCATCTCTACTATCCACAAAGGTTGACATCGGTTACACCAAGGTATTTGCTGCCCTAATGCTAGATTCTGAACAGCACAACAAACACTGCATGACACAACGTCACATTGCATGACAGTACTCTGAACACATGCTGTAGTGTTTTGCACTGTGCTCATTTCAGTCAAAGCACCATGGCTCTGAACACTGTAGGGTTTTTCAGCCACTGTATATGAAAATGATGAAACCACACAACACAAACATACACAAGGCATCATAGCACTCTTCTGTAGAACACATCTTCACACCTAGAACTGTATATGCAAATGTATTTCTCTTCTCAATCATGGAGGTATGCACTGAAAATTTCACAATCAGAAACTCACCGGGTATGGTACACTAGTACATAGTGTTCAGAAGCATTTTCATGTAACTGTATATACAGGCTGCATTATATATATCAGTCAATTTCTAAAAAAACTTTCATTGTTTTGCAGACTACTTACAAGTCCTGGTGCTAACGACTTGGCATCTAAGTTTTTACAGGTGAGTAAGATTGATTATTACCATGAATGAGATGTGGCCAGCATAATTTATGGGTCAGATGGTAGTGGATTTTAAAACACAAGTACTGAGAGAAACCAAGTCTAAATTTGATTGTCAACAAAAAAGCAATTTTGCATTCACATACTGTGTTAATGAACTTATCAATACTTGAAGTGCCTTTGAGAAAGTGGGACTTTTTGGTTGACTCATGGAATAAAGACCCTGTAGTGCTTCCTTCACAATATCATGAATAACTATGAACTTATGCATTGGCAAAATACATACTCATTATTACCAGGTGCTCTTTTCTGATGAGCGCCCCCTAGTGACAGACAAAGTTTAAATTCTTACACTCTCAAGATGACAAAACATGAAATAGCAATAATATCTCTAACCGGTAGTACAGACCTTTATGTATTCGAAGCCAACATGTGACTCCAATACAACAATCAAAATTCTTGATGATTGCAATAATATTTGGAATCATTACAGTGCCTTGACTTTGATGTGAAATTGTATTTCTTAATTTGAAATCTGACAATTATACAGCGTAGTTGTGAAAAACAGCTCATACTTAGAAAGTTGCCAATTTATCATCTGATTTATGTAACAGGAATTTATTGAGTGATGAAAATGTCAGTTGATGACAAAAGATTCACAGTTTATTATCTGATTTATGTAACAGGAAATTTATTTAGTTGATGAAAATGTCAGTGGATGACAAAAGATTGACGAAGTGTTAATGAATAAAAGTCATCCTTCAATTTTTCAAAGCGGAATATAAAATGGCTTTTCATTTACTCATCCACGTTAACAATGTCTTCCCAGCTTATTCCAGAGAAAAGAATTTCAGCTGTCGATGCAATGAGGCATGCATATTTTGCTGGATTGCCTTCAAAGATACATGAACTACCAGACAGTAAGTAAACAAAGTTTGATGATATTTAGACGACTTTTGTAATTTCTGACAAATCTTGGTTTGTTTCGTGTCTGCAGTGGTATGTACAAGTCTTATTAAAGTTTTGCATTTTGTAAAGAATTTGAAAGTTTATTTGAAAAATGAGACTTTACAAGTGAAGTGAGTGTTTCCTTTCTTTCATGAGATGTGTGTCTTTGGAATTTGAGATCATACAGTCATACAGCAGTAACATGAGCTAATGTAAGGTTTGTGTAAATTGTAACAGAGCCCATTCGATTTTAAAATTACCTTAAACAATGAATCAAAAGAATGTAAAATTTTACAACCATGGAAGTGCAAATGGTGATCAGGGGAAACAAAATCACTAAGCTGTGTGTGGTCAAAGGTCATTGCTTGGTACTTTCGGTGAAGCAGAGCTTTCATCTATTCTTTCATTTCATGACTATATTCAAAATTGTGATGCTCTGGAAATGTCAGTGCAGCACAGCTAAAGGATAATGTACGAAGTAGTACTGGACATGGCTTGCTAAAGCATAACCTTTACACAGACTTGGATAACAGATGTTAGAACATTCTCAATGTCATTATTTGAACCAAATAAGTGAAGGATTTTATATTGCTTCTATAAATCATGGGCATTCTACTTAATATCACTAGAGTTACTTGTATCAGAATCAGTGAACACTGATATTGAGAGTTTTCAGGTCGCACTGAACCCAGCAGTATGGCGTCATTGCAATTCATATTCTGCCAAGGAAAAACATGGAAGTATTAAATGCTGGCATATCAGTGCTTAAGATTATTGAAACACCTGCTACCTAGTCACTTCACCTAAAAACATATACAAAGTAGAATATTCTCCTTTATTTCATGCAGAGTCTGTGGGCCATTCCATTATCAAATGGGGTGGTGGTACTGCCATTTATCTGCCATTTGACTAACAGTACTCAGTGATTAATCCACTAATGATTATTCATGGAATTCTGATCATTCACAAGAAATAACTTTTAATATGAAGTTTCAGTTGTTGCCTCTGATGTGGAAAATTTGACCGTTTGATGTTTTTAGTATTCCTGTTCATGAACTGATAGATTTAGTGCAATTTTGTCTCTTTATCCACTGTATGTCTTTCTCTATATCTTTACTGGTATATCTATCATTTTTGAAATTTTCAAAGAGATATTATTGTTTGTATAGTGGATGTGGATAGGATAAATTTCAAAGAGTAACCATTACACAGTAGATCATTATTGTACATTGCGTATGAGGTCATTCTATTCATTAATTCTCTGACATGTTTTCACTCTGATTGTGCAATTTGTGATTATATTGGCGTGAAATTGAGCGCCATCACATCTGTTGAGAAGTATTTTCATGTGTCATATGTTGATAGCATTTCTGAATGGCAGTTCTCCCCCTGCTACCATGCTGAGAGTTTAAAAGAAAGTAAATTAACAGCAAAAAGAAAATTGAAAAATTGTGCCTTTGGATATAAATCCTCTCTCATACAAGGTCTGTAGAAAAAAAGAGAAAAATCGTGTATTTATGCATACGAAAATGTAAAAGATGCTTGAATATTAGTTGTTTAACAAAACAATCATCAAATATGATATTATTTTGTATCAAAGTTTTCAAGCCTCTCAAAATAACACTTTATTCAACATTTCTTTGAGCACCAGTACAATCCATCATGCAAATATCATGCAGGGTATCGCTTACAGCTGTGATGACTGCAGTACGTAAGGCCATATTTTTTGCCCTTTTTTGCCCAACAACAATTTTTGATATGTTTGAACTTTTATCGTTGGATATTGAGGCCAGATCCATGCAGACATTGTTCTTGTTTCTATGACAACAGACTTTATGACTCTTGTTCAGTCCACTGTGTTGTCACTTTCGGCAGAAATGACCTCCAGAAATCATAATTTATTCTTTTTTTTAACTTCAGTGTCTGATACTATGGGCATATTTCAAATTAATCCAATACCATTACAAGCCTTATAATTTGGTTAAAGACTCACCCCCTGGCTGGCTGGCTAAGTCATTAAGAAGCCATTTCAGAATTTGGCAGTTGTAGCAATACCTAATGGGATCAAATCCAACATTATTAAATTCCATATGGATCAGCGGACCCGATTTGAACCCACAGGTCTGCGCTGACACTGTCTGACCCACTATTACCAATGTGCCAGTTTTAAACAATATATTCTGAGTTGATCTCAAACACTTCATCGGAGGAGAATAAGCATAAATATTTTCACTCAAGAGGGTCTTGCTAACAGCAGTGATGACTGCAAGTACGTGATTTCATGGATTAGTCTCAAGTCACATTTGAGAGCGACACAGACAGATATTACCATAAATATTAATTTTGAATTACTATCTGAATTTGCAACCCATCTCACTGTAATTTAATTTTGCTATGACTCAGGACTTAATTCTATAAACTTTTGTGCGATAGTAAATCACTTTGAATGATCTAAACTTGATCATCATATATAACATTTTCCAAAGCCTTTTATTCATTGATATTCCATTCAGCTGAAAACTGGAGAAAATTTCTGAAAATTTCCATCCTACAGCTTTTAAAAAAAAATGAAAGTATTTGAATGGCTCCAGTGTGTCTGATTTCAAGAAAATCTTGTTGTTCTGCCACAGAGAGACTGATCTGATATGCAAATGTTTGTTTCTTGGATTGCGTCTCTGATCTTGGCTTCAAGAGAATATGCTAAACTGTGTTTGTGTGTTTGTTTTTAACATCATAGCATTTCAAACAAACTTTGTTCTTTATTTGCTCACAAAAGAGATTTAGAATCAGTGAAATCATAACATTTTGTCAGTAAACATTGCAGGCTATCATACACACTTCATGAATAGCTGTAAATTGAGGATTTTCAACCAGAATAATGCAAAGTTTCTTCATTGACCACACACAGTGTGTTAATATTCTAGGATATTTCGAAAATGTGCTCATATATGCATTTCTATCGTAAAAAGTACTGAAAAATGTTTTAAGTACCCTCTGCAAATCCAAATATTGGTACCTTAACAATTAGATTTTTATGGAAAACGAAGTAAAAAAAGAAGTATTACATTCCTCATAAATTGATAGAATATCATCAGTATTTACTTGCAATTATATTATGAAAAGCAGATTTTGTTTGCCATATTTTTTCTAGCAGAATCATTTTGTGTTGCTTGAAAGGTGTATGGTTGACCGTATCATCAGGCAATGCCATGGAGAAATGGATGTAAATTTTGAAAATGTTCATAAATGTATTTAGGCAGTAGTTGATTTTCACTGCAATGCAACAGCTGATCCAATAACTAACACTCAATATTGGAAATTAAACAGACAAATCAGAATTTTCATTTCAAATTCTTTTCAAACTGGCGGAGAAAGTGATGTAAATGTTTTTCCGGGTATGCCTAAAATCCTGTGCTTGATTTTGTGAATGATTGAATGGATGAATAGAAATCAAAATGAATAAATAAAACCTGAGATCACACAGTATGTATCCAAGATGACAATAGTCATTGTTTGAACAGAATGCAAAGTTCCCTATGTTATGTGGCTGTGAGATATGCAGTTATCAATACAGAATATGTCTGAAAGACTTATTCATGATGTTCTTGTAATTTCACCAAATACACCGCTGATGAAGCACATCTTACCTCAGGAAAGCATTTTCCATAAAGAAGAGAAAATCTTTTGTCGAATTTAGGTCATTACACAGCTCATTGTGAAGATTTCCAGCCACTGGCGATAATTTTCTTATTTTGGTCACCATAAAGTAACCCGGTCCAATTTGATTTCAGTGCAATTACCCTGAAGTTGTTGCATTCAATATGATGTTCCATCTTTCTAAGATCTCTGATCCATGCCCCAAAGACAGCCTTGAATTGATCACTGCATCTATTGTGTGTGTGTTTACTCATTTGTCTAAACTTTTCTCCAATTCTAAACTTTCCTCCAATGCGCCGTATTATCCAAATATGTTAGACGAATTATCTGTACAGATTACTGAAATAGCCTTGCAGTTAGCCAATAGAATAAGCTTTTTTCCTGTAGAAAAACTGCTACATTTTAAAGAACACATTAGAAAAAGATGCTAGTGTCAATTTCATAATGTCAGAATCTAATTTTAAAAAAGGATAAATCGTGTCTTGAAGGAGTCTTAGTTTCTTTTGTTGATTTCAGGATTGCAAACACTGATAGGCAATATGAAGAGAAGTGTGTTTTGAAGAAATTTGATTACACTTTTTGGGTTCTGCAGTAACCATAATCCTGTGTCTTCAAGACAAGGGGGGAAAGGTCCCTTTGACTGAAAATTGCCCGCAGTGATAATCTGTCATAGTGGGAGCTTGGAAATTTCTGTGAAATTCCCATGTGAAGAGTAAATCCCTAAACTCAATGCATGTATGTGTTGGAGTTCTTCTGATTTGTGAAATTGTGTTTTATAGATAAAAAAACTTGCCTTGCTTTTCATGTAACAATTAGCAGAAATCCACAAAATAATTACTAATAATCGTGCCTTTTTAGAGTTTTGGTATGATGTGAAACAGAAAGAATGAATGAAAGAGACATCTAAGAGAGAGCTAGTATAGAATCTGATTTGAGGGTATCGGATAGACTACATGCAACTGTCATAGGATGATGTCGTGTATTCATGCTCATTTGACCTTTCCTGAAAGCTGATTTGTGTCACTAAGTGAAAAACTCTTATCAGGGCAAAGCAGAATCTTATAGAAATGCTTACAATGGAAATATATGTGCTTGCCTCAAGTCTCTGCTATCTCCTAATCAGTTAATATCAGAAGTTAGCATAAGCTGCTCAGAGGGACAAAAATACTCCAGGTGGATTTTTTTCACAAAGGAACTGATAGAAGGTGTAATCTCTGCTGCCAAACTTCAAATATTGGTTATTTTTCTCAACAAAAAAGGGCTTAATAATTTTCCATCGTAAGGGAAACATGATTACTTTCACTTCAAGACTTCTGACTTCTTTTGTGAGATTTCATCTTACTCCAATACTGTAAACTGAATCTGTCTCCACTGCCATTATTGTCATCACAGATCAGCCAAAACTTGATGATAATATTGACAGTGATCCAAGTCGTATTCCAAAAGACTGTGATGAGGTTGTGTAGGATATGACAATCAAATGCTTATACTGCCATGTATACATCATTGTCAATGGTTTTAGATGACCTTTTACAGCTATCACTCACAAGATCGAATATATCTACAAACATTTGTTTGCTTGCTAAAAGACATTGTAAACTATCCTTATGCCAACATACATCTTAAAGGGGATCAGCTGTCTTACAGATAATCAAGATGACTAACAAACTGTCAACAGGTTTAAGATTAAAGTATAAAAGATAATCTAAAGTTTGTGTAATGTTTGGTCTTTACCAGCCAGATTATCCTGATAAGATTGATAATCCAGATTTTTGAACAAACTGTTTTTACTATTATGGTTTTTGAAGCAACTTGTACTTTGTGGTTTAATAGTTGTGTCACTTTACTCATAATGACATGTCATTCAATTACGCACTACCCCATTGAGGGACTGTGATTGACACCAATGGGCCTTTGTTTCAAGTTCTCAAACAATGAAAGTTAACAGGTTGTCATTTCCTAATGTGTTTCAGTGATGTTTTAGGAAAAAATGTTCTTTCAGGGATGTGGTTGGATGCTCAAGTTCAAGTTGCTGTGACCACAGTAAATCTACAGAGTAACAGTGCTGTAACTTTTGATTTATTTTCCATAATATTTCTTAAATACAGTTTCTCTTTCTACTCACAAAATGATGTCAAAATGTCTAGATTCAACCAGTCAACACATCCTATATGTGTTTAACATCCAATGATATTGTTGATTGCTGAACTTTTGTCAAGACTAGAGTTTATTTATCAATACTAAACTTCGCACATTTTACACAGTATTTCAGCAAGGCAAGGACTTTTCATGTCAGCATAGGACAAGAAGCAGTTGTACTTGACTAGAACAAAAATGAATGAAAATATTATCAAAAGTTGCAGCTATTGTGTAACCCTGTCTGTGCGGCATTGTCTCTGATCTTAGCACTGTGAGATGGGTTACATGTTAATATACTGAAGTTCCTTCCGATTTGCAACTGTAACAGGGCTACTCAGTTCCTGACTGTATTTCCGCAGACTCTACTAAACTGTCAGGATATAATATCCAGAGGCGAAGTCACAATACTACAGATAAGAGATAGCTTCCCATTGGTCCTTCTGTGCAGCGTGAATGGCTGGGTAGATGAATTGTGTTCCCGCTGACAATGGTGGGACATGAAACCCAGATATGCAGTCGAACAGAATGCGGATAGTGGATTTTGCAATATGATTTGTAATACAAACATAGCATGTGGCGGTGTTTGCTTTCTTATGATACGGAGCAGATGTGATGTGATATGGCTTGCTGATACAACTTTGTGAATGCTTCAGATTCTGTGGGATGGAAAATATGACTTCTGTGTGCAGATATCAAGTATCACGTAAACAGATGATATGATAAGGTGTGATGTGATCTGCCATGACAGCCATGAAAGATTTATGGCACACAATGCCTCAAAATCTAGTCATTTCTGTTTGGTCATGGGCCTACAGAGCCGTAAATCTCTAGAATGGCCAACAATTTTCCCTCAATATTGACCCATTTTGTATCTCATTTGGGAAATAAGATTTTTTATTACATCCTTGCCTTGATAGAACCTCATGTTGTTTTGTTGAACTCACGTTCAATATGAATGTTGAGACCATTGTCAATTGGATTTTTGCCATGAATAACAAAGTCTGGTCAATGTTCTCTGTGTTGCCATTGGTACTTGCCTTTATAAAAGCCTTTGTATTTTGACCACTGTTAATTGACTTGAGCTCTGTGTGTTATCAGTGCTTTTATTGGATTTTATCTGTGGACAGAGAACTTACAGGGTGTCCTGGTGTAACTTCAGACCATCAGCCCCCTGTTGCAATACAGTGTGTGTTCAACTCAACATTGGAAATGATTGGCTGAGAGAGGAAAACAGTTGGTAGTGGGGTTATTTGCTCATGCCGACCATTGTTGTGAATTTAACTATCACCACAATTCCTCTAAATCACCGTCCAGATAGCACGTAAAATACTATGATAATTTTATTTCAAACTCAAAAGTACAAAACTTCTATGACCCAAATAATATTTTTGTTTTCAACATGAAGAAGAAGAAAGTATTTTATGTGCTTCAAATAAAGGAATCGCTATTACCGTATGAAGGAACAGCTTTTGAGGAATAAAGCTTTGTGTCTGTATGTTTGCTCTGTCTCAGCTACTTTAATGGTGAGAAATTTCTTCTTTGTCTGCAGTGGCGTCGATCTTCTGTGTTCCTGGCATCAAACTTCAGCCTGAGATGAACGACATGAGGGTACCGACAAGAATATAGAAATTTACAACAATGCGTTAAGCCTTGCAGGTAAGTGAGGTGCATACATGCAAAGCCAAATGGATCAAACCATAGAAAAGTTTAGATTTGAGGGGGGGCGGTAGGGAAAAGAAGGGATGGGGAGACGGATCTGACCTACAGACTTGCAGACAGGAAGAATGAAAACAGGAAATAGAGGAAGTAAAGAGCAGCAAAGATGGAGAGAAAGCGGGAGATGATTCAGAGGAAATGTGTGAGTGAAATGAAAAGAAAGGATGACAATGTGATAAAGAGGAAGGGCTGGGAGATTGAAGGTCAAGGAGAGATGTGTGACTGATTAGTTCAGAGCAAGGAGGGATGTGTGACTGATTAGTTCAGAGCAAGGAGGGATGTGTGAGTGATTAGTTCAGAGCAAGGACATTGAGGAAGAGACAGAAAGACAAAGAGAGATGGACAGACAGAGAGAGAGACAGACTGACAGAGACAGATGGACAGAGACAGAGACAGACTGACAGAGACAGATGGACAGAGAGAGAGACAGACTGACAGAGAAAGAAACAGGAGAGAGACAACAGACTGTCAAAACTAGGGGACTACGGAGGTACGGAGGCAAGCTGACGAATAGAATCTAGGCTAACAGACTAGCAGATAAGACAAAGAACAACAGTCAGTGACGCTGTCAGTCAATCAGTCAGTCAAACAAACAGACTGTAAAGATTGATTGAGAAATGAGCTCACTTGATTAATTTGAGATTGTATTGTCAATTATACACTGCTACGTCTTCTGTTTTTAAAACAGATGAATCAAATGATTCCAGTTGTAAACAGTTCAGGACATGTTTATCCCGACCATTTCACTTGTATTTCTGTAGTTTTTAGGTCTATTCACGCACAAGAAGATACCATATATGTGCGTGCATGCAATTTTCATGCTGTTTGATGAAAGACACTGTTACTGAAGGGGAATATATGTAGTTTATATATAATTTGTATGGTATCCAACGGTAGCTGCCCAAGTGTGTGTGTCTACACTGGTTTTAGTGAACATGTGTACTGTGTTTGCTTGTGACTGTATAAATGTGACTCTCTATATCTATCTGTGTGAATCCAAGCTCTGAATGAACCTGAATCGTGTTTGTATGAACTCTTTTTGACTGCATCGTCAGGGCTACTGGTTTGCCAAATGTTCCAGACCGAGTGAGTTTAGTCTTTTTCTTTGTCACAGCATAGATGAAGAACAAATAAAAATGGCAGGAGAATAGCACGTAAAATCAACAGTGAAATGAAAGTAGGGTGAAACACTCAGGAACTGTTCATCAAACCATTAGGGCTTCTCATTCCTAATAATCTGCTGTTCAAACAAGGCCCTCTGTTCATTGCTTCTCTGTCCCCTCCACTGGTCGGAAACCTCACAAATTCAACAGACTCCCTCGTTAGGTTATTAACCTCATAATCCCAAAATTGCTACACCCACATCACACATATGCCGACAGATTGATTTCAGGTTCATATTCATTGTCCATCTATTCAAGGTCATTTCATTTTACCAGGTGCTTTATTTTTGTTTAGCAAATCCGAGAATGCGTCGGGAGACCCCACGCTCTCACTTCTGTCTGGCCGCCCTCCTTGTTTTCTTTGAAAATATTTTGAAATGGCTTAAAGGGTGAGGGGAGTTGAATGCCCCCCTTACAAGTACCCCATAATGAGTTGGGGGATCGGTGTCTGTCTGCCGTGTTAATTTCAATCAGCTGCGATGAGACCTGATTATGGAACAAGATTGGAGTGGAATTAAAATGGCAGGGTTATTGTACAGAAGATCAATGGATCCGTACAGTTTTGTGTCTGGCCTCGAATTAGGATGGTAATTCTCAATGCATGTGTACAACAGTATTGCATTTCGACATGACATTGGCTAGCACAGGCTCTCTATTCTCTTGAGAAATAGAAACTTAAAGGCTGTAGGGAGAATCATCTGTACAAGCCTTCTTTAGCTATTGCAGTCTTAACCACACCAACTTTCCCATCATGACATGCAATAGCTTACATCACAGTATCAGCTGTAGCTCTGTGATTTTTTCCCAGCCAGCGTGATAGGGCATGCTGCATTTTCCAAATCACCGTACAATATCAGCTCAGATTGGTCACTGCAGATATTCCATACAAGTCGCTCAGTTCTGTTAGACTAAAGTTGTTTTATACTTGTACATTCTCTTCACAAACTTCAACGGTCAGCAGTATATATTGTTCAGACAATGCCAGCTTGTACTTTTGCTATATACAGTTAACATCAGTTAAAACCCGGCTTAAAGTACATCGGGTGTGACTATTGATACATTTTTCGGGTTTTTTCTCTTCATAAGATAACATTTTTTGTCCCACTCCCAAAATAATGTTAAAAATGCCTGGTTTTCAACATGTCAACGTAGCCTGTAATACTCAATCCATGCCATCTCTCTTACAAACTGTTAAATCAAGGTTACACCAGAGCAAGACTTGTCTCTACATTCAAACGCTTTTTTGGCAGGTATCGCAAGCTGGTATATAAATACAATATCTCTCTTCGACAAATGATCGCTGATGGCATCGGTGACATTGGACCTTAGTTAGTGACCACTACCTATCTGACTTACAGATTGATATATGGCGGGTGCCACATGTGGGGCAGGATGCGCTTACTATTTTCGAAACACCTGACATCACTTCTTGGTCTTTTGGCCAGAGGTCCATATATCTTTCTTTCATGAATATGACTTTGTTTGTGTACCGTCTATTTACTGTCTATTCTGCGCTGTTTTGTGTCTATGTTTACAACTATTGTCTTACAAATTCTGACCTAGTGTTATTGGATTATGGATTGGTATGATTGTGATTATTTTACTCAATGTTACTGTTGATCACTGAATTTTGAGTTTGTCTAGGAGTCGTTTGTCAAGTAAGTTGTACACTATTCTAACTGCACACACTGCATCGTATTGCGAAGGTTACATGTAACACCTTGTTTTTCAACATGGAGGTCCTACTGTATTTACATCAAGATCACCAACCCATAACTTTCCTTTGCTATTATTTTTGTCAAGTGTTACAAATGACTTGCAGCTTGACATCTCATGGGCTGATCGGACTTCCATCACTTTTAAACTTCACATCCAATCTGTCCTCCAGCGTCTCCTCTGGAGTGACTTACACAAATCAATCAGAGTCATATTGGCTCAATGCACAGTCAGAGAATACAGCCATGAAGGTTTGTCAGCGGCAACCATTACAGATGACCAACTAACCATCCTTCAATTTCCTGCCCCCATTCTTACCACTGTCTATTGGAATGGATAGCCAATCTTCTCATAGCGTATTTAATCAGCGTTTCCCTAAATGCAATTTCTCTGACAAAGCCAGATTGAAGAACAGGGTACATTTCAACATGAAAACTCATCTATTCATCTACGTCTACGTCGACTCCATGATAAATTTGCAGGGTTCGTCGAGCATTCTCCAAGTTACTGCAGGTCTGGCAATTAAACAGAATAACAAATGGTGTTTTTAAGCACACATGGCAAATATTAATCACCACTTTATTTACAGTGAACTAATCATAAAATTTTACAAAAAATATCTTACTGAGCAGTGCTTTGCAGTCTATCATTAAAACATTAACTGTCACCTAGGTTGTCTGTTTAAACATATATAAGACTTACAACTGACTATAAAGCAGGTTTCCTGAAAAATATAGAACTATAAATTCATTCTCATCATACTGAGGAGCCAATTGGCAGGCATTTTGTTCCATTTGCCCTTCCTATCACACTTTTCCGCTGAGAGCTCAAGATTTTTTGTTGGACAGAAACAAAGTCAGCATGTATACTCTCACAAACATCAGTGTTTAGCAAATTAATGTTTGTCTGTATTGCCTGCTGCCAAAGACCAGGTTTCCAGTATTTATTATCATTGTGAGCATATGTTATAGAGTATCTTTTATGAAAAGTTTTGATGACATCTTCAAGATGCAATCACAGTTGCTGGATAATTTCACTTTATATTGTAGAAAATCTGTAGAAGAAACAGTAAAGATAGAGATAGGCATGACATAGAGACCCATGATTAAAGTGAATGAGTTGTTCAAATATTCTTTGCTGTTGGACCTGAGGTACAGTGTCTGAATCTTTACCTAATTTGGGAATTATGTCATCTGGAGTGTCTCCTGTGTTTTGATGTACTTTAAACCACATGGGAAAATAGGTGTACATCAGATTTCTTGATAAGGTAATTAAAGTAATGAAAAAAACTTCTTGGAAAATTTACCAAATAATTTTTAATTATCAGATTGGATGGTAGTCAGGCAGATATAAAATGCAAGAACAAGCTGTGGATGAAACAACAGGATATCAGCACTGATTGAGTATTTAGAAACATGTAATGGAAAGGTGTTGTATTTGTGGCTGACTATTGTGGCTTTTTGGTTAAAAAAATTCCTTAAACTCAGAAAAATAGAAGTGATTTGTAGGAACAATTCTGATATTTATGGAAAATAAAAAAATTGCATAACATCTTCAATGATGTATTCATCCTTGATTTATCCTGACTGGAAGTATTATTTTGTTATAGTTTTTCAATTACTTCTCATATGGAGTCCCCTTAAACACTTTGACCGTGTAAGCCTTGGTTAATATCTGACCATTCCATTTGTGGTGAAAAGTTTCAAGGTCTCTCCATTGTGGCAAAACTAAGTACAGCCAGCGGCTGAACCAAATGACATTTTTGCACAAATGTTTTGAAGGTGAATTGCTGGCCCATGTATGGTTTATAAGAAGCTAGGAACCTCATTATTGCAGTGGGTCAAGTTTCCTGCATTTTGTCCAGTACATGCTGTGATGTTGTGACTAGACACAAAGTTGTTTTGGTAACCTTTACCTGGTGTATCAAGTTATTGTACCATTGCTTGCCCAGCTCCGTTGTTCAATTCTGAGTAAATTGGATCGTTTTCCCTGGAGGCTGAAATCAAATGCATTCTTGTCTACACTCCGTGATGAAGTCACTTCCATCTGTGTTGTTCTGTGATTTGAACTTGCTCATGTACAACAGTGAGTGACTGTCAGTAGATTTCTGTTTACTCATTGACCTTTTCTGTAGTCAATTTTCTGCAATACTTAAACTTTTTTTGCATCTTTTTTCAGTATTATCCTGACCATTTTTGCATCAGAATTGTCAGTATCACAAAAAATTGAACTCTGTCGTAACATCGTTACTTGAATGAATACGTTGAATGAAGTGTTTTAATCCGCCTGATTATAAAAACAAGTAACCAGACAAATGACAACTAGGCCAAATTCTACATCAGGTATCAGAACTACTTTCTATTTTTCTGTCGTTCATTTCATTTTACTTCATTCCCAACACCCCTACCCTATAGCCTGCTCATTACAGGTCACAGCTCCCAATTTCGTCAACAACAGTGCACGGTGATTTTCTAATGATTAGTTACAGTGTTGGGCATTGTGGTACCTGGGTTCTTTTCCTAATTGGACATGGATAATTGAAGACAGCTGGCAAAACGAGTAAGCTGCAACCACTGTTAGGGATTTTTGATCAGCAATTATTGGATGAATCTGGATAGAGTTACAAATAATCTCACGCCCTGTCAATAATTGCAGATGTAATGATGAACACAGATACGGAGACTCTGATTATTATCTTTCGTGTGATCATCTCATCTTACTTTGCATACCATGAGGCTGCCACCCTTTTGAAAATCAATATCAGATACCACTTCCGAAGTCATTCCAAATTAAGATTATGTCACTTTTTTGCAACGCTATGGCTGACAAATGACATCATCGAGAAAAGTTGGTTGAAACCAGACAATACTTATAATTTATACATCCTGGGTGAAAAAAAATTGTCACACTTTATGGCCATCAAATCTTATTATTGTCAATTTTTTTAATTATGTAATAGTAATAATCACCATGTTATCTTCCAATTTCATTAAAGCCCCTGTAGCTGTAACTCTTGAAATTTGTTGACCTGAAAATTTCTATTTTCTCTGGTGGTTTCTTTAAATTCTACAGATTTAAAGGATATACCGGTAGTCTTTTACCACTGAAAAATTGGACAAGTAAATTTAAATTTTGACCGTTATTTTGATTTCCCGCCATTTTTAAAAATTGGTAATATTTCAAAGAAAACATGGCATATGATGTCCCAGTGCAAAGCATTCAGCACTATATGCATTATAATGGACTACTCTGTTGTTTCTGTGAAGATTCCAATGCATATATGCACTGCGTACTGTGTTTTTGCTTTATCTGCATGAGGGCGCCATTTTTTGTTTGGGCAAACATTTATTATTTATCTTGCTCAAAATTGCACATGCAGTCCCAGTGGACAGTTTATTCTACCTGTATAACCACCCCTAAATGAGTACATTCCCATGAACTTGTTATATTTTGGAAGTAAAATTACAAAAAATAAGGCTAAAAGATACAGCTATAGGGCCTTTAATGACAGTGGAAGATTATTCCTAGATTAGTTTCTAAAAGCAGAAAATTGAAGGAACACATTGGGCAGGTGCATGGACTTGCCACATATATGCTAAGACTGATCTAGCCAAAAATGGATGTGTATATGAAAACGCTGCAGGGTAAACACAAACTCTATTTTGCAGAAAGCGGTTCTCTCTAACAACTTGCAATGACTCACACCTGTATTGCTTTATTACTTTCTCAAATGCTTTAATGTAACAGACGTGAGCACTTTGTAGTTCAGAGGTCTTGTATATCTGAGAAAAGGTGAGGAAAAAGTTATCACAACTCATGGTATGAGGTAATAATTCCTCAAAGTGTTATATTCAAAATTAAAAACTAATGAAGTAGCTGATATGGACAGTTAGCTTTGATGTAATTTCTCTGAGCAAGCAATGAAGCAGCATTTTTTGATGAATTTTGATGAGAGAGTTGAGTTGTCCATTGAACTCTCCTCAGTGAATCTTCTAAAATAATTTCTTCTGATCATATTTCCACATCTGCCGACGTTATTTTGTTTTTGCTTAAGTTTCCTGTGAGAGTTAAAACTTAATGAACTAAAATTAGTTTGTCAAATGACAACATAACAAGATGAATTGAGTTTTTTTAATTTACTGTAATTTTTCAGTCGTATGATGAATCAGAGAACCAGTAGCAAAGTCATTTTGTCTCTCTTGAAAGTATTTGAAAGAGTGAGAATGTTCCAGGATGAAGAAAAAATCTTGAATCATGATGTTGGTTTCCAAGTCAGGTTGAGTTTTGGGAAGAATTGACTTTTTACAATAGTTGATGGTTCATCAAAAGCACATGTTTTCCATTTTGAATCTATAGAACAAAGAACGAGAGTTATTCAGATTGATTTTCAGATCATAAGATGGGAGAGAGATGTGAATTTTCTTTCCAACTTTGCTATTGACTTCAAATGAAAGCTTCTGAGATTTAACTGAGACACAATGCTTGCCAAGCAAATCACACATAAAAGAGATCAGTACAACTTTGTCATCCATTAGATAATAAACTGAAAAGAAAATGATCATAGTCTGTACGAAGATCTTTGAAAATCTCATTCTGTTTTATTTTGTGAAAGAACGTGAGTTCCCTTTGAATGTGAGCTAAACTATCCTCTGCACCCAAGTAGTAAGATCACTTTCAGAAATTTGAAATATTAAAAACTTTGTGTCTTTCTTATGTTTTATCAATTACAGCCGGAGGTTACTGCTCTTCTGTCATGGGAGGGTAACTTTTTCTGTGAGTAGTGTCAGTGCCGTGGGTGTTACGGAGGAACATCAAACGCACAGATACACAGCAATCATCAATTACAGAGTGTCGCCTCGAGGATGAAGCAATTTTAATTTTCACATCTGTCCAATGTATTTTGCTCCGTTTCCTTTACTGGTAAAATTTCACCCTTCCTTTGTCACTACATAAAAAAGGTTTTGTTTTGCATTTTGAAACTATGGTGTTTATTTATTTATTATTTTGAAACTATAATTTTTATTTCTTTATTTTTTTTTGGTGATTAATACATTTTTATTTGCTTGTTTTTTTCGTGAGAGATAATGAGTTTTGATATATGTCTTCCAGCAAGGTCATCCAATGGAGTTTGTCATAATATTCATGCAAAATAGTCCTGACTAATTTTGGTCAAAAGATTGAGCTGAACTCTACTTATTTCATGAAGATGGAGATATGTAATGGTACACTTCTTGCAGCAGGGGTGATTTTAATGCCAAGTGCCCTAAGTCATTGAAAATATGCACGATCATGCAAATAAGTTTTGTACATGTATATACAACCACGCACACCTCCCAGCACCTCAAAGTGCATACATACACTACAAACAGCCATGGACATTGCTGTGTTTCCCACAGCTGGCAATGCTATCGTCAGAGCTGCCAGCCTATTACCCAAGATGCAGTTTGATAATCTGTTGTACTCTGGTGTGCATGTAGATGACATATTGGTCTGTCACTTATGATTGATATTTCAATTCTTTCTGTTTATTCAAGAGTCAAGCATTTGAATCTTCTCAGTTATCTTAAATCTACCAGAGACTAGATTTCTTGTAGAGTTTTACACAGAGCAGTAACACCTCCACAAGAAATTCCCCATCAATCTTTTCCAAGTCAAAGATTTGCTGTCAATTTTTTCCAGTATTTTTGTTCCATCTGTAAATAGGTCATTGTTCTAGTTTCAGAATTCATGTTGAATGCATAGTGTTTAACTGTTCAGCACAAACTGTGTACGTGTGTAGTGTCCAGCATCGTTGTTGACATCGAGTTGCGATATTACTCATCGCAGACTTTATTTGTCAACATAACATTTCATTCTGTACACAAAGAACTGTGTTTGTGCATGGTATGTTCAGAGATTGTGCTTGATGAGGAAAATACTTACTTTGTATTTCAACATACTTATAATATGGAGAAGAAGAAAGTATACTATTTTCTGCAAACAAATGATATAAACATCATAGTTACTGCTATTACTGTAATTGTTCCTTTGAAGTAGAACATTATGGTTTCCTGAGATTTCAAGAGACAGCAATCTGTTCTATCTCCTTTTCTCTGCTGACATGTGACGTTGATGCTTTGATGATTGAGGTCTTATGGTAAAATTGTGAAGATGAACACAATTTTAATGGAAAGTGTTACTGGCTGGTGTACATCTAAGCCTGTTTGGCAAGACGGTCTGTAAACACCCCTGTGATAACTGTTGAGAAATCACTGCTAATAGCTGCCAATTATGTCGTAAACAAGTGATCTCTTTTCAGACAAGCCTAGTGTGAATCAATGAAGTCAGTACATCTCATGATATTGCTATCTGTCACAGTCTCACTTTTTGGAAACTTTCTCAAATCTGTCATGGACAACCACGGTCACTTCACTCCCACACCACTGCAGCAAAATTCTGATTTTTAACCAGATGGAGAGGCGGAGAGTTGAGGACTCATGGGTGGACAATAGACTGCTGACAAAAGATTTAAAATGGTTCAACTCTTTGTCAAATGTTTCACAATGCATGTCCCATCATAAATTGTGAACTTCAATGCCAATTTAGGACTCAATTAAAGTAAATTTTTGTTAAGACGAATATTTTTCCACTCTGTTGAGTACCACATCCTAATATGTTCATCTCTCAACTGAGGAAAGTGACATGAAAACCAAATACATGTACTCATTGGCTCCAGAGTGGGTGCGTCATGTACACCAGTACCAACCCATATCAAAACAAAATCATTTCTGTATGCACAGCATTCAAACATCTGCCAATACAGTACTGCAGATCAGTTTATAAACAAAGTGTGCATTGTGGTTCCCTGATAGAAACCTCTTTCTACTCTCTGTGTTTAGACTTTCTCACATCCTGGGCTGTGCACCCTGTTCAAACTCTACTCAGTTTAATTAACTGAATTGTAATTCTTTCAAGGTCTGTAACTGGGAAGGTTGTAGATGTCCACTCCCAGAAAACAAAGCACTTCCACATTGTTCCCCATCTGTACTCACTGTGTACATACTCCAAATGCATTTACCAGAAGTCTAGAAAGTTTTCAGGTTTTCTGTTGTTGTAGTATAATATCAGATTTTGTCTGGCACTGTTAGTGGAGTTTGTCAACCTCTTAACGACGGATGTGACCGTGATGCAGGACACCTGTGTGAGGATTAGACCCCTCAGTGAAACTCTTTAGCAGTTCATGGTTAGGTCAGAATGTCCTCCTGAAGAAGCGTTCAGTCTTTGATCGTGGGAGAGTCTTTTGGAAATTGTGCCAAGCAACTCTAATGTATTGATTTGTCAAACATACTGCGTGATGATGTGTAATAACACGGCAGTGTGCACTCTTTTTGAATTTATAATCAAACAAGATGTGGCTTTGAAGTTAAAGATAGAAGGGCAATGTTGTTTGTTTTTGGACTGAATGACAGAACAGAAGGATGCAACTAAGTGAAAGATTTGACACTTTTAAGATGTATTATAGCTTTGTTCATAAGTTTCACAATATTAATTTATGTGATATGCTGCCTGAACTTTATTTGTTCCATGAGCCATACTAGTTGAGGAGGAGGATATTGGATACCTATGTTTGAAAAGCAAATTCACTCTTCAAACAGATTTGATTCACTGTGCAGCCTGAGGGCCCAGCTCCATTGTTAATTTATGCCTTTCCATGCTTCATTGATGTGTCCAAAAGTAAGGAAATACGTACATGCAAATGTTACCAAAATATCCCGGGGGCTCAACTTGTTTCCCCAGAGGGGGTATTAACATAGGTTGGAATGGTTCAGATTCTAGCCCTGTTGTCATGTAAATCCAATGTTTTCAAATATTATTTGGATTTCATTGAAATTGTCAAGCACATTGACAGGTGGACAATCAGAACTCTCCTCTTTGTGTTTTTGTTGTTTTGTTTCTTGGTGCATGTGTGTGCCAAGCGCTATCGGAATACATTTTCAGTGACTTGGTAAAAGCCTTTATACACTCTGTGTCCACACACATCTGAGATGAAGAGAATGACAGTGAGATATGCTTGGAATTTTCACTGAAAAGCAAAGGTTCTTTCAGCCAAGTGGCTCATTTTCTGGGCTCTTTTTTGTCTTTGAGAGTTCTTCTAATGGTACTATGCGTCTCAAGTAGTCACAGCCAAAACACTTCAGATCAAGTAAGAAGGCCTACTGGTCGGACAGTGAAGAGACAATCTTATTTCTCTTATTTTTTCCAGTCTTCAGCCAATAAAATGTCATTGTCTTCAAGAGAAGTAAGGTTGTCTAGAAATCAGGAATAAAAGTATTATAGACTTTATTTGAAATTTTCATTATCTGCTCAAAAATGTTAAGGTTTTATTAAGGTATAATAATATTTTTCACTCTCGAAAAAAAAAATGTTCTTTATGCTTCTCCCTTAAGCATGTGAAAATACCATCCAATAAAAAAATGACACAATTTTTTGTTCCTTCTCACAAATTGCTACTATTATCTGAGCGTTCAATGTCTTTCAGATTCTCTAGAAGAACTGGATAGTATTGAAGGGAAGGAAAAGTGAAATGATAGCTTTTGAAGAAACGTTTTGTTTGATATTTTGTTTGTAACTTCCAATGAATACGCTGTTAAGAGTTTTATTTCAAGAAAATATGTTCCCAGATTCAAATTTTGCCCTTCAGAGAAGAACAGAATTTCTGTTTCTGTTATAATTTATCTTTTATTCTGAAAGGACATTCTTGAAATGCTTTTTGTTGTCTACATGGTACATTGAAATGACCAATGTCAGCACAGAATTGTCTCTTTGAAAAAAATGACCAATAAAACAAAAGCCATTGTCAACATGGAAATTGATTCTGAAGGTTGCTTTGACATGTCCAACAAAATGCAGTGTAGGGCAAACACCTCAACGTTATGTATTCCAAAGTCTTGTATCTAGCTCTGATAATTTGAGTTCAAAATGAATTTTAGCTTCTAGACTGTGCATACATGCAGCCTTCACCACCATTAGGAATGTGACGGTCTCCATCACTAGGACCGTGACGGTCTCCACCACTAGGACCGTGACGGTCTCCACCACTAGGACTATGATGATCACCACCAGGAATATGACATCAAAATTTCAAAGTTGTCTGTGCGCTGTATTGATATAACACGTGTGGTGCAGAATGGATGTGTGTTCTTGTCCAGCCCAAGCTAGACTTGATGAAAGGGTCAATTAGCTTTTCAAGTGTTCTACTCTTCTGCAGTACTTCAGCTTCCTGTTACCCTATTATGAAGCTTATATTTGCCATTCCATAGCTACACAAAATGTCCAAAATGATGTAGGAAATGCCATCATGGGCATGTTTTTATTGCCTTTTTTGAGTGTTAATTAACCTACAGTACATGTATGGTCAATAGCAGTGTGTTTGTAATAAATGACTCATGATCCAGCTAAAACTGTATTGGATTTATTTTAAAATTAGCAGACGAAGAGTATTTCAGCCACTGTGAAACAAAAAAACATGAAATTTTTGAATTTTAAAACAATGAGTCCAACCATTTACATATCAACAAAGGAAGATCATCAAAATTACATTAGAAAGGTAAAAGGGGTCATAACTTGTTGTGTTTTCATTCCTGTTTCTTGACATAGAAACCTATCAGAGCAAGACAAAGCATCTTTTACCATCTGATACTGTCTTTGTTAGCGAGTTTGGAACTATTTAGTCTGGAATGAAGGTAAAATTCAAGTCACCATGTTTGAATTCTTTTCAATGAAATTCTTTCCATGCTTCTGATGGTTTCCAGCCAAGCATGATTTGGCCAATGAATCGTAAACAGTCGACAGTTTTTTGAAATTTTCCTCAAGATTTTGAAGCAGACAAGCCCTCCAGATGGAGAGTAAGGCAGATGAAATCATTCTGAAGCTGTTACAAGATGACAAACAGATATCTGTCTATATTACAGGTTTTGTACATTTTGATCATTGTTGCCAAAAAAAAGGGATTTTTTTTTCACCATTTCAGAATTCACACCAGTAGATTATCTGCAGACATAGTGACAGGCTCCAGGGGATACCATAACATTGTTGAGTTTTCTGGTTTATTGTTAGAATACTGGCTGCTGTGGAAATCCCAGTTGCCTGTCCACCGTGTTTTCACAGACCGTTTAGATAACCCGTTTTCTGAAACCAAGCGTCAACAATGCCTTCAAATTCAGTCATTCCTCAGTGGATATGCCAGTCTTTCAAATATTTTCTGAATTCTTTTTTCCATTTACCAAACTATTCAAGTCCGTCTAGGAGTCAACTCTCAAGAGACTGGAAAAAAAGAAAACAGAAGAAGAAGAAAGAAAATCACATAACTGAAAATCACTTGAATTCCAAATATCTGTTTGGAGTTATCTGAATCTTTGCAAAGCAAAAACAGCTTTCAACAATATGGTTACTTGGATTGACGTACACACACTTAACATTCCAAACATTTGAGAAATCAGTGATAAACTGTTGAACGTTAAAGGTGTGCACCACGTGCATGGCAGGACGTCTTTGATGTGTCTTGGACTGTGTTTTTTCAGCGATAAGATGATGAATGCTAAAAGGTTTGGAACACGCGCTTGGTTTTGACTTCCTTGGTGTTCCGAGGAGTTTGTTGTTTCTGGATAATTGCAAAGTTATGAATTCCTTGTGCAGTCGTCAAATGCCACCTTTGGCTCATTAGTGACCAAAAGAGTTTTTTATGGCACGACACAAAAAGTACAAAAAACTTTCCTCTTGGAAGCATTCAAAAAATTAAGGACCTGTCTATGAGCGGGAAATATTGGTTTATTTTGTTCCAAATGGTTTACCATTCACAAGCTGTGACTTCCTATGGTGACTAGCTCCCGACCAGCCCAGACTCACGTAGTGTTTGCCTGCTTTCAACTGACAGACTGACTTGATGTAGGCAGCTATAGATCTTGTTAAAACAAATTATGCTTTAACAAAAGAGTTAGTGAAGCATGGACAAAGACTGAAGCACATGATATTTTATCTAGTGTGTGTGTGTACGGGAAATAATGAAGTGGTCATATTGTCACAGCGATTTCTCTGTGCCTGAATACAGACTTTCAAAACTCTGTGTCTCAATATCTTGCCATTTGCAGTTCCAATAGTGGCATCTATATAAGACATTTGTACATCCTGTAAGAAATGGATTGTTTGCCATATACTGTTAAAAAAATCAATATAGATTTTTTTATACTGTTTGACATTATCTGAAAAGGCATTAAAGAACCCTGAAAATGAAACTCAGTGAATGTCAAACAAGACATCCAGATATTTTCCATCAACAAAGACACTTCTAGTTTTGATGGATGGCTATTTTCAATGACAAAAGATGAGCCGTTTGTGTTTGACTTCCAAGTTTTGCACATTGTTTCAAATATCACAATGCTGTTTACTATTTTGAAGAAAAGTATTTTATTAGTTTCCCTGCAATATACCGATACATAATGTAGAATTGAAAGAGAGTACATCAGCTGTCAAAAAATAAGAGATGCACCATTTAATCTTGCAGAGTGGTTAGAATCAGGACACATTTTTTTGCCTCATAATATTTGAAATTTTTCCCTAATAGGCAGGGAATGCATCTTTTTTTCCAGACTGCTACTCTTCTTACCAGTTTCTAGTTGTGAGGTTTCTGAAATTGTTGCTCTACAAATATCCATGTTTCAACAGACTCCTCCCAAGATTTAATGATACACTTCTATTCTATACTACAGTATCTCATTAATTAAAGTGACTCATCAACCGACAGCCAATGACATCCCACCGGACCAATGACATCACAGACAAGCTGTGTTTCAGCAAATGTATGGCTTAGTCAGTCAATCCTTGTACTTCAGCTTCTGTACCTGACGCTGACGGTACCATGATATGAAAGTACCATGATGTGACGGTACCATGATGTGAAAGTACCATTACAAAGATTGATGCAAAAAAAGTGAGGTTTTCTTCTTCTCATGTCATCAGAAGTTGAATTCCAGAATTCTTCCATCAGAGTAGAGGGTGCCACTTGATCACAACCTTTGGGAAAAGTCTCAATGGAACTCATGGCCGATAATACACATTTCAATTTTCCATGTTACTGAAAAAGAACTCTCCCCATTGAGTGTCAAAGCCCGGCACAAGGACAGTTTTGTTATTTTTAAATCAGGCGGCAGTTAACACTTCATTACCAAGCTAAACAGAAAGTGTGGATGGTGGAAGCTGTTAGGTTATTATGGTCTTTGTTACTGCGCAGATAAGGTGTTAGTGTTTGTGAATCAAATGTTTATTTTGTAGTATTTGAAGGTGTTTGTGAAAAAATAAACAGAGATTTTGTTAAGAGTTTAATTAATTTTATTTAATTTGTCCCTCAGCTTATTTTTCCCACATTTTAATCGTGGAGCCATTCTTTTGTGGATTTCTTTTACATTCAAAGATTTATTGCAGAATATTCTGTTTCACAAAGATACATGTGAATATCCACACACTGAGTTCAGTGTTTCACACACTAACAAAGTTTGACAGAACGCTTCATCGACAACCTTTCCACAGTTTTGCTATGACACCCCCAAACTTAGCTTTTGGGGCATCATATCAAAACTTCAGATAGTTTGCAGACAACAGAATGTGTTATTGAGTTGGGGACAATGAATGTTTGATCTCTGAAGCTTGCAAAATGCAAGAAGATCTGTGAGAACAAGTTTCTCTCATGACAGGCAATTTGTTACAGTATGAATTCGTCTTTGTACCAGTGCAAGATTTACTACACGGTACAGAAAAGTTTTTGTGAAATGCAATGAGCCTTTTAAGCTCAGATAAGCTCAGAAATATTGTCAAGATATGTGGCAAAACAATTAAAAACATACAAAGCTAAAGGAAGACCATTTCCAATCAATTAACAATTGAAATTAGACGAGTCATTGAAGGAGAGAATATGTCAGTGAAGATAAATGATATGAAAATGAGAAGTAAGTACTTCACTGTTCAGCTTGAAAGTGAAATTTACAAGATACATGAAATTTCTTATTTGTATGTCCATCCAAATGTTTTTTGCTTTTTGCATGATTTGAAGTGTGTAGTATGGGAGTAGATAGTTCATAAGACAGCAATTTAATCTTGACATTTTAAATATGAAATGTTATACCTCTTAAATTCATCAGATTCATATCAGTAGATCAACAATGTCTTACATTCACTGAATCTTGATATTTTCAAGCAAATATAGAAGACATTTGTTGTGTTTATCAATTTTGATGGGAACTTTGTTCATGGCATGTTCCAGTCTAGTGGTTCAATGAAAGAGAAAGAGCAAATTGTTTGGAGTCTGGCAGTGCAAAAGTGCACAGAGGTCATAGGTGCAAAGGTCAACACAGAGAGGTCACATGAGTATTAGCTTTCCAGTATCAATCCATGCGGTGTTGTCATCTTTCATACATCAGACTTCCCCAACAAATAAATAAAATCAAATCTCATTATTTCATCTATTACTGCATAGAAAGTAGAAGACCATGATTACTCAAAGTCATTATGTCTGTAAATAGATTTTTATATGTTGAACAAGAGAAAAAGAACACTACCCAAACATCATCATTGAAGATTCGGTGAATATGAAATACAGTATTGGCGAGGAGTTTATAATCAATTTGAAAATATTTACACAGAGAGTCTATTAAAAAGATCAGCAAAACAAGATTAAAATTATAAAAATATACAGAACCTTTAATACATTTGCCACAATATGGAACAAAATCTAATATTTAAATGAGTATTTATGATATAAAAATGCCAAAACATCAATATTAAAATTTCTGATATCAATGTAAAATGTTTGTTATGACAGATGTGTTTGAGTTAGCAAAAATATGTTCATTATGAGGTAGGCAAGGCACAAATTGATGTTTGCTGTTTGTATAGAGTTCATGAGTTACTAAACCCACATAGAACAGCTTTATTTATCAATATTTTGGGTAACAGTTGAATCTGAAGTTACATATTAATGATCAGAAAATGTGAATATGAGGAAATACCTGTTTATTTAATAGCGCTACTGTAATACAAAGCAGGCATTCATAATTACTATCAGTTTAGAATGACATTTATGACCTTTGATACAGAGGTCATGATAAGGTCATGTCATATTTTGCATCACATACAGTCTCCACGCTTGAACAGCATGGAATCCACAGACCAATCAATGAACCCGGATAATAATTTTTTACAAGTGTTTGGATTTTCTCATCTATTAAGAAGATATCGTTGCAACCATCAAGCTGACCGTAAATTTTACATGAGTCTATTACTGCAGAGGTTAATTTTGTTGACATATATCTGTTTTTCAATGTTTAACAATTACTCACTTGGTGGCTATTAGACCAGTGGTAAAATTCTCTGGGGATTGCCTCATGTATTTTTAATGCCCAGGGTTATGCTATACTGGTTTTCATTGAGTTTAATTCACATCTGTGGGTTTTTCACTGTCAATGGGGGCTTACCTCACTGACTTGTTAAAATTTCTTAGATCAATATTTATGAAAAAGAAACCACTATTTCAAGAATGAAAGAAACTCCACCTATACTGAGACATGATGGTTGAAAACAGATTTCTAAATGAAGTGAAAAGTATCAATTTGTGAGCAGAATTTGTTGAGGGTTGTTAGCAAAATCAAATGTTAGTTTTATTCAAAGGTTAATAGCAATCTGGATGGCTCATACTGCCTTTGAGGGTGATTATATTAAAGACTTCCTTCATCATGGGAGTGTATTCCAACAATCAGTGGCTGATAGTCAGTTGTAGGTAAGACAGAATGACATACAACACTGCTCTGGGCTGATTTCCTGATTTATACACTCCACTATGAACCATACTGTTGTAGTTTCAGAGTAAACTCAGTATGTATACAACGCTTTGTAATGTGACACACTGGAAAACCTTCCCACAATGCATCATTTTCTGAATAAGCCATTTCTTTAGAAGTGTGAGACTGAAGGAGTTGAAAGTAAAATAAACGATACCGTCACATGCATGAATGTGTGAAAATGTCACCACTTGTCACAAACCTTTGCCATCCAACATGCCACCATTAAATTTCATATACCACCAGGGAAATGTTGAAATTGTTTCACGGAATAAATGTAATGAAAGGTTGGTGTCTGCGGCTTCTTCTAACGCTGTGTGCAGCTGATGTTGTCATTGAGTCAGTGAAGAGAGGACAAGCTCACTGCACACAATTAATACAGAATTAACGATGTTTCTTTTTCACAATAATAATTGTGATAGGCTGGAGAACATTAGAGGGAAATAAATTACAATATCTACCAAAGTAGAACAATAAATTCCCATGTCGCCTTCTAAGGCAGGTGGTAAATAACAATTTATGTGACTGGAGAATTGTAATCGCAAGACACATTCCATCACACTTAACTTTATGGATCGCTAATTAGACAATGTATGGTCAGCCAAGAGCGTGATCAAATATGACAATTTGAAATATTGCAGATGCCTTTAGATCAATTCAAATTTACACACATCTTTTCATGAAACAATTCAACCATTAAGTCAAATGTTTATCGTGAAAAAGAAGATATCCTCCATGAATAGTCATTGAAAAAACTGTTAAATATTGACAGAAATGTAGCTCTAGGCTTTGGCAATTTTTCCAGTGAAATTTACAAATTACAGAGTAGCAGTTTGACTAAAAATAGGCTAAAAATAAGTCTAATGTTAATTTTCTTGTAGGACCAGATGTCTATGAAATCTATAACACCTCTCTTTTCTCTCTGTCTTTATATATATATATATATATATATATATATATATATATATATATATATATATATATATATATATATATATATATATATATATATATATATATATATATATATATATATCATGACATGTACATTAATCACACTGCCAGGATACAACTGAAAATCATAAAAGCATTCTTCATCAATAAACTACCTTACTCTTTCCATGATTCTGATCAGTCAAAAGTTCTCCACATTTCAAACAATCACACTTGTAGAGGCCTTCTTTATTTTCTGTGTTGAAATCACCAAATGTTAACCATGATCCCCTTGACTTCGCAGCCAATCAAGCCTCAGAATGGGACAGCCAATAATATACTGCCTACTCCATCAGCAATGACAGTATCTTGTGTCCCCTTCAATGTTTCGTTTCCTCGTGTGCTGTTTATTAAAGAGTTTCCATGGTGTGATTCATAGCAGTTGATGAGCTCCAATATACAGTGTAAATTGCCCACCGCTGACTTCCATATATCACTGTCACCTCTATTCATTATATCATCCCAATAATTGTCCGGTCTCTGTGCAACAGTAGTGCACACATCAACTTTCTCTCTCTCTCTTGAGTTCACAGAATGAACAAGAACATTTCTTGTAGCCACCCATACTCACAGAAAATTCAAATTTTATTCTCAGAATTTTCCAGCTGTCATCCTGAAATTTTCCACCCTACATTTTAATTTGAAACATTTTCCATGAAAATTTCCTGAATTTTCCTGCTGAATATGTAGCCCATACTATGTTAACATTTAGCTTTCCAAATATTTCATTATATTTCTCTTACTATTTGTATCTTGAGTCAAAAATGAGAAAAAAAAATCATTTTCAAGTAACCATTGTGAATACAAGCATTTGACAGTATTTAATACAGTGAAAAACTTCAAATGAGATATCTTGAAAATTTGTTGATAGCAGTGGATTTTTAATGTATAGAAATAATTTCATTGTGCAGAATTAGAAATTTATTTTTCGTATATTTGGTACAAGTATCTTGAAAGAGGGTGTGAGGGCAAGGTGTTTAAGCCTAAGGTAGATATGGCATCTACGTGTATGTTTGAGGAAAGTATGTGATGATAACAACAAACAAACATAATTGACTGCTAGTAAATAATACAGAAATGCCAATGTGACCTCTCTGTGTTCATGATGAAGATTTCCTAGTGCCCTCGTAGGTTTGTGATCGTAGGTCATCAATTCTGACTGAAAAATAAGAGAAGAAAAATTCCACTGATACATAATTTAAATGCCACTGTTATTCTGGAAATTATTTATATTCCATTTTATGGCATCTGTAATCAGAGACAATGTTTAACTGAGGATTGAAAATGAAACATTCATAAATCTAGTGATGTAATTATTGTCAATGAGAGAGCAGTCTGTATTGGCTATAGGGTGAAAAAAAACAGAACGATGCTTGTGGAATGTGCAGCGGTGAGGGTTTAAATGCAGTGTTCCTGTAGCTAGCTGTGAGCAAACTATTTACTCTCTGTACAGATTTCCAACAATGCAGTTTTGTCTTTGCAACATGACTTGGTGAAAACCTTTGTCTGCTGAAATAAATTGACAATTTGTCAGAGTACCAGGTGGAATCAAAGATTTAGAAATGTTCAGGAAATATGTTATGCTGTATGAAATATTGCACAATGCATGAATATTTCATGAGGTATTAATCATGATATAATAATAAAGGATCTCACAGCTGTATCATAAACACATCCATCTCATGATTTCAGAAAGGAAGACTGGATAGAGCTGCATGGAATTTACACTGACAGATTCAGTATTGTATGGATAAGATGGCGGAGCCACCCATAGCCATGAATGGGTGATCTACTAACTCCAACCCTTACCTTAGGGTCAGAGATGGCGGTGCCACCCATAGCCATGAATGGGTGATCTACTAACTCCAACCCTTACCTTAGGGTCAGAGATGGCGGTGCCACCCATACAAGACTGAATCTTTTCGTCTAAATTGAACTTAGAGTTTTCAGAGTACTGATATCTGTCAAAGTTATCAAACTTCACCATTAAAGGACCAGTAACACTGTTGATGATTTTTCATTATTTTCATATTGTATGCCAAGTGCAAGTTCTTATTCTACTTCCAGAAGAATGTTGAGATACCAATAAACTTGTCAACATGGTGTCTATATGTGTAAAATTGTTATCATTTACATTTGAATTCTAGTCCGGGCCAGAATTCGATTGTCAACAATAACAATATAGTTTACACATATACAGGCCCGAGTTGACAATGTGAATACTGTACATCTCAAGAATTGCTTTGCGGAGTAGAACAAGAAATTATGGTTGACATTTTGTAATAGATAAAAAAATAGTGACAAAAATCATCAGAAGTTTGCATTACTGGCCCTTTAAGGACCATTTAGTTTTCTTTCAATGTAGTTGTTTTTCTGCTTTATGTTTGCCATTAATCTGTGTAATCATATCAAATTTTGTACCAGTTCTGAAATCACAATTTGAAAGCAGAGAGCAGAAATTCATGTTTTGCCATTGTTTTGTTTCTTCTGCAATCTTAGAGAAAGTTTGGATTGGCTAAATTCTATGTGATTGGTGTGCCCGGAGTGATACATTCATAACAAAATTACAGTAGACTTGTACAGTCCTCTCAAAGCAAAGTTGCGGGTCAGAATTTTATGGAGTTTACCGAAATTTGTACACTTATGCCAGTCTATGGCTTTGTCAGTACATTGTTTGTATTGGTCTTCAGCATTTCCCATCATTCCTAGCTGATCCACATGCTTGTCACAACCCTGCTGTATCACAGCTGTTTGCATGTATATACACAAAACCATGGCTTTGTTGACTTGTTTGTGTAAAGTCCATGGTAAGATAACATGGGGAGACCTTCCAAATACATGTATGAGGTTGGAAATAAATTAGAGGAAGGTTGGAGGTTGAAACAATTTGGCAATAAATCAGGACAAATAGCGGACACTAATGGGGTTTTAATACTTATGGGAAAAGGGAGTGTGAGAGTTATCCAAATGAGCAGATGAGGTAAAGCCAACCTTTTATGAATGACAATAGACCCATAGAAAACAATGCATTGGTTTCAAATTGCCTTTCGTAAAATAGAGTGTAGATTTTCCAGTTTTGAACAAGGCAAGGAAGGAGGGGATTTCCGGGGACATGGTCATGCATAATAGAATGACCATGTCAAGGTTGTGTGGTTTGAATCAATCTGATGTGTGCTTCTCTGAGTGACTGAATTTTGAATGACTGTGTGGGTCCTTGGAGTTGTAACAGAAGTCTAGGGATTTGTTTGATTGTGTCTGCTAAATATTTCACCAAGCATCACTCATTTTGAAGGAATATTTATGATTTTTCATTCCATTGCCAGCTGTATGTGTCACAGTTTACAATACCTTTTCAGCTCAAGCTGTTATGGTATTGTTTCATTCAAACTATGAAACCAGAGAGTGTCTGGCGTTGACAGTGTGTCAAAAACAGTTGAATATAACTTAGCCTGCTTTTCTGCGAATTTCATCGCTGTCCTTGAAATTGTATCCCATGCACTGCAAACCATTGGTCAGCTATTCCCAGTTGGTATCATTGATGAATATCTGGGGCCATTGAAGCCCCATAGAGGGAGGTTTTAAATCACAAATACAGTAAAATATGTTACGAAAGAGTGAGAAACAGAGAAATAGAAACAAAAAAGTGAGAATGAGGATTGATGGTGTATGTGTGTTTATGTTTTACATTTATATTTTCCTCCATGTTCTTGATGTTGACTTTGCCAGCTTGTTTCAATCCGTAGTCATAGTTACCTACTACTGTTTCCTATTCAGAAGTTGTAAGTGGTTTGGAATCAAGCATTTATGACAAAACTGTAGTCCTAGTCAAATTTGGCAATTGAATAATAAACCTTTATGAGCAGATTAAAGTGATACATTGAATCTAAGATAGACTTTCTTTTCAAACAAAAATGTAGGGAATGAATTCCAATGAAAGCAAATGATGGCACTGTTATTCCTGAAAAGCATATTATTGATCTGTTGAAGTGAATCGTGCATGCTTCCTGTAACACTGCCATGTACAGTGGTCTGATTGTATACCTCTGTAGACAGCTCATAGTAGATGTCTGTATTGAAAAGGTGATTGGGAGTTCAGTGTGGAGGCGTGTTCTTTCGTATCAATTTTCACAGCCCGTTTTTAGCATAATGTGCACAAGAGTATGAAAGTGTTTTCCTTTTTTTGAAGATGTGTCAAAACTCTCTACCTATTTTGTAAAACAAGTAACATACAGCATTGACATGACAAAATGTTTGCCACAAAGTTGACTATGGCAAGATGATATAACCATTAAGATGCAGGGGTTGATTTCAGGTCACTGATGACAGCTAGAGATAACACTCAGACCATCAATTGTCTGTAGTGACATCATCCCCTTTTATCAGTTGTTAAGCTTGTCTTGATTATGCATATGTCAATAAGGGCTAATTTTTTATGTGTTTTTTTCCAATCTTAAGTACTGTACTTTGTCACAGAAAATGAAGTCAAATGAAGTATAAAATCAACAATATTACCACAGCCCACGGTTAGAGTGCCTGATGGCATTATTTGCGTATCACTCGTCCCAAATCCTCCGGGCGAGGATATCGTCTGATGTAACATTTGTTGGAAGTTTTATCACCTGTTTGGTAATACAAATTTTAATTTTTTTTCAATAGCCATAAGTATATTTTTGACAGTCATATATCTACATTGGAGTGCAATGTGCATGCAAAGCCTTGCAAATTTGCTGTAGCTAGGAAAATTGAAACGCACAAATTACTTAATTATCACATTAATTTTGGGTTTAGAACAGCCAATCACAAATCACTGGTACAAATAAAAAATAAAGTGCAAAATAATTTCATTGCCATTTGGTTTTATATGAAAATAATTCAGTTTTTGAAAGAAAATAATTGTCAATTGATGTTGCTTTTCTTGAAGAAAAGGACACTTTTTCAGGTTTGGAAAGGACAGAATTCATATTTTGTACTGTGTGCAAAGAATACACCATCCTTGCTGTGTTTTGACCTGCATGTGTGCCTTGTGTAATCTTGAAATCTTGTCTCTTCCACGTTGATTTTATGCAATATACAACGGTAGGAATGATTGACCCAGTGCTAAGGTTCAGTATTAAACACAAGTTAAATCATTTTGGTAATATTTCTTCAATGCCGAACACAACAGCATCAGTATATAAAGAGGAACCCACCAATATTGGCTGCTGCCCTCCGTGAAAACTCTCCCCTTGGAGAAAAGAATCTTTTTTTTTTAATTTCACAAAATCATATGAAGTCTGTTGGCTATATCTATCATTCAGAAAATGGCTGAATGATGTAATTTTTAACACAAACATATCTCAGCTTTTAAAGCAAAAGGAAGACAAGAAAGATGTTTGAATCATGAAATTTGTAGAGTTCTGTTGTGGAAGCACTCTGTAACCCCTTTTAGCAAAGTAATTTGTATGATAGCCCACTAGCTGTGAAGTCTCCTGACCTAGTCACCCCTCAGCTCCTTATGGTATAACCCATCTCACTATAGAAAACAAATCAGAAAAAAAATGAATTACTACACATGGTTTCTTGGGGGTGTTGCTTGAACTTGTAAGACAAATTATATTCATTAGGTTTGAAAATAAAGAGGTCATATTACACCTGCCTGCCTATTTATCTCTCTCCAGATTGGAATGAAAATTAAAGCATAATGCCTAACAGTCATATTGTGAAATTTGTCAAAAATTATGCACATCAATCACGGAAAACGTAGAACAAAATAGTTTTGCAGCTCCTGGTGTATGGTATGTTGTGGTTTTGATGTGGTTCAAATGTTTTCACAACAGCCGTTTCACCTTGATAAAAATTAATAGTTGTGTTGTTTCTACGTGCAGCGCGGCACATATGCCGTGATAAATCGTCTCATGAAATTTGTCATTTATTGAGACAGAAGTAGCCGACACACAAATGTTAAAGCCCACTCAATAAGCCGGTCTTAAATTCTGTTGTGTGGGCATTTTTGTGTTGTAGTGGATGTTTGTATGTACAACATTGCTATAAATGACTTTGCAAAGGGACACTGTTTTTAGCTTCTCACAGCGCTCACAACTGATTCTTTAACGACTAAATTTGAGACAGTTTCTCTCTTTCAGAAAGTGGACTACTGTAATTAAATTTTACCATTTCCTGCTTCTTATATTAATGTGAGAGATTTAATAGTATATTCAAATGTTGTATCCGAGTAGAGAATTTAAATATTTAAGAATTCTAGTATTGAAGTCTAGTACAGCCATGAAATTCTACTGTAATGTTTTTATCACAATGATATCTCTTCTGTTAAGTCATACTATGTTTTATGTGGTAATAGCTTCTCTATTTTTAGCTTTTCTGAATTTCTCACAAAATGCAGGATTGTCTCTAACAAATTGTAATAAGGAACATTGGTCATTACATCATAATGAAAAATCTGACACAAACTTGACTGAGTGTAATGTTTAGTTCAAAAGTCTGACTGAGAGAAATCAAGTTCAATGCGTTGTGACAACTTGGTTTTCTCATCAAATTGCTAGTCTAGAATCGTTCCAATAGTTGAGCCACGGCCATCTCGTACATTTAATTGATCCAATAACCTCCACAGACAGGGCCAACAGCTTGAAATCAGAGCAATTTATCAGGTAACCACTCATTGGTGTTTTCACAGCACACAGTATACAGCCTAGGTGGATTTAGTAGACAATATCGGAGATAAAGGCTGTTATATAGCTGTTAATCACAGAAATCACTTTTGACAGGGCATGGCTAGTAACTGCAGTCAGACCCCTGATTGGAACAGAGTCGGTGTTATCGGCCTTGGTAACCATGTGGTTGACCTCAAACATATTTGTCTGATGTTATGTTGATGCTTGTCTGATGCAGTCACCTCAGCCTTATAACATGGCTTTCCCATTAGGAGGGTGTGTTGTGGTGGCCCCACATTGTCTGATGATGTTGAGAACAGACAGACATGAAACAGAAATGTTTCTGCTTTGCAGTATGTGTCAGTGAGTCACGATGCCTGTTGGAATTTAAGCGTATCTCTTCTGTGCCATTATTTGAGTATATTTTATGTCTGTATGATAATCATATGTGTGTTTAATAAGGTTACAAAGCTGAGATAGTCTGTTACTACATACTGTCCTACCACTCCTCATGTTACAGTTTCCCAGAATGCAATAGTAGCGCGCAATTTGTCAAACATTCCCTCGTTAAGCATATGTACTGTCTTTTTAACATGTATTCTACCATCCTGGGTATCACTTTGAAACAATTTGGACATTCATGGCAAAATGGGAAATAAAACTTTGAAAGATGCTTGTAAGCAAACAGTGTAAGGAAGTCTGATCATGTGGTCAGGGTACACAGTCAACATTGTAATAACAGCACCAGCAGAAGCTTGAATAATCTAATATGGTTGTGTTTAAAGTTTCCTATGTATGGTTGTTGCATTTCACCGTATCAGAAACAATGATGTAATACCATGCATCTATCCTCCCCACAGCCTATCTGTCAAATACCCTGAGTTATGTGTAGATTTGTGGGTACATATAGATATGAAATCTCTTCAATTCTTGTCACATACTTAGTTCTCTGAAACTGCTTTGTGTTTTATTTCTCTTATCTATTTTGAATGTAATTAAGTGTGAAGATTATTTGTTAAAAAATGAAAAAATGTCAGATAGTCTGACTTTTCAAAATTATTCACCCAACCTTCCACTTTGGTTACTTGTTCTAATCTGATGTGCTGCAATCAGTGCAGTGAAATAAAGCAAGTATTGAAGGAAGGACATTGTAACACAATTTAATAGCGTCTAGGGTCAGTTGGTTAAGCTTATCACTGGGAACAAACAAGGTACCAATAGTGCAGCCATCTACTTAATCTGGTTAATAGCTGTGCGTTATGTGTTTGATCCAGAAATAGCCCGCATCAACAGAAGCCCCATTGATAGAAAATTGTTTTTTTAAAAAAACGTTTTACACAATATTGAAAGAGAAGTAATATCCAAGATAAAGACAATGGTATAGCTGTTAGTCAAAAAAGTCATTTATGACAGGGCATTGCTAGTTACTCAAGTCCACTGACCCAGAAGTAGTACATACCAATAGAAGCATTTTGATAGAAGCATTTTTTTTACAAGAACATTTTACATAAGGTCAAAGTGTATTATTGATTTCTGTGTATGTATTTACTCACAATGTGCTACTTATTATATCTGTGAAATGCTGATAATGTGTTGGCAATTAAATCCTGCCTGTCTTGCTGAAAACTTCAGTATCTCAAGATCTCGCTGTCTTTACCATTTTTGGAAGAGGTTTTTGCTTGTGTACCTGATGTGTACAGGAAATCAGGGGTGAGGGTCAACTGATTGTAACACATTTGTTGAAAGAAACTTATCAGCCAGAACTTTTATTGTACCAACTGAATGCATGGTTGCACCCAAAAATAGAAAATGCATGAAATCAAGATAAAGGTTGTATCTGGAAACCTTTTTTTTATAAATATTGAAGGCTGTGTCAAGTCAGTCATGTTTGTGCTCACCTACTTTGTATTGTCAATTAACAAGTTGGTGATACTCCTGCAGAGTTTTTATCTCAATACAGTAGGACATCTGTCTTTCAGTTTTCCTTTTTTCCTGCTAGATTCTACCATAGACTATGCCCCCCTCCTTGTGGAAGGACTGAATTCTTGGAATAATCAGGGAACAAAGAGCACACAAACTTGGCTAGCTGATATTGTCATCCAGATCAGTAATTAAAAGACCACCTTGACTTAGAATTTGATAAAGATACTTAGAGTGCACAATGGAAACAAGAGGGAAGTGGTGGTTTACAACAACAAACTCTTAATAAAAGTCATTATAATAATCTGGTTTAAACGCCTGTAATTACCTTCCCTTTATTTCCTTTTGTCATCTCTTCCTGTTGCTGGTATTTAATAAGATTTAGTCTGTTGTTGGTGAGAATGCACATCCTCATTGTATTGACTGATCCCACTCTTACACATCCAAAGTGTTAATTGACGTATATTATAAGCAGATAGTGTGGGGTATCATAAGTGGACATTTTAACTTCCCCACAATGCAGGTGTTTACTACATTTTAAACCGGATGGTGGAAAAGTACACACTGTTTTGGCTCCTGATTAACTTTGTAAATGCCGAAAATTCTGTAAAAAGGGTTATTCATCAAGGAAGTGAACTTTGATGAGACCTTGAAGAAATTCCTGACAGGTTCATCAGTCATTTTTTGCATTGCAGATACCGATTTGCATCCATCCATCATTTCATATGTCAGTTTGATGGATGGGAAAACTTGTCAGATAATTCCATCTCAATAATCAAGAAATATATTCATCCATCTATCCAGGCTGCAACATTTCAACTGTCAAGTGGTTTCATTTTTTGTGAAATATTTTTTCATTACGACACACTGTCTTTGCACTGTGTCTCTCCTCAGTATTTCTTGCTGGCAGAAAAATATCTTTTTTGATAATCAGGAAGTGGACAGCATCTATGATGTCAAAGTTTATGTTTGTCAGGATATGAAACTGATAAAAATTTATCATAAACACCTGCTGTGGTAATTTTTGAGGAATTTTTATCTTATGAGCTGCCAAAAATCTGAAAACTCCATCCTCTGTCTTAAGGCAGTTTGCACCTTGAAAGTGAAAGACTTAAACTTTTGCTCAAACTTTCCTCGATTAAACTCTCAACCATTCTTCCACCAAATCAAGAATAAAAGTCAGGGGTCACTGTGCACCATGCAAAATTTTGAACTAGAGAAACAAATAAGCTAACTTTTACCGATATTTCTAAATTCAAAATGGCCGCCATCCCTTTGTTATGGGGAAAATGAAATTTTGATTTTTGAAAAACTAAGACGGTGAAAATTTTTCTTACTCAAGGACATGATAGATCAGACAAGAATTGAAAAAATTTGAGTCTGAATATTTGTCCCCGAGGCGCACTCTACCCTAAACATATTCACTTTCCCCCACTCTGTAAAGCAACAGATTATTCACTGCAAATACTTGTACAATTTAGTCAACACAGGAGACATGTCTTAGCAGGACCTCACACAATGTTTCTGATAGTGAGTTTGAACAGAACAAGAATATATCTAACATCATGTTTTGACCCCAGTGTGACCTCTGATGATGCTCTCTCTCCATTGTAGAAATTCTTCAACTCACCTGGGAGTTGTTGTGGGGCCAAAGATAGACCCTTGAGAAAAATGAGCAAATGATATCTTAGGACTCAGAAATCAAAGCACGGTCAACATTTGACAAAGTATTCTAATGAACAGATGAGCTTACCAATTCACAACTAGGTGTGTGTATTGGTTTTTTTCAACTACAGTTAAATTTCTGCCATATTTTCTGAGATTTTTTGCCATCAGTATTAAACTTTGATGATAGTCTATGCTTTTTAGTTTTATAAAAGCCTATGAGATACTGTAACTTGTGAGAGCTATAATTATTTATTTGAATGTTATTTTGCAATTTTCACAGATGGATGAATCAACTAAAATCAGGGAGAAAATATTCAACAAGTATTGATTATATTGTTTAATTGCAAATCAGTGAGTGGAAGTGCAAATCAGTGAAGTGATCTGAACATATCGTAATAAAATTCAGTAAAAAATGACACATTTAGAGAGTCATTCATTGATCTGTGAATATGCCTTGTGTCAATATTCCCAGCCATTGCTGATTACAGCATGTCATATGATTCCACACATATTTTAGTCTGTCAAGGAATGTCAAATAAACACTTCTGCCATAATTTCAGAAAATTTTCTTGATATATTAATTACAATTTTTCTCCAGTGAAATGTAAATTGGGGTCTAGTGTGTTAGTTCATCAATCTTACGGCATTTCTTTATCTTTAGAAAGTTGATCATCTTGCATGGTATTTACATCTAGTGACAATAACAAGCCCAAATTATGAATAGTTTGTTATGTAGGTCATGTCCCCCACACTCATCATGACCTGAGTTCAATTAGTCTAGAACATTCTCAAGGTCACTGCCCTTGATGACCTCACAACCTTGAATTCAATTAGTCATGTTTGGAATGTTCTGGAAAGTGGATTAGTTGTGTAAGGGAGATAATTTTAGAACAGTAATTAGCATGTCAATAAAAGTTCTAGATTGTTCTTATATGCCTTTATAAAAGGGACGTGCACAGCTTCCAGTCAGACTTTTGGGATCGTGTCTCTTGTGTGTTACTAAACTCCAGCAGTAGTCATTCTCAAGACTTTTCAAGACCTTCACTGCCAACGCTGGATTTATACTGTGGACTTTGTGCAGCTTCAAGCCTGCAAGGACTGTTCATTCATCCAACTGACTGTTACAACTCTGAGACTGGAGCTTTGCCGTCCCTGCTGAGATAAGTAGTCTGTACACTTTTAAAGCTTGTACTCTGTCCCTAACTTAGCAATTAGTTTTGTTTTCGTAATAATTTTGTTTAAACGGAAACTGCTGAGTTCACCCTTTTGTTCGTTTTCTCTGCACGTAACAAATTGGGGGCTCGTCCGGGATACGAATATTTTGAGCCGTTTGACAACATTTTGCCTACCTTTTCAAAACTACTTTACACTGTGAACTCAGCGAAATTTAATCATGGCGGAATTCAAGCCAGACGAATTTATGGATGACCTTGATCAGGACACATTTAATTCCCTCAGAAAAGACAACCTCATAGCACTGGCAAATTTCCTTAAAGTAGATGTCAAAAGATCTATGCGCAAGCGGCAAATACAGTTCAAGATTGCAAAACATTTAGTTAATTCTGGCCATTTTGAGGAGTCTGCCTTAAAAGATTATGAGCCTGAGTCCTCCTTCGAACTCAAAAAATTAGAATTAGAAATACAGGCAGATTTGGAGCTTAAGAAATTGGAATTAGAAAAGGAAATGAAAGAAAAAGAATTGCAAATGGAAGAAAGACAGAAAGAAAAGGAAAGGCAGGAAAGATTAGAAATGGAAGAAAGACAGAGAGAAAAAGAATTGCGATTAGAAGAACAGCGATTACAGGTAGAAATAAAACGTTTAGAGCTTGGACAGTCAGGAAAATTCTTCCCTTCAGACAAGTTTGACATCACTAAGCATTTCAGGTTAGTTCCCCCTTTCCAAGAAAAGGATGTTGACAAATATTTTCTCCATTTTGAGAAAATTGCTCAGAGTCTGAATTGGCCTAAGGAGTCCTGGTCTATGCTTTTGCAGAGTGCTTTGGTGGGTAAAGCCAGAGAAATTTACATTCAGTTGTCAGTAGAGCAGGCTTCAAATTATGATTCTGTGAAGGAATTAATTCTCAAGGGCTATGAGTTGGTGCCTGAAGCTTACCGTCAGAAATTTAGGGATTGTGAGAAGGTGAAGGATCAAACTTATGTTGAATTTGCTCGAACAAAAGAACAACTGTTTGATCGTTGGTGTTCTTCTGAAAAGGTCAGTCAGAATTATGACAAATTACGACAACTTGTTTTGATTGAGGAATTTAAAAGGTGCATCCGGAGTGACATCAAGACGTTTATCAATGAACAAAAGGCAGATACATTGGAGGTTGCTGCACGTTTGGCTGATGATTATTCATTGACCCACAAATCTTCATTTCTCAGCAAACCATCCCAGTCCTTTTCATACAGAAACAATGCAGGTAAATTTAACTCCTCCTTTTCATCCAAGAATTTTTCAAAGGATAGTAGGAAATCAAATGACAACAGTTCACAGAGTTCAAGTAACACTCCAACATCATCAGATCCCAAGGTCTCAATCTCCTTCTGACAAACAGTTTGGTACACTTTCTTGTAATTATTGCAAGAAAGACGGCCATTTAATATCAGAGTGTTTCAAGTTGAAAAGAAAACGTGAAGGTCAAAGTGGTCAAGTGGATCTAAGCCCACCGGCTTTATTTCTTCATCAACTCAATTAGAGTCTAATAATGTGTGCTAACACATTTTCTGAGGTTAAACCCCTCTTATCCCCAATTAATGAGGTCAAGGTCAATTCTTCTCAAGATAGCATTATGGGTATTTTCGAACCATTTATTCATAATGGTTTTATATCACTTTCTAGTGATTTTTCTTCCGCTACCCCTGTCAAAATTTTAAGAGATACCGGGGCTTCCCAGTCTCTTTTGTTGGCAGATACCCTGCCGTTTTCTGAAAAGTCATTTTCAGGTTCTAAAGTTCTTATTAAGGGTGTAGATTGCAATGACTTTATTCCTGTTCCTCTCCATAATGTCTATTTGTCTTCGGACTTTATTTCTGGACCTGTGGCTTTAGGTATTAGGCCTTTTTTGCCTTTTGAAGGGATTCACCTTCTTCTTGGAAACGACCTTGCTGGGGACAAGGTCATTACTAATCCACTTGTGACTGATAATCCTAGTTTAGATCAGGATCCAGAGCCAATTGAACAAGAGATACCCGATTATTTCCTTCGTGTGCAATTACTCGAGCCATGTCAAAGAAAACTTCCGAGAATCAAAATACTCTCAAAAATAATGTCACTGATGTTGACTTAAATGACACCTTTCTCAGTCAGGTGTTTGACACGGATCATTCCGTTATCCCTCGTGGATTTGAAACTTCCAGTAAAACTTCTGCTGACCAAAGTCAGACATTTTCTAGATCAAATCTCATTGCAGAACAACACAAAGACTCAGATATTTTGTCTTTGTTTGACAGGGTAGATGATGAAGGTAAAACTTCAGATAGCTCTGTTTCCTATTATACAAAATCTGGTATTCTCATGCGTAAATGGAGACCTCCAGACGTTTTGGTTGATGACGATTGGGCTATAAAACATCAAATTGTGGTTCCAAAGCCCTATCGTGCTGAAATATTGCGCCTGGCCCATGAAACGCCCTGGGCTGGTCATTTGGGAGTAAGGAAAACTTATCATAAAATTCTCAGTCACTTTTATTGGCCTAATCTCAGGCAGGATGTAGCACATTTCTGTAAAACTTGTCACACATGTCAAATGGTAGGAAAGCCGAATCAGACCATTCCAAAGGCCCCTTTACAGCCAATTCCTGCATTTCAAGAACCATTTAGTAGGATTCTAATAGACTGTGTTGGGCCCCTACCAAAAACAAGATCAGGAAATGAGTACATGCTGACAATAATGTGTACATCAACTCGGTTCCCCGAAGCCATACCACTGAGAAATATAAAGACAAAGACTATAGTGAGAGCTTTAGTCAAATTTTTCACTTTATTCGGCCTCCCTAAATGTGTCCAGTCCGATCAAGGCTCCAACTTTATGTCTGGTATTTTTCAACAAGTAATGGATCAGCTAGGCATTAAACAGTATAGGTCATCCGCCTATCATCCAGAAAGTCAGGGTGCTCTTGAGCGATTTCATCAAACTTTGAAAAACATGTTAGGACCTACTGTTTTGACACAGAGAAGCAGTGGGATGAAGGAATTCATTTTTTGCTCTTGCTGTTAGAGAGTCAATTCAGGAGTCTCTTGGTTTTAGCCCATTTGAGCTTGTATTTGGACATACAGTCCGTGGCCCACTTAAGCTCGTTAAAGAGAAATTCCTATCAGACGATGATGATTGTCTGAATATTTTGCAATATGTGTCAGATTTTCGTACAAAAACTCTCTAAAGCATGTGAATTAGCCAGAGAAAATCTTGAGTCATGTCAGCAGTCAATGAAAACCAAATATGATAAAAACACCTCCAAACGGAAGTTTGAACCAGGTCAAAAAGTTCTTGTTCTACTTCCGGTTCCTGGCAAACCACTCCATGCTCGTTACTTTGGGCCATACCTAATTGATAAGAATTGAGTGATTTAAATTACATCATAATAACACCTGACAGGCGAAAACAAAAACAGCTATGTCACATAAATATGCTTAAGCCATATTTGGATAGGGATAATCCTACTAAAACAAAGCCTGTCAGTGCAGTCAGTTCAAACCATTATGAAGATAGTGATACTGAAACTGACTTGAGTGAAAATACTCTAAACTCAAAGCTGGGCTCGGTCAAGCTTCAGAACTCAGAAATCCTGGAGAAGCTGGAGTCTACAAAGTTGGCACACCTCCAGCCAGAACAACAACAACAGGTGAAAGAACTGCTCCATGAATATAAACACCTGTTTCAAGATGTTCCAACGAGGACAAACGTCATCTACCACGACGTTGATGTTGGGGACAGTAAGCCTGTAAAACAACATCCATACAGACTGAATCCAACAAAAGCAAAAATCTCCAGGAAGAAGTCAAATACCTGCTGGACAATGACTTTATTGAACCCAGTAAAAGTAACTGGAGTTCGCCGTGCATACTTGTTCCCAAATCAGATCACAGTTATCGTATGTGCACAGACTTTAGGAAGGTCAACACTTTAACAAAGACAGACACTTTCCCAATCCCGAGGATTGATGACTGCGTCGACCGAGTGGGAAAAGCCAAGTATGTGACGAAATTTGACCTACTGAAGGGATTTTGGCAAGTCCCTCTGACGGCTCGTGCTCGTGAAATATCCGCCTTTGTTACACCAGACGGATTGTTCCAGTACAAGGTGATGCCATTCGGAATGAAGAACTCTCCGGCAACGTTCCAACGGATGATCAACGACGTCATATCCGGGCTAGACGGGTGTGCAGCCTACGTTGACGACGTCGTCCTGTATAGTGACACCTGGGAGGAACACATCAAGCTCATGCGGAAGTTCTTTGAGAGACTGAGTAAAGCAATGTTGACTGTCAACCTTGCCAAATCTGAGTTTGGTTGGGCGAGGGTAACTTACCTCAGACATACTGTGGGACAGGGTGAGGTAAAACCTGTTGATGCCAAAATCAGTGCCATTTCAAGTTTTCCCATACCAAACTGCAAACGACAACTGATGCGCTTTCTTGGTATGGCTGGTTACTACAGAAAATTCTGTCCAAATTTCTCCACAATTACTGAGCCTTTGACTAACTTACTTAAAAAGAAAGTAAAGTTTGTTTGGTCAGAGCAATGCCAACAGGCATTTGATACACTTAAAGCCATACTGCAAAGTGCTCCAGTGTTGTCTGCACCAGATTTCACTTTGCCATTCAAATTAGCTGTGGACGCTAGTGATACGGCTGCTGGTGCTGTTTTATTGCAAGAGGATAGTGATGGTGTAGATCATCCTGTTTGCTATTTTTCACGCAAATTTAACAAATCCCAGAGAAACTACTCTACAATTGAAAAAGAGTGTTTATCTTTGATATTAGCTTTACAGCATTTTGAAGTTTATGTTACTTCTTCAAATCAGCCAATAGTGGTTTATATTGATCACAACCCTCTTGTTTTTCTGCAGAAATTTAAAGGCAAAAATCAGAGATTGCTAAGATGGAGTTTAATGTTACAGGAGTTTAATCTTGACATTAGACATATCAAAGGCAGAGACAATTTAATTGCAGACTGTCTCTCTCGTATTTAGAGTTTATTGTTGTTCACTTTCAAGAAGTTTTACTTTAGAGTAAGAAAAAAAATTGAGTACTTGAATCTTTTTCAAGATTACATTTGCAAAAGAAAGATTTTTCTTTGAAAAATTTTCTTTTTTTGAAGAGGGGGTGTGTTATGTAGGTCATGTCCCCCACACTCATCATGACCTGAGTTCAATTAGTCTAGAACATTCTCAAGGTCACTGCCCTTGATGACCTCACAACCTTGAATTCAATTAGTCATGTTTGGAATGTTCTGGAAAGTTGATTAGTTGTATAAGGGAGATAATTTTAGAACAGTAATTAGCATGTCAATAAAAGTTCTAGATTGTTCTTATATGCCTTTATAAAAGGGACGTGCACAGCTTCCAGTCAGACTTTTGGGATCGTGTCTCTTGTGTGTTACTAAACTCCAGCAGTAGTCATTCTCAAGACTTTTCAAGACCTTCACTGCCAACGCTGGATTTATACTGTGGACTTTGTGCAGCTTCAAGCCTGCAAGGACTGTTCATTCATCCAACTGACTGTTACAACTCTGAGACTGGAGCTTTGCCGTCCCTGCTGAGATAAGTAGTCTGTACACTTTAAAGCTTGTACTCTATCCCTGACTTAGCAATTAGTTTTATTTCGTAATAAATTTTGTTTAAACGTTAACTGCTGAGTTCACCCTTTTGTTCGTTTTCTCTGCACGTAACAAGTTTCTTTCTAGATTTGTTAAAAAAAACACTTACTACATTAAACACATTTATGTGCACAGTATGATGTATCATATGATAGCACTGACCGTTTTGTGACTTGTGTGAAACCATAGCATTTCATTCATGTGTACAGTCTTAAAAGTATTAAGGTTGAAACTTTCCATGACAGTTGTTTTCATTGAATGGGAAATGTATCTGTGGTTGATATCACTGCTTGGCATCAACTACCTCACTAGTAAGCCACTCAGAGTCTTCCAATGCTAGTTGGCTACATCAAAAACATGACTGGTATGTTTCACATGGAGAGTACCGCTGGTTTTCGTTTCATATCATTGACAGAGACTTCCAAATCCAACTGAGCATTTCAAGTATCAGCTAGTATCAAATAAGCTGTAATGACATCAAATGTCTTTTAAAACATTTTTGCACGGCAAAATCTGGTCTTACTCAATTCCAGAGAAATTTGAGACGCCATCAGCAGTACATTGGCTGTGTAGAGTTGATGTGATGTGAAAATTTATTGAGTGGACAAAGTGCCTGACAAGTTCTGACAACGTATTACTCTGTTATTATTACCCAATTCAAGACATGATGTCATATATAAAATGGATGCGTGTGCTGATAAGTACAGATTTATTGGCTGGGATTTGTGGTTCATAAAAGAGCTATTGTAAGTGGGTGGATGTTGCCATCGTGCACGTGGATTTTGTCTGATACTGATTGCATGTGAAGGCGGTTTGTATATATAGTGATTAACTAAAATGAAATATTAGGAATGAAGTTTTTATAGGATGGTTTAATTTGTTTTGGTGTGTGTGAAAAACGTGGAGTGGCTTGATCGATTCTTTTTGCCAAGCAAGTGATCAGATTAGAGATTCATGGTAGATACATGAGGAGTGTCTAGAATGGACTGACAGTTTAGTCAATCATCACATCTGATGATCAGAGACAAATGGATAATTTACTTCCCTTCGCTTTGTCTCTTCTGAGCTGTCGGCTTTGGTCATCTGTGAGGTCAAAAGGGTGGCTGGGTGGTTGGTTTACAATTTTCTATCACTGAGAAACTCTGGCTTGTACCTTTGAGTGACTTTAGTGTCAGCGGTAACTCTACAGTTTTTGGCACTTAGGAAAGTTGACAACATTTAGACGTAACAAGCAACAGTCTATCTGACTTTAGCAGGACAGTGGTTGTATTATATAATAATTATAAAATAATTTCATTAATATTGTTCAGTAAAGCAAATGCGTTTTCTTTGTCTTGTCGTGAAAGTATATTAAAGTACAAAGACTCAATCAGCCTTGCCAACACATTGTTGTTGTGGACCAATGAATTCTGGTCAATACTAAAATTTAGTCAATAACATTCAATATTGCACACATACAGGCTGTATGGGCAAGTTGAATACAAGACATTTGGACTTGACTAAAACAAGAGCTTTGTTCCAGAGTAAGAATGAAAACACTCAAATAACCTTAAGAGTCACAGCTATATGTGGGTTACCCACTAGATAGAACCACAGTCCCTCCTGTGTGTTGAAGAACTGTGATAGAACCAAAAGATGTCCCAGATTATTAAAGAATGATAAAAATATCAACAATAGCTGCAATAACTGAAGTATTTGATATTTTCTTAAATACTCCATATTAATTCATGTCTCTTTCATTTTCTCTCTAATATCAGGTGCTATGTAAGTGAAGACATCCAGATCAAGTCATGAAGTGTACAAAACACACTACAAGAGAAGATTTCCAGTGCTGTACATTGATGTATAGATTGCAACAGTAGACTATTGCGGAATGAAAAACTACATCTTGAGTGGACACAGATTATGTTTTATTTACAAGTGAGAATATTGCAACATGATAATGATATCAACTTGTTTCCTTGCATTAACTTGAGAAGTCTCACCTTCTCCGCTGTGTCATATTAGTTGAAAACACTTGCAGCTTGATTCATGAATGTAGATTTGATAGTCAGCTTGTCTCCGGACTGAAAGCCGTGTATTTCCTTTTGACTGTCAGATTGGTACTTTGAGAAGATGTTTTATCAGCTAGCATTTGTCAGTAAGACATGCTGACATTTCGTATCTGTGGTTCCCCTGGGCACCCAAGCAATAGGGTTCCAATCACCATGACAACTAGGTCGGTCACTGTACAAGTTCTTCAATGTAATGACTCAACCATCTTTTCACGGAGGAACCATATGCATAGAACCTTGATATCACCCACATTCTACTGCCCTGAGAATTGTTCACCAAAACTTGTACGATACTGAAACAGTCAGAATTACATTATTGTTGCAAGTCTGTGGTCATATTTTCTGTGACAATGAGTTTGAACAAATTTACTCATGAAGTTCCGCTGAACTTGATGTCTCAATGTATTCACTTTTCTTCACAACATTTTATTCTTTGAATTGACTGTATGACCATGAAATATAAATACTACCTTTCATACCCATTAACCTGTACATGGATCAAACCAACGCATTAAAACAATGAGGCTGAACCACCTTGGTGGGTAAGTTTATAGAAATGTTCTGTCATGACTGCCTCCTCTGGAAGAATTTATTAGATTTAATTTACCCTTTTGTGGAAATATTCAAAAGAAAAGAAAGCTAGAGGCTAACAGTGCAAGAGTACATTGAGTTTACCTGTGTCAGAAAGTTTGTCCTGTTTCAGATTATTTTAAATCATTTTTATCAGCCCAACATGAATTCAAAACATAGTGTGATATATGATGTAACTGAACCCTTTCACCCCTTGACTTTGGTATGTTCCCATTCATTTCAGCAGGGTGGGTGGACCTATTAACTGGGCGATGGGGTGAAAAGGTTAATTGCCATAAGTCAACTGCTGCATTTGTCACAGTAACTTGACTTTGTACCATCCGAAATTGAGATCTTTTCAAGCCTTCAAAGTGAATCAGTCATTCTGTCTCAAGTCTTTGGAATTGTCATACTGAGTACTCATAAATGTATCTCTTCAGAGTGGAATAGCCGGGATTAAAATTTTTCACTTTCATACTTGACTATTCAGCTAGTTGAATCACACATTGACTTCAAATACGGTAAAATCACGGTCCTCTAATTTGAGTCATGGTGTTATTTCTGTCCAAATTTCCAATGGCTATCTGTGGTATTGTTTGCTGGACAAATAAGTTGGTCACCTTGTTTAGTATTCATTTATTTCATCCAGCTTATTCAAGCAGCAGTTGTCCACTTTTTGTGTTGGCATCTCTTTGATGTGGTGCGGCCATCTTTGAACCATTCCCAACAGAGACAGGCAAATACAAGACACACTTCCTGCCCTTACAGACAAAAATAATGATGTCACTTCCTGTCCCGACAGACAAATCAAATAATATTGCTGTATCTTCTCTCAAGAGATTGCTAAGCATTTCACACCAATCGTCCGCTTCTTATTACAAGTATCAATAAAATGGCTAGCATTTATTTCAGCATTTTCACTGTATAGACAAAGAGAATGTTGCTATGGTCACTCACACAGCTTGAACACTCAAGTTACTCTGGGTAAAGTGTATGTTCCTAAAACAAGGGTTCATGTTTAATAGGATTCCGTTAGCTCCAGTCCCTCCATGACTAACCTGAACCAGGTATAAAGCTATTGACAGAATTTCATAGTCTTGTGGTACATGTAGTTTTTCAGTGACCTGTAACAGGTGTGTACTGTCAATGTGTCAAACTTCCATCCTTTGAAATATTTTGATCTGTTGAATAGAGATGTCAGAAAAACATTAATTGCCAATATTACAAAGAACAAAAGTGTAATTTAAGTTTCTTTTTGCATCAAAATCATGACCAAAAGTGCTTGTTAGCTATTTATAAAAGCACATGACCACAATGTTGGTATTGTGTAAGTTTGTGTATCAGTAGTTAGACTTTGAATTATTTCAGATGTTTGTAACAATATGCCAGAGAACAGAAAAAAGACTGCAGAATTCTTAAGTTTTCTCATAGAAAATTCAAGACGAATATAAATATTTTGGCAAGTTCTCTTTAGTGAAGACTTTCGACTTTCCTGTATAGCACATTTTAATCACTGTAAAAGAATATGCAGCAGTTTAAAGATTTTCAGACAAAGAAAGTTGGTGTTTTGAAAGTTTGATGATTTTTAGGTGCTTTAAGTGCAATTTTATGGAAATGTGTCATCTTTCTTTTATTCCTGTATTTATTGAAAGGACTCGGGGCACCTTGTTTGAGCACTAGTAGCTAGCTGCACAGTGCCTGTCAGTGCTGATAATGTTCTACAGTATCAGGTATAGTGTGTTTTGTAGCCGTATAGTGAAATGCCACTTAACCAAAGACACGGGGGAAAAGTTCATGAAGTTTAGAAATAGAGCTATGTCAATAAAGACAACGGCAAGGCAACAGTACATTTTAAAATAGACAAGTGGTTCCTTGTCCATGAAATGTAATTTTTTTCCTGAGAACAAATCTTGGAATCATTTCTTGTGTATTTACTCAAAAATCATTTGTATGATGCAGTATCTATGGAGAGACAGAGTTTTTGCATTCCACTAGTATTAAAACTGTCAGAACTCACTTATAAAAGTACCTGTTTTTAAATGACACAAACCTTGCTAGTTTTTGCTTTATATGATAATTTTTTTATTTTATTTGTATTTAAGACTTCTGCAAGATATTTGCTATGCTTTATTAGCAATCCTATTTTGTCTGTTTGAGACAACCAACGTAAATTTTGGTCTAAACCCACCAATTATTTTCTAATAAGGAGGCTTTTTCAATACTCCTGGTTTTCTTCAACTTACAAAAATGTTTTTCAACCAGTGTTAGAAACAAATAGATTTGTTAGTAGTATTTACTGTATACTGAATTTTGCCTTAGGGTCATAGGTCATAGGTCATGTATGAAAACAATAAGTACACAAAAGATCAACTTTTAGCCTTCAAGCCTGACGATAATAGAATTCCATCCTCAATCTTCACAAACTAAAGATGTTCAACAACCTTTTGTTGTCCATGTAATATAATCAAACCTTAAATTAGCAACCATTTACAAGATACTGATAATATAAAGGATCATTTAATAGAAACACAACTTGAAAGTTTTTCCGGAACAAAATTAAGCCAAAATTAGAGTAACAATTTTTACTAATCATCTGATCAATACCTTGAACACATGAGTGAGAATTGATTGAGCTATGACCTTCACATGCCTACCTTTGTTTCCATCCACTGGATGCCTGGCAATTCATACATGTGTCATCAAAAAGACAAACAACTATAATGAATCCAGGGTTCTGTATTTTGACAAATCAATCTTTATGAATTTCATTGGGAAAAATTCTTGGAGCACTATGTTCATTATGATGCTAATAGAATTTATGTATATTGACCTGCCTTGAGGATGGACTGAAAGATTTAGTGGTGTCTGGGTCTCAGCAAGCTCCCACCCACTAACCAAGAAAGATGCATCACATCCTAGTTTCTTTTATGAATACATGTATAGGTGAACAAGAAAAAAAGTTGTAATTGTACTTGCTAAAAGCATGCTGACAAAAAGAAAGTTATCAACTAGTTTGTGCTCTCTTACATGATTAATTCATGTCTTATAATGAAAGTGAAAAAATTCGCCCCCACGTTTGCACAGTTGCAAGATGACAAAGGTATCACATTATACAGTGGGTAAATATGTGTATGACCTATATGAATTGACATAAACTTTTTCCCAATTGAGCACCACTTTCATAACTGAGAAGCAATATCCTCATTTTTCATTGAATTGAAAATCTATTATGACCTCTCTCTCTGATTGCATGATGTAACTAATATATGGTAATGTAGAAACACTAGCTTTCAATCTACGTTGCAATGAATTATACTTTCAATTTCTTGGTAAAACCATGGAGGTATAAGAGCTACATCCAATAAAACTGATTAAGACCAGCAACTATAAGTTGTAAAACGTACAGCAAAACAGTAGTGGCTACAGCAAAGAGCTTATAAGTTTTGGAGAGATTCAGCAGACAAATAAAAAAGTGACCATTTAGTGACAAGGTCAAGAACAAAGCCATAAGCATGTCACTTGGTCTCCACAATCAGTCTCTTCCTGTGACCTTGTTTTTCAGATTACTGCAATTCTGTATCAAAGTATGTTTTCTTTCCAAAAGAATGTTTCAAGATTCTCAAATTGAAATACACTCATCCTCATGTCTCTTTGCTTGTATGCAGATCCCAACATTTAATAGGCAGTAGGGCCGTGCAAAAGTTTTATGTGTTGAAGTTGCAAATCAATATAAATTGTGGACTTGATAACATTTCTAGTATTCAACCAATCCACTCACTGGATGCAAATAGCAAGATGCTTAGTACTTTTTACTACGATGTAACAAGCTTTCTGATTGGTATAATGGATCAAGCCTTTGTCAATGCTTACAGTGTCAGAAGTAATCAGTTTCACAGTTTTTTTACTTGAGATTATGTACATTTCATTTTACTGTGCTTTATACAAGCAAGTCAAACCGCTAAGTCAATCTAAGATGGCACCATGGAATGACTTATAATTTTGTAACTTTTGTTCACATTTTGCCAAACAAGAGGGAAACTAATAATATAAGAACGTTCTACTGTAATTTCTATTAATGACAACTTCAAACCTGAGCATGAACAAGACAGCTTCTAACAACAGTATTTGTACGACATTTAATCTCTGATCATTGCCCAGCATTCATTAGCATAATGATACAAGCACAATTCAGGAAAGTCGCTTTCATAACTCTGCATGCTCTGCATGGTAACTTTTTCCATTATCTTGTTGTCAAACCTTGCCATTACATCCTCTGGTCACTTGGGTTCAGTACTCAAGAAAAGAGATTAAAATCTTGTAGCATAGATTTTTTCAATTGTTGAAGATGACAAATGCCATAAAGTACCATGACATTAGGTGTGAAAACCGCTCGAAGCAAGTGAAATATTCCAGTATGATTATGGGCATAAGGGCTCGTACTAACCCTGCAGAATTTTGATTGCATTTCCATTTTCAAAGTTCAAAAAAACACCAAGAGAACTGAAATTTAGCCTGGGATGGACCAGTGCTTCAATTTCAACAAAAACAGTAGCAGATCAAACATGATGTTGAAATTTTATTTTGGAAAACATAAGGAATCATATTTGCACAAAAGTCTCTCCCTTTCTGTTGCATTTGTACCATTTACAGTATAATGAGAGACAATAGTCTGCTGTCATTAGCTTTAACTTTCAAAAAACTAACCATTTTAGTGCATTTTACTTGCAGTCTTAAGGTAGAATGCGACTTGGGGACAGATATTCAGACTTTCAAACGTTGCAATGCTGTACTGGTCAACAGTTTGTAGGAGCTGATTATTATCAAGCTCTTGGAGTAAGGAAAGTTTTCACGGTCTTAGTTTTGTAAAAATCAAAAATTTCATTTATTCCTGTAGAGTTAATACAGGGATGGCAGCTATTTTAACTTTCAAATATCGGTAAATGTTGGGTCATTTGTTTCTCTAATACCAAAATTTGCAAAGTGACCCCTGATTTTTATTCTTGATTCGGTAAGAGTATGGGATGTAAGTTTCTTTGAGTAAAGTTTGAGAAAACATTTAAGTCTATCAGTTTCAAGGCACATACTATCTTAAGCAAAAAAATTACATTCATGTGTCGCTGTGCAATTGCCATTTTGTGGATCTGTGTATCAGGCTTCTGATGTGTGCTTCTTATTTCATGATCGCATTTCTTTCATTTCAGAAATGTTCTTATTAGGGTAGCTTTGCATTTTTTTCATGTAAAGAATTTTTTATTGAATAATATATATTTTTCCCATTGCATTATTAGAGTATGGCAAGGCATCTTGTATCAAGAAATGCACCATCTGCAATGTCCCCCCCCCCTTCCAGGGTATTGGTTTAACCCCCAAGATTTACATGTGCTATCTTATATCAAAAGAATACAATTGTTATATACCATTGTTCAGCCTTTCCAGGGGTGGATAGCAACATTTATTTGCCAATTTTCAAAGACTATTTTCACCACAAATGTTAAGCACTGAGTTCTGTAGACTTAACTTATTTTGTTTGCTCTTTATTATAGAATGTATTTTGAAAACTTCATTTTTTATTCTTTTCATCCTAGGAAATACACAGAGTGAAGTGTTTATCCCAAATATTTAAGAGTTTGTTTACTGTCTGCCTTTGTTTATCACTTAGTGTTTATTTATTATAGCTTATTCATAATGCACACTTCTTTCCAGTTTCCATGTTGGAGCTGTTTCAGAATTATCAAGGTTTAAGATAATTTTTAGATCAATAAATTTCTTGGTTTTAAAAAAAATCATATCTTTGATGCAAGGTTCTGCGAGCAAATAGATGATTGTGTGATTGGTGACCTTTGAACTAAACCAGGGAGAATGCTGGTTTAGTCTGTAAGTTACAATACATGCTACATGCATAGAAATATTTATGGAAAATATGCCAACCAAATAACATTGAGTTTTGATCTCCACATGAAGTCATGTTAGACTTATCACCATGTCATGGTTTCATTGTTCTGCATAATCTTTAACATTAATGCACCTAATATGTTTTCCATCAGGGAAGGGACAGTGGGCACAGGCCTTACAGGGAAATTTGCCTTTTTTTTCCCAAGCCATATCAAATTCTCCACCCACAAGCTACAAAAATATGTCAAATACCCAAGGGCAGGGAAAACAAGCTATATGTAGTTATAATTTAAGACTTTATAGCAACCAAAAGTTAGTCTTCAATGGACCTCTCCTTGATTAGTGTATGTGCTACGCCCAGTCTGAAACCCACGTATCAGAAAAAGCATAGCATATACACATGCACCACTGAGAGGTCCAAGACTGGTCAAAATTAAAATAAATCATTTTGTCAAATTCTCCCCTACTACATGTATCATGGCAATCAAATTCCAAACCCGGGATATACTTTGCAATAAATTTCCCCTGTTGCCCCCCCCCCCCCCCCATGAAAACATTGATAAGTTGGTGTATAATTAACAGCTTACCATGATGGTATCACAAATTAAAGACTAACAGAAGCCACTTCCTTCAAATAAGGTTGACTTAATTTAGCATGCTTGGTTTTGAAATGTCAGTCATGTCCCACAATATCTTCTTGTGAACCCCATGCTTTACTTAAATTTACAAGTATTTACATGAAAACTTACATGAAGGAAATTGTTAAATTTACTGACTCACATGAATAAGTTGTTGAAGTCTTCAGGGGTTACTGTGGGGAATATAGTTGCCAAACATCGGTGAGAGTCTTCACATGTTAATGTTGGATGGCTGCATTACATTATCCAGTTAGATTCACTTCAGATTATTATGGATATTTATGCATTTCACAGATATTTGTAAAGGACAAACGACTGCACATTCTCTCAAATTTTAACATATGTACGCAGAATGCCTCTGTTCAATCAGATCAAACTTATAAAAAAATTACTGTCTCTATCTGTCCTTCTGCTTCATACTCTGTTTTTGCATTCAGCTCAAGTGTAGCCATTGCCATGCACAGTCAGCTCAATGTGTCATGCTCATTCAACACTAAGGTTTTATTGCTGCTGTCCTAAATCATTTGGCAAACAAACAAACATTTTCAATGAGTCGAGGTCCCAGAGATACAGCAATTAGGTCTCATGGGTGTCACATGACATCCAATAGCCAATCAGGAAGCAAGACAGATGTCCACTTACTTTGATTGATAGCATGTCGTTTCAGTGTGAGTTGAATGCAGCCCAGGATACAAAGACTTACAGTAATAAATTTTAAATGAAGAAAAATTCTTGATAAAAATCGATGAGGTGAGTTCAAGCCTCATCAGTTCCAATCACAAGTAGCCATTGATATGCTTTTGAATGGATAAGAAGCAACGATTGACAAATATTTTACATTTAGTATATCAAAAATGTGAAAAACTACAGTAGTTTTAATGTTATATTAATAGCCATGCTATGGGTATGTGTTGATTATATTTGTTCATCAATGCTGATGTATGATAATTTCAAAATGAAAAGCTCAATTTCATGTTCAACATTATGTGAACTCAAGAGTTTCATTTGGGGATTACAACTATTAAAAAAAATCCCATCACCTACACTTTTAAAAACGTACAATTGCAAATTAAGGTTACGAGTTGAAGCTGACACATTCAGAATTAAAAGGAGCAAGTTAAAATGATATTTCTCCAGAAATCTGTGCCTTTCTAAATCAAGCCTATTTGTATAGAAACATTATCATGTTCATTTTATGAGTTGAATAACCGCAAATGTCATTATGTGGTCATTACTGAAGATTCAGTAATGCATGTTGATACATCTTGGATTTTTCTTTTTTCTTGTCAAGTTTTTTATTCTATACCACCTCCTTTCAAAAGAGGAAAATAAAAAAACACAGGATGGTAGAGATCATATGAAATTTTGCTTTCCACCATTAAACAAATGATATCAAAGTTATTGTGTTATCTTGTAAGAAAGCAAACATTTATTGGAATCTACATTTAAATCTTTTTTTCAAAAGCAGGAGAGTATGTTGAGTTAATGCAAGAGATCAACAGCTTTATTAGTGTATTAGCTCCACTGTCAGGAACTCAGAGCTTATCAAATAAGATATTGTCCATCAAAACATCTATACTACTAGTCTTACAGCTTTAAAAATCAATATGTAACTTCTTAGGGGATACCCTTATTAAGTTTTGGTAAAATCAGAATAAAATATTTGCACATCTAAATTTTATAATTTCCATATTTTTTGCTTAATTTTCTCATTTTATTATAAATGAATAATTAGCGTAAACTTTGCATGTGTAATTTTGTAAATTTTTTTTGCTCAATTTTCTTGAAAAACATACATCTCTGAAACTGTTTGTCCTGTTCAATTCAATGTAGGTTTACTAGGATAACCCCATTCTGATTTTTGTTCAAATGATTACGACATTGTCCTTTGCAAATTTTAGGGCCAGTTCATGCACACCCAAATTTTGAGGCTAGATTTTTCATTTTTTGTCAAACATTGTTTGCTTTGATAGCATTCATCTTACACTTATGGAATTTGATGTGTAGCTTTTTATGGATAGTTTAGTAATGTTTAAATGGGCACAAATTTGCAAATTTCTTAGAAAAACAGCAGAGTTATATTGATCGCTAGGTCACATGTATTGCTCAAGTACACTAAATATTTTTCTCTTCAACATTAAATTACAAATTTTTCCTTCAAATAGGTAATTTAATCCAAAATTAAATTAAAAATGTTCAATTTACACCAAAAAAATGGGAAAAAGAAATAAACCAATAGTTCATTATTATTATTATTATTATTATTATTATTATTATTATTATTATTATTACAAGTTTAGGGGCTATTCATTGAAGCTGTGGGACTTCTGAAAAAAAAATGTTGTTACTCCTGAATGGTTGCCATGGAAACATCTCACATTAAAACGAGTGTGATTTTTTTTGGTGTGCTAACCAGAAAACCCCTTATTATCAATTTTTTATATCAATTAATAGTTCTTTAATAGGAGTTAGGGAAAAAGTAACATTTTCAATCCCAAAATAGTTACTATGGCAACTCGAAACATTAAAATAAGTCTGACATTTGTGTTCTCTGACCCGAACTTCCCCACCAGATAATTTTCATATCAATCAAAGTAACTTTTCAAGGGATATTAGAAAAACTGAAATTTTCAACACCTAAAATGGTTACCATGGAAACATGGGGCAGTGAAATTGATATCATATTTGGTCTTTTCGACCCAAAATACCCTTATGGTGAAATTTTCGCGGAAATTGAACCTATTATTATTCGTGTTATTATTTCTATATAATACTTTATTAATTATTAATTATTATTGTTGTTGTTGTTATTCGTAATTGTTATTCATAATGATCATTTTCATAAAATCTTAATTATTGCACGCGATATGCCAATAAACTATGGCAACTGGTACTCAGCTGGACTATCTGTTCAAGTAATTAACTCAATGCAAAAGTATGTCTCCAGTTCTCTGTTTTAAATCTGATAATCATTGCAGAATGCAAAGAAAGAATTAAGTACAAAAACTGAGTAGAATGTGAATTACTCAATAAATATGAAAGCCACATTCACCATACTGACATACATTAATAAGTTTCTGGAATGATACCCCAATGATACCCCTACATAAAAAAACGGAGGCAGCTCATTGAAAACATTAAATTACTAAAATCTCCTTCATGTGGAAAGTCCACAAACCTATATTTATTATGGGGAATTTTCATGCGACAATAGAGTTATTGACAGCCATGGAATATAAAATGACAAAAGATGAATATGACGAGTTTTTGTCATAAATACAACTATTGACAGTGTACAAGTTAACATATTTTGACAGTATGACAGCGTAGTGGCCCGTGTGTTCTTTAAAATTCTGATCGCAGCGCCACCTACGTTTCAGTGTCTGAGGAACAATCGTCAGAGCGATCTTAGTGCTGCGGCGAACTAGTACAATTTCCGCCACAAAGTTGTTGGAAGTACTTGCTTGCTTGGTTTTTATTGCCATCAAGAAATGCTCTCACCAGGGTTCGGAGATGCTCGTAAAAGCGTGTTCTGTGTGTGTGCCAGAGAATAAATCTATCGAAACAGGTCATGGCCAAATCTGGACCAAGGGTCCCCGAGATCATAGGCTGCGGACTGGCACGCGAAATAAACTTCTTGATCAAAGTTCTGTCTGGTAAAGATTTTCTGTCATTGTAAAATTTATTGGCGCCGCAAACCACAGTGGGATTCCTTCAACCGTATTTCACTCTGCAAACAAATTGTAGTAACCACATTAACTTCATTGATATCATCAGGTGCCCCTTGCCACTATGTTGTTTGTCACATCTCCGAGCTAAATGACCCATCTTCCAGAGCGATTAGATAATTGCATTTAATTGCATATTAATTTAGAGCGTAATTATAAGGCCGAATGTGCCTTCAAACCAATGACCCTAAATGCGCCAAATTTCACGTATCACTGGTCAAGCTGTAAGACTCTTGTTGACATACACTAAGCATATGAGGACTTGATAGGGTTTCATGGTAGTTCTAACACAATAGCTAAAGAAAGACTTCACTACGAAGAGAAAAGATAACGCGCATTATCCGGACCAGATCAAACTTTTATGGACGCCGCAGCATACATGTAAGACTACGCATTTGCGAAATATTAGCGCACCCCTGTGTGCCATGCCCGCCTGTCGGTCAGCCTTAAGTTCGAGTCCTTTATCAATCCTATTTTGTGCAATTTCGAGATTAAATAGTATCGATTACTTCTGTTTCTTTGCCACTTCGGTCAAGTGTGTGGTTAATAATGAGAGGTTTTGTTGTGCTTTGGCCGCACTGAAAGGAGCATATGTTCCTTTGCAGTCATGTATCAGTCCGACAGCATGTGAAACCATGATCGCAGCAGAAATTTCCTTGACACGCGTCAGTGACAAATTTCTTCTCTCACGCTGAAGAAAGCCACGCAGATCTAATTTTAACACCGCCTTATATATAACGACCGCTGTCACACAAAATGAACATGAAAACTTCAGACCCACGAAGTTTTTTCCCGGAGGGAGGTGCGTGTTTGGCGACAGGCATCTATTTCTATTAGCACTTAATTAAGATATTTATCTGAATTTTGGCCAATGAAATGAAGTAAAGGTAGTCATGTGACATGAATTCCAACACTGGTTGGTTGAAATGTAACTACTGTCCTTTGCGAGGTTTCACGCACTCCGTATGTGTGTGTGTGTTCTGCAACGGCGACAGAAATTTGCTACCCTTCAAAAAATACACGGATTTCAGTGATTTCCACCGTCGATCTCAATAATTTAAGCGTCGTAAAGATCAACCCGATCCGAGGAGAAGTGTAAGCCGTAAAATCAGAGCCAAGGACGGCGGAGAACCTTGAAACGGTCGTGGACTTCGGAGAATACCGCCGTCACACAAAGAAATGTAACAGAGAGCTTGATGAACTGGGTTGGTACACTTCGAGGGTAAGAAAGCAGTTAAAATTGAACTATTTTGAACCTTGCTGTGAAGACAACCAGCTCTTCTTGATGACTTAAACACTTAGAAGGACCCTAGATCCAAGTGATCAGCATGGCTGAACGGAAAGGGACGAATTTGCTGTGGATTTCGGCGTTCATGGTCAACTTGCTGAATGTTGTTGTGTGTCAGCAGCAGTACGATTCACTCAGCGGTGTACTACCACATCATGGCCGATGCGAGCCGATCTCGATACCCCTGTGCCAGGACATCGCATACAACGAAACGATAATGCCAAACTTATTGAACCATCAAAAGCAAGACGAGGCAGGCTTAGAAGTCCACCAATTTTTCCCGTTGGTTAAGGTCGAATGTTCTGTCGATTTAAAATTTTTCCTGTGCGCTGTGTACGCGCCCGTGTGCACTGTACTGGAAACTCCGCTACCTCCATGCAGATCTCTGTGTCAGAGTGCAAAAAATGGGTGCGAAGCACTCATGAACAGATTCGGTTTTCAGTGGCCCGAACGTTTAGATTGCAAACACTTTCCCGGTACATGGTTCAGGCCCGCTGTGTGTTGGACAAAACCGTTCGGTGCCCACCGCAATGCCGACAACGAAACCGGACAACAAAAGTGTCACTCCATCGTCAGACACCGTCGTCCCTCCATTCACATGTCCAGACGAACTTCGTGTCCCGGCGTATCTGGATTACAATTTCCTTGATGCCGATGCGTGCGGTGCGCCGTGCGATAGCATGTTTTTTTCCGAGACACAACGGGAATTTGCACGAATTTGGATTGGCATTTGGTCAATACTTTGTGCGGCATCAACTCTTTTCACGGTCTCCACGTTTTTGATTGACATGCCGCGATTTCGGTACCCCGAAAGGCCCATTATATTTTTATCTGCGTGTTATTTTATGGTGTCCCTCACCTATGTTGTCGGCTTCATCGCATATATTATTGACACTGAAATTGCTTGCAACGGGCCCTACGAAGAAGGTCGTTGGTCGATCGCAGTACAGGGTACCAAAAAGGAAGGCTGTACAATATTATTCATGATTTTGTATTTCTTCAGTATGGCTTCGTCGATATGGTGGGTCATTCTCAGTTTGACCTGGTTCCTGTCAGCCGGTATGAAATGGGGCCACGAAGCTATTGAAGCGAATTCGCAGTATTTTCACTTGGCAGCCTGGTCAGTTCCCGCTGTGAAGACCATTGCCATCCTGGCTATGTCTGAAGTGGATGGGGATGTCCTGGCAGGCGTCTGTTTTGTAGGATTTACCAATGTGGACGCCCTTCGTGGATTTGTACTCGCACCCTTGTTCCTGTACCTTCTGATCGGAACCTCGTTCCTTCTGGCTGGATTCGTCGCCCTGTACCGCATCCGGACATTCATGAAGCACGACGGCACGAAAACGGACAAACTCGAGAAACTTATGATCCGCATCGGTATATTTTCTGTTTTATACACCGTTCCTGCCACCATAGTAATTGCATGTTTTTTCTACGAACAAGCGAACAGACAGTTGTGGGAATATAGTTGGATGGTGAATAACTGCAAGAAACTGCACTTCTCGTGCCCACACGGTACGGGACCTACTCCGATGGGACTGGCTACACCAGACTTTACTGTATTTATGATAAAATATTTAATGCTATTAATCGTAGGTATCACTAGCGGATTTTGGATATGGTCCGGAAAGACACTCAATTCGTGGCGGAAATTTTACATGCGATTAGTGCACCACAGAAGAGACGAGACGACAGTCTGACACCAGGTAGGGAAAGCCGTTGCATAAAGCCAATGAAACAATGAAATAAGGCTAGACATTATCACGTACTTAATCATTCAAAATTCTTAAGCATTTATTTAAACATTTATTTTATTTCACACACTTTTAATTTCATGTTTCATCTATAATTTCAGATATTTTTATATGAATGATCAGCCATGCAAAAGATGCTTTGCGACGCCAGGTTTTATTTGAGTTATGTGCTAGGCTTGTAGCGCATTTTATTTTGTACAAAAAGATATACAAGGAAAAAAAAGGCAAAAAAAAAAAGTTTCTTACTTTCAAAAAGCCATTGTAGATTTTCAAACATCAGTGCAACATAAAGTGGCCTCCTTTATCATTTTGCATGGCTGATTCATACTATGAGCCCCCCCATATTTACATTTACATAAAGAGACTGCAGTAAGATAATGGCAGTGTACACAAAACGTATGTTATAGAGTTCAAAATATTAATATTGGGGAAAATTGTGTACATACATTGGTTATGACAAATTGAAAATATTGATGATTGAGAGTTCCTGGAGGGACATCCTCTTAGAGCAGCCTCACATTATGGGAAATGAGTCATAGACATTTTTCACAATCATGTTTGGTTGTGTGGTACCTGTGATTTTAGAACAAAAAATATAGCCTCTTGCTCCAAGATACCCCCTGAAAGTTATGAACCAAAAAAGTCAAAAGAAACCATAGATAGAATCTCAAAGAAATCTACCCTCTGAGTGCAAACAATTGCATACATTCTCTCAGATCACGCTAATTTAGCATGAAAAGGTAAACTGATAATCTTGAAATAATTGACCGTCTTGTAACCTTATCTGTCTCTGTAACACCAAAGCCTGCCAAGTGTGTAGTATCTGTGTTTGGCCGCATCAGCTTCTAGTGGCCGTTTATGTTTGTACAATCCCTTGGTGTAAAGGTACCCCTTGTTTTTTCGGCAATTTCAGATCCTGTGTACAAACCTGCAACTCCCATGTACCATATTGAGCCAAGAGAACCATTATACTGTGCTAACTTTCTTTTTTTGTATAGTGTTGTTCAGCATTTTTAATTCCAGATTTAAACAGATATTGAGAAAAAAATGAACGTGAGAGCTTGAGTTGGTGAATGTTTAGGAATATAATTAGTTTAAACTATGTAATTTTTGCCTGATATTTTGACTTTGGCAGAAATCTGTATTTAGCATCCTATTTTGTTTCCACAGCCATTGTATATGGTGGGGTGATCGTATGTAGCTCAACTCTAGAACATTTTGGTCCGGTATTTGAAACTCACACCAAAATAAGTCACACTGCTCATGCCATTTTGTAAATATAAACTCAAAAAAATTCTTCTCATTTTTAAATGTTATATATAGTTAGTGGAATTTCTCTGTACAATTAGAAATCTAAAGATGAAAGTTAAAACAAGTTGCATCGTGGCAAAACAACTTATCTGATCATTTTGTCACGTGAGAGCTTCATTTGTAATGAAGAACAAAAATTGTACAGTCGCCTTGCCTGTGAAAATGTGAGTAGTTGTGATCAATATGAACTGTAGATCAAAATTGGCCAGTTTTATCCAGTGGTTGACGAAAAAGTTTCATGTATTTTCAAAAGAAAGGGAGAAGAAAACAGACAACTTTCAATTTTTCCTGCAATCCAGTGTATTTCATCTGTTGCAGATATTTTATGTTGCAAAAAACAAAAAAAAATTACTGTACTATTTCTACATAACCTACCAGTGGCCGATTCTTAGTGTTTCCACCTTCGGTTGCATATGTAGAGAATTTTTTTAATAGTGACTGTTGTAATAAAACTTTCATTGTTGTGTATTGTCAAAAAAGTGAAACTGTGTGCCAATTGACCTTTTATTTTCCTCCCTGCTCCTGTGATGGGGGCGCTAAAATTAATCACCTCGGAGTGCATTCCAATGTATTCATCGGGTTAACACTTGAGACAAAAAAAAGGGCTGTTGCACAGTAAATTTTAGTTATTGCAGAAGCTGTTTATGATCACCATTCACACTTGGAGGAATCATTTTGACCGTAGAGCGATGGCTCTGATAAACAGAACTAGTAAACTGTAAAGGGAAGTTAAAATCTAGTTTTTGCCCGGCAAGGTTCATTTCACATGGGACATAATACAGCAACGCACTGTTTTAACTAATGTTTGATTACTTCCTCAACAGCACCGGATGCTGGTTTGTATATCATGGTTTATGCCCTGATAAATATTTTGCTGTTTAAAACTTGTGACAACAAATGGGCATGGCAGGGGTCGGGTCAAAGGTAATGGCTTGACTTTCCAAGTGGACTTGACCTGAAGGTGAAAAACAATTGCCAGCTTTACAATGCAATGTATACTCATGATAAATACTTGTTTCATGAGACTTCAATCATAATATTGTCATCATCTGACATCTGTAATTTGTCTACATCGTGATGTTTTTAGAACCAACCAGAGAGTAAAGTCACTTTTTGCCCTTCAGCCATGAAAGTGCAATTACATGAAGTACAATTTCTCATCCAAATGCAAGGGCTCCTGACTGCAAACCATGTCTCCAGACATTGATAAACTCCATGACTTTGCCCAGGGCAAAAAAAACAACATCACTTTATTTGACTTGCAACATGTGATGATGTAAATGGTTTCAACCACATTCTTTGGTCTCTGCACATTTGAATCTAAGAGATACATTGTATACAGATTAATATTGAAACAGACAAATTAAATTTTAAATGGAATGACTTAATGAAGCTCTTTAAACCCATAAGAATTAATCTTCAGCACAACAATGAATTCATTCACCCTGTGCTGTTATTAAGCTGCTAAATGCAGACCTTCAATATAACCGATTCAATTTCAGAGCCTCTGGCATTGTCAATTACTGTGTTGTCTGTGTGTCTTCTGATTCTGGTCGGTTCAAATCAAAAACAGCGTTGTAATCTCTAATCAGTTATTGTTCTCAATTTGTGCTGTTGAGTGTCGGCAGATAAGAAAACTGGTTCAGTACAGAGATTTTGTTGTGTGTGTTTTATCCGGTCAACCGTTTCCATCCTGTAATCTGTTTCGGTTGTCATTTTCACAATGGTTCAGTCGGCTATGATGGAAGTAATTAATATGGCAACAGAGCAACATGTGCCCTCCACTGGGCCACTGGGCTTTGATGGAATTGTGCGGAAAGCAAAACCTTTCCTGGGATCATGCCACAGATCATGACCACAATCAGGAATAGTAGCCTAGCTATGCCATTACTTGCCTTAGCATGGGCCCAGGCTACCGTTTTCTCTTGCAGATGGATTTTTAAACACACCCAGATATTATAAACAAGGTTTCCTCTTTCAAGGCAAACACATTTAGTATTGTAAAATACACAACACATTTTTGAAACACATTTTGGTGACACCTCCAGTGTCAGATATGTTACAACTCTAGCCAAGCTGGTACAAACAGTCAGACAATTTTGTTGTAATTTAGCAGACACTGAATTGGTAGACATCACTCAGAAACATACTATCTCAGTCAATTCAAAGTAGTCAACACAGCCACCTAACTGTCTAGGGAGAACTGAAATGTAAATTATTTTCACAATCACATATTGTCAACACACTGTATTTCCATGCTTTTGAAGTAATAGAAAAATATAATGGTGTCCTTCACCACCGTGAATGGCACTGAAATTTTCTGAATATTTTTGCAGTAGGTGTGGCTACTGGACTGATCATGTCGTTAACTAAATAGTCAACTGTAGACTTACAGAGGAACACTAGTGTTAGCCAGAGCAAAGAGACAGACCTGCCGTGGTTTTAATATCCTTCGATTGAAATGTCAATGTGTAGGGGATGTGTGACTATAGAGCGAAAAACCAGACCATAGTACTGTCTTGTTTCAATATTGTACAGGTGAAGGCTACACAGTAATTGCACCGTCATGGAATATATAGACACCAATGATAGACAACTTTGAAAATGGTTTGACCATAATTTGTTTTTCATGTTGGCCCAGAAGAAAGTAGCCAGTGTGTTTAAAATGTCATAGTATCCAAACCCTAGCTTTGTCAGAGATTGATGGCACATTGTACCAGAGTTTTAGTCTCCATTTTCACAGGGTATGTGTTCTCTATTTTCAAGGTGATGTCATGGTGTTTATCTCTAGAAATGATGGAAAGGCTGCAGTGGTAGTGGACTGAGAAAAAAATGTTTCACACCACTTTTGGACCATAGTGCACAAAATCTTTCAGTCAGATGTGTCTGGCACAGCTTAAACGCTCAAGTAGGGGATCTGCCAAGTGTCGGAAACCGCTTTGCTTCATGTCAGAGTCACACCTCATTAATATGACTCAAGGTTGGACCCAGGTTGCATTTTGGAGTCTGTTGATAGATGGGTCACATTCACCAATTTTTTTTTCCCTTTCTGCCAAATTCCCTGTTGGATACTTTGCGAAAGAAACACTGGCCTCCATTACCTGTGGTGTGAGAAATCCATTTGTATGTAAATATTAATGCCAAAAGACACCAATGTTATTCAAATAAGGGGGAACCAAATTATTATACATGTATGGACTCTATTTATGTCATGTGGTGAGGCAACTCTTGTCTCTCGCCAGATATCATGTGCAATTGTAATTACCAGGTTATGAGTGGTTGACCCAGGAATTATTTTTGTTACCCAATAAGAAACAGATTTTCCCAGCTGATCGCTTTCTCATCTGTGTGTTCATGGATTCTAAAGTTGATGGATTGTTTTAATCTGTGTATTGTCTTGTGTGTTTGGACAAGTTACATTGAAAGCCATGGCGTCACCTGTGTCGGGCAGTGAAAGAATTTGTGTTAAATGATTGGTAACTTTTAAAACTGTCAGGTTTCTCATTTGAAACTTAGTGAAGCAAATGATATCACATAATAACACCGAAATTCCTCATTAGATAAGATCCTGATAATTTTTAGGTTTCAAACCAGTTATCAGCTTGTCTTCAATTGATAAGGTTTGATGTTTGACACTTCATTGATTGTTCAGTCACACGTTCAGAAACTGCGGTGTACTTTGTCGCAAAGTTTTTATAGTCAGGCGAGGTAGCATCAGCATTGGTGTGACTGGTACACAACTTTCTGTGTTTTCACATCACTTTTGACCAGTGTGTCTACATAGAAATATCCCTTGAATCAAATTGTTCTAAAATCAGTTTTTAAGGATCTCAAACTGAATGGTATGCAAGTAGCTCTAGGTTCGACATAAGTGCTAGGCCTTGTGGTGAATAGGTCAACAGTCTGAAAATTCCAGACAAACAAGATATAGCAAAGTCAAAGGTTGAAAGTTTTGATAGTTTCTCTTTGATCTATGGTTATATATGATAGTATTCTTTTGTAAAGAATTACTTGTTCTATGCTCTGCAAGTGTTTGTCGGCCAGTATGCCGCTTGTAGCAAATTGACTTTGTCCAAGATATTCTAAATAACAAAAAAGAAACATTAGACTGTTTAGAGCCAAGCAAGCAGCCTTCAGGCTGATCCTTGGTGATGGTGCAAGCAGAGAAGTCTCTCCGACAATAGCAACTTTTAAGTGTGTTTTGTGGAACAGGCGATTTAGCTTTAATAATGTCAGGCATAGTTGCACAACCAATGTATTTTAGAAAGATTCAAAATGATATATGATTGTGTGCAAATTGTTACATACTAACTTCTCAACCTAGAGTACAGTCATCACAGATTTTACCCACTGCTTCATATATTTTTAGCTTAAATTTCAAACAATACCCACCCATAACCTGTCTATGTTACATCAGTCTTGGAAATGTATGTACACACTACCCCTTCTGGGTTGGTTCCAGGCGCTTTTTCAAAGCAAATAACTCCAAACAAATGGGGAGCTCGCTTTTCAATAATTTTACACATTCTTGAACATCAGTCAAGCTTATCTGAATATTTAATTGGTGTAATTGCATGGGGTACCGTTGTTTTTCGAAGCTTTACAATTGAAAGTTGGTGTCAAACGCCCCACTTGCCCACATAAACACATTGTTCTGGAAATATACAATACATTGCCCAAAAGTAAAAATAACACACTAGCCTCAGAGACTCTAAGGGAAGTACTCCTTGCCAAACACTGTAACAAGCAAGGCTTATAATTCTGCGGTGAATTCTAGAAGTGGGAATGGCTTGTACTGAGTAGGCAATCACACAGTAATTCATTTTCTAGAAAGAGTTTCACCTTTTGATACTGAGCAGTTAAAAATGCTCATGGCAGCTACCATATATTTGTGCCTTATTGTTGTGAAAGGTTACAGAGGTGTTTGTGTGTGCAGCAGGAACAGCGACTTTACTCAGAAAGTGTCATGTACTGGCTGATAGTAAGAGCAATCTAGCCCACTTCAAAACAGTGTTTTGTGAGCCAACACGCCTACATACAAAGTAATGTGAAAAGCATATCATGGCAATCCCTGTTCAAATACTATCTGTCAATCAACTCCAGCAATTTGGACTGAGAATTTGGACTGGCCATCCAAGAGGACGTAGGATTTTCCAGATTGCATTCTGTTACACATGCTGATTGACATAGCATTTCTATAAATGTGGACATTTTGCAAACAGGTTTGGATAAAATCAGGTTTGTGTTTTGGATCTCGCCATGCAGAAAGAATATGGTAGTATTTCCAGTGATACTATCGTGCTAGATCACTCATGTATGTTGTGGGACAAGTTTGTGGTCATAGTGGACAGATAAACTTGTAAACAGACTGGTTTTTTCCAACAATAACATGTTCTACTGCAGTCACCAAGGGCAATGTTGAAAAGGACACATTACAACAAGAGATTGCCATCATGTGCTTTGTGTTAGGCATTCTGATTGGTGGCTGTGAATGAGGCATGACGAATAGTAACGCATTATGTCTGAATGTCTTGCTAATGTTCTGAAGGAAGGTGTTAATAAGGCAGCCAGCCAGTCAGCCTGGCTTTTCACTAGGTCATATTTTATGGCAACCTTGACATTGTTGGCTTGCCTGCCTTCCCTATGCCATTCTAATTATTGATTAGTGTCAGGGATACTGAATTAATCACTTGAACAATAAGCTGACCTTTAGATTTTCATAGTGTCTGATGATACATCCACCACTGATCAAATTAATTCTTTCAATATCTCATATGTATTTTATGATTTTCACTTGTCAGCTTGGTGTTTTTTTGAGCAGAAATTGATTCTCCAAATGAACACACCCATCCTTGTGACAGGTGCAAAATTTCACCGCTACTCCCAGTGTCCAACATTGTGTATTCAGGACATTCCAAATGAAGCAATGAATGTACATGTGTTCATTGGCTGTCATAGGGTGGCCTATTTGCTGACTCAAAAACCTGAAATGTCAGACAATTTCAGTTTATTTATGTGTACGTAAATTCCACCGCACAGTGAATGATACGAGCATGTCGATCAGTCAGCGTTAGTGGAAATGTAAAAGCTCTGTCAATGTCTTTCACTACTCAAAGAATCCTTAGAACCCCTTTTCCACTATGGTTCAGCCCTATCCTGGTGTTTTAAGTGGCAAATCATAGACAGTACAGTGGAAGATTGTACTATCTGTGGGTAAATATGGACTCAACATGACACAGGGAATGGAGTGAAAAGTGCTTGCAGCTGACAACTCTGGTGATAATGTAAAAACTCTAATGAAAAATTGGTCAAGACTGTGATATATTGCAGAAGGTAGCAGGTGCTGCTTGTTAGATTGGAGCTCAGCAGAAAACATCCCGGAATGGTGCCTGATTTGATTGAAAGTCAATGTTAATTGCATTTGGATAGGAAAATTGTGTAGGTTTCTATGTCAAAGAAATGGTCTGATTGTTTTGCAGGCGTTTTGTATGTAACAGTTTGTCTAATAACATGAATGATTGTCCCTATCAAAGGCACCCATACTGAAAAAATCTGTCAGATGTTCAGAACCTTGTATTGTCTAGCAAGTCTTAGTATAGCTGCAAGTGTCTTTTATTAAACAGGCGAGATTGCCGACAAGGTTTAAAAAGAATCAAGCCAGTATTTTTTACCCAGGGTGAAGCCTCATGTCAACATCTTGAACAATTTATTATCAACAGCAAAATGCATTTCACCACTCACAGAGTGAGAAATCAGAACTGACATCTCAGAAAATTGAATTCCGTACACTTTTGTAAAATGTACATCGAGAGGGCATCTTGTTTTATGTATAGGGAAGGAAATAGCATTTTCTCACAAGCCAGTTAAATAACTGTCGTGAGCTTTTAGCGTTGAGAATCTTAATTCTGTTAGGGGAAGAGAACAGAAAGGCCTCTAATGACAGTCCACTGCTTTCATATAGAAGGTAGCGTTGTCTCTAGGGGATCCACCAATGTAGTCTCAAGATAGAGAGCTTAATAAAATCGGGCTTGTTTGTGCTAGTGTTCGGTCCGACTAGGACCTGCCACAATTGTCCATTCCCTTTGTTGGTGTGCCTCAATTCCTAATGAAAAGTCGATCGTTGCTGTTTGATGTTTACTCCAGCACGCTTTTCTCAGGCTGCAGCGTTCTCAACACATATGTACACTGCTGGCGTATGCCCCATCACTGTTTGAGAAGTCTCCATCGGAGTATTATCATGGGCTACTGTCAAACAGAGACTGTCAACATTCCCAGTGAAAATGTTGTTCTTTCCAGACTTGAGAGGGATGTTCTAATGGAAACTGACAGTAGTTTTGTGCCGGGCCACATGCTATTCCATTAACATACCAACTCAAAATATGCCGATGAAAAGCTTAGGTAAATTTAATTTGTCAACACCGGAGTATTTTTCCAGTCTATGAGACAAGGTGATGAATAGCGGGAGGTGGGTTTCTGATGGTGTCAGTGCAGGGGATCAGTTGTAAGTATCTGCTGGAGGGTTATAAACTTACCAATGATACACCTAAATGAAATACCTAGGGAGTAACAGTCTTTTGTACTGTAGTAGAGTATAAAAATCAGGCAGGATGGCTGGCTGACTTCAAGGTAGGCATTTGCATAAAAGGAATTAGATTTTGGCGGTGTGAATAAGGGCATCAGTATTTCCTTTGCTGTGCTGTCATGTGCAAATACTTGCACATTAGGGTAATAAGACCCAGTGAGGGTAATAAGACCCAGTGAGGGTTGTAGCCTTGTGATTGAGATCAGAACAAACAAAATAGACCAGGCAAACCACCTTTTGTCTTAAAAATCTGTACAATGCTTTGGTTCCTCAGTGTATGAAAACAATTCAGATTGCCTGAAGTTAGATACCTGCTTCATCCATCAGTCGCTTACTGTGCAACTTTCAGATATTTTTTTTGTGTTGGTTGTAGACCAGTGTTTAGGAAAAGAAGGGCTTTTAATTCACTGTTGCCTCAGAAGCCATTGATGCTGCGTGCCGCTGCTTTTGTCAAGATTGAAAATGGTGACAACTCTTTCTTATGCAAAACCTTGTAGCCGGCCTCTTGATGGAAATGCAAATACTGCCGTTCTGGTTTGTGCTGGCCCTCCCCCTAGAATGAGTTGGAATGCCTGGGCAGGTAACCTGATATTGGTGTTAGGTGTACCTCCATTGCTCGTTGACCGCTTTGTAGTCTTTGTCTAGAGCGGATTTTCATGGGAACATATACGCCCGCTGTAAAGTAAGACCCCACAGGTATTCAGGACTCTCCACAGCCCTTTCAAAGATGTCTACCCTATCATTCATGCCAGCCACAGTGAAATATCAGGTCATGCATGCATTGGTTAAATTGTTTGTCTGGAAAATCTACCTGGACCTACTGTACACTGCAGAAATGAAGGGGAAAAATCAATTTGTGCATGTATCATGATTGATGAGGCATTAATTAACTGAAAACAAGCCATGAGATGGACTCTTATTATTCAATAATCAAGTCATCAGTAAAAGCAATTTTTTTATTTCCAAGTGTTGAATTATTTGTTGCCATTTTAGTCATTTTAGTAGCTGGTTTCTCACCCTAGTTTTGTGGAATATTACGCAGTATTCTTTAGTCATGTCATGCAATCATTGCCTGTTACTATTATCTGATTATTTCTATTGCTGTATGGCTTCACCAAGTACATGTACATGCAAATTGTTTCCTCCAACCACATTGATTTCTAACTCTTTCCAGAGAGATTCTGTAAGCGTTTAGGTTGCGCCTGTCAAATTTTTGTTGAAATTTTCAAGATTACTGAAAGACATGTCTTTTTCTAGCAGTCTGGTACAGTTTGATAAAATATACTAAATCTAACGATTGGCATTTCTTAGTTATTTCATTGATTGATTGCAATTAAAAACACTGTGTCAGTTATAATGGGTGATGACAGCCATGTTGATACTGTGGCTTGGCAAAGCCCACCAAATAAAAACTAAATGTGGTGAAATTATGGTTGCAGTGAAACTTCATTGAGGTTGTATGTGGCTGGACGAAACATTAAAAGTCCTGCATTGGTCTTTTTTATCGCCGATATCCCTCTGAAACCGTGTATTATTACATGCATTTCAAAACCACTGTGGTGACAGGCCTTTCAATTCCAAAACTGATTGTTTCAATCATTTTCAAACACCAGAGTTGTGGAGAAGATGGTTTGATGCACATTACAAGCCTGTCACTGAAGGAAAACAACCTCCTCAAACATTTTCAACCCTGAAATAAATGAAAATCATTGAGCTAGAAATTGATCTCAACCAATTCATGAGCTGTTGACCCATGACTTGTGCTCTGTCTATCATATATTAATTTGACCCTATCTTTGCTATGATCTCAAACAACCTTATCAGTCTGTTGCAGTGGAAACTGATTGGAAGTTGTTGAGTATTGGCCCCACAAATGAGTGATCTAACAGATAAAGACAGTAAATAGGGCTTCTTTCAGAAGACTCCCTGTCTGACAAGTCTATTAGTTTTTCACACATTTTTTTTTAAACCAAATGTTTTCTTTCAGTCTACTGTTCAGAGAAAGTGGTTAAATTTCACCCTCTGCCTCCTGTGTATGTATGTTTTCTTTTTGTTTTTTCTTTTCATGAAATGAAGGTTTTGGTTTGTGGGCGAGGCGAGGGGAATAAATGATTCAACTCAAGCCAATCATTGTCTGACGTTCTTCCCAGTGTAGATTGGAAAAGTAACCCAGCAAATATGCACCCAACAAAAGCTGCATGTTTTGTTTGCATTACGGATCAGCACAACATGTTCCCTCAGATTTTTTTATCCAGTGAAAGCAAAAACCAATGTACTGAAATTCTCATGTGGTTTAAACCCATCTATCTGTATGCATATGCGTACGTACATGGATATTTATTCAAATAGTACAGTAATCAATTTCTGTGGGAAAAAGAAAACAATTCCTAAAGAAAACAACATCAGCGTTATAATCTCTTCTTCCGCCATGATTTCAATATCAAAAATTAATTCAACCAATACAAATGGGATTCACCTGCAATAATGAAGCTTGATGATACAATGAAATGTTTCCAGTGAAAATATTTCTATCTTAAGTACAATGGTGTCACACAAAACGATGGGCATTGCAAATCTGTAACAGGCTGGTCTGGATTAATGTACTCCATTCTAGGATTGCACATGAAAATACATCAATAAAAACCCGTCTCACTGTTAAATTTGTTGATTGTGATTTCATATTTTTGATGCAGTATTTAGTATGTATCTATATTTTTATGAAAACATCACACAGAATATAATTGCCACTTACTATAATCAGCTTTGTTTATGACATTCTGGCTTTTACTAACTTGATAGACATATTTCATGATAAATATGAGACATTGCTTTACTTGAATTTAGGTCAATAAACTAAAGCAGGATATTCTACACTGACCCATCGCTTTATTTGAGAATTGCTGTTTTCGTAATTTTACCTCTGCAATTTTACTAAAACAATTTTAGGTGGTTATAAGTGAAGTGCATGTACTATTTTACAAAAGTATAATCACGTTGTTTTGACGGACAATCCAAATTAAGTCTTCAAAATTTCTTCACAAATTGACATAAATAATTTCAACCTAAGTCTAACATGTAAAGATTTTCCATTGCTATTGAAGACTGGTGGTGCTGTTTATGTCATATTTTCCCATGTATTTATCTCCAATCTGTGTTTTTTGTCCTCTTTTTTCTGTTTGCGCATTATTTGCATTTGAGAGCAAAATACGAGTCTGAGAAAATTCATGCACAGAACAAATATTTGTGAGGCTTGTTCACCTGAAGGCCCAATTTTCCGGCATTGTCAATATCTCAGGAAAAGTCAGAAGACAGCCGATGGATCCTTTCCATCAGTCAAATGAGAAAATGATGTCATCAAGGAATTGGATACATCAGGATTAGAATGAAATGTCCGTTTAGAAAATGCGGCAATCATCAGCAGTCAAGGGAGATAGTGTTCCATGAGTAGACATGAACATGTCGGAAGCCATCATCGGAGAATGAAAGCTGTCATTGCAAAAAGTTCTGTGTTGGCAGAAAATGCTACTCTGCTGTATTAGTTTTCCTATTCCATGTAAATTTGGCATTGTCATTTGTGCAGGAAAAACTACAAAAGTTTTACATTTTTTTTATTTTGAATCATGCCTTCATGAATTCAGCAAAAGAGAAGCCCTGGACTTCATTTGGTTTTAGTCCTAAATCAGATGTTTAGCTTTGCAGCATTTGAAGACAGGATTCCAATGTTTTCACTTGTTTGCAATTTTCTCAAATTTCTGACCAGTGTGTCAAGTTCATTGCACCTAGCCTGTGTTTGTAGTGTGATGAGTTGAAGTTCCTCTGTTCCAAGCAACAGGACGTGGTTTTGTTTGTTGAAGATCACTTCTGGTTGGCTTTTGTCGGCCTGTACTTTATGAGTCATCAAAATAAGGTGGACACAATTAGGAGTCCAGCTTTTTTAATCATCTTGTCATTATGTTCTGCTAACATTGGTATCTACAATATCTTGATATCAATCTGACCCCTTATCCTCTCTGTCCTATCGGAGTGGCCCTTTATGGCTAATCTCAACTGTTCGATCCATAAAATTTCAGGGGGCTGTCATGTTCTCAGAGCAAACACAGCGGCTTTCAGGTACTGGAAATATTTTCCAGAACTTCTGATTCCCATTTAGTTGAATTTTCGATGACAGCAATATGTTATCACTCAGTTATTCCATGATTTGTAATGTTTCCGTCTTGCTGATCTGCAAATGGATTTGTTTCAGATGGCAAACACCATCTATCTGCCATCTTAATGTCGTACAAATGACAAAGGAACAAGGCTGTCAATTCTTTAACAGCATCTCAGGTCAATAAATTATTCATCGTGATTTAATGGCTTATTAATTCTTATTCTTTTTCAATAATCATTATCTCTTTTACACAAAGGCAATCACAGCCCAAGCCTGACAAATGCGCCAGACACAAGCTACTAAAAACTCTGCCATCAATTATGTAAAATGTTATCATCCGAGAAAAATAAATGTGTGGACATCATGGATGGCGGAGCATTCATCCAGATTGTTGTTTTGCGCTGATGGGAGTGCTAAGCTTTTCACGGTCAAATTATCACTGTTGCAGAATTTGCCCTCTGGCGAAAATTCCATTTGCTTTGTAGGCCGACATGGCGAAATTCAAAAACCGTAATCATATAAATTTGTTTTCATTAGTGAAACAGGATAGCTGTATGAAAATATAAGCACATTGTGTTCAGTTGAATGCACGGCTGGACAAGAAAGGAATTCTCAATCAGGTTTGTCTTTTGCCGTGATTATACCACTGCTGTGACAAAAATTCAATTTCTGGCATGTATTTGTTTCCATGAGTATTGAAGCAACTTGGGTTTGAGAATTATTTCAGTGATCAAATTTGCAGTGTCATGTATGCCATGATTTGGTCAAATATACAATAGTGTCATTCGGTTAAAATTATCAAATATTTTGTATATATCAAATATTGCCAGAACTGCATCTGTTTTTCAAGGCACAATGGGTCTTCATACTCTCTGGTGTGTTATTCCTTAACACTTCTACCCACACCAGTTTTGAGAGAGAGAGAGAAAGAGAAAGAGAGAGAGAGAGAGAGAGTGTGTGTGTGTGTATGTATGATTTGTACACTGTGCGGCATAAAGGAGATTTTCTAAAAGCTTCGAATATTCATGAGAACTTTCTGAAAGGTTAGCCTTGTAACCTTGCATATGTGGTTGTTTGGAAGAGTGGCCCAGAGGCTTGAAATAATAGACTCAGCAAGACTGTCGTGTTCTCAGCTTTCCTTAATATTGGCTAATTATTTAGGTGTAGCGTCAATAATTGACTTCACAGACACCAGATTAGCAGCAGCCTGAAATTTCCTGAAAAAAGACTGACATTTCGGTTTAATTTGCACAAGAAAACATACAACACTAAGAAAAGAGGCTGGGGGTATGTTTTATCCATATGTTTTCCAAAAAAGCTCTCAATGGTGAAAATTCTCATGAAAGATGCACTTAAGTTATATTTGATTAATTTACATGTGTTTAAACAAAGGCATATATCATGTGAATTCAGAGTAGAGCACAGCTATGGTAATACTCCAACGCTTTCCTACAGAGAGAAAACAATTCAAAAATTCAGGTTCGTTGGTTTTCTGGTTTTCTAAAACATCTACAATGTTCATTTGTAAATATATGTATCCATTGACATCAAAATTATCATACATTGTGACAACATTTAATAAAATGACAACAAGCAAGAATTTTATATTATTTATGCGCATGTATCGGTATCAAACAATATCCTCGATAATTGGAAAATATTCCCAGCCTTGTTTAAGTATTTCCAATTGGTTATCGTATAAGAAATATAAAATATAGATTTTTCCCAAACTTAAATGTTGAATATTTTAAGTTGTCAATACTTGGTAATCAATTTTCACTTCTGAAAGAAGCTTCAAAGCACTTCAACACACTTTCCTCATTTCCTGCCATGTAATTATGTGAAAATGTTTTCAATCAAAATGTGGTGGTGAACTTCTGCCCTTTGACCTCAAATCTGTCAATCTCATTACATGTGACCTTTGCATTTTAGCCCCCTGACCTCCAGTTTCCTATGTGGGGGTTCATACAGCACTGATGCAAGTGTTGGAGTGATCAGAAATTGCAGTGGTAGACAGGTTTATTGGTGGAGATCCATATTCACTGGTGGCTACCAAGGAACAGATGTGGATATTAGCAATCATATCAGTTAAAATTTTTGCCAAAGAAAGTGATAGAAATTCATAGACAAATGAGCTAAAAAAGAAATTGTAAATTTGCCCTTTTGGTAAATTCATCTGTTTGTTTTCTACAATCGGTAAACTTGATGGCAGTCAAAACAGAATGATTGAAATTTCATTTTATTGCAATCAATCTAAGCTTACCTCTGTGAGTCACATCCATTCTCATCAGCAGACATCCGCTGAAGCTCCATGGAAATCCAATTGCTCTGTCCAAATCACCGATCACTCATGGACGTCGTTTATTGCCAAATACAATTCACAATTAGCATCAAAAGCTGAAGTGAAGAATTATTCAAAGAATTAGTCGCACACAAATATCAGTAATAAGAAAGCAGAATGTATTGAAAACCACCCAAAATTAACCAAGGAATATTGCTGACAAATTGAATGAAATTTATGAATGAAATGACCTATGACCCAGTTCCTCTATATTTGGAGCCAGCTTAGCTCCACTTATTGAGAAGAGGACATTTTATTTCAGTCAGAATCAGTCAACGTATAAACTCCTATAAAAAAAAAATTGGGGTCCCATTTTCATTGGCCTGAGTCTATACAACTATGATATCTTTGCAGCATTTTATTTGAAATGCATGCAGTCATTCATCGAATGGAAGATATTAAATTCCTACCACGGCCTCAAGCAATTTGGTAAGGCTTGTTAGAATAGACCTATGAAATATCACATTTTTGATTATATCATCTGTAACGTAGACAGAAATTTTATGGTTGAATATTCACCAAAAAGCTGTTGTGAGTAATATCAGTACATATATTCTCTTTTGAAAGTCATTAATTTTTCAGATATTTCCTTCAGATTGCTGTGTGCATCATCCATATGAACAAATCTTTTGAGGACTAAAGTTAAAAGGTGTGGTGTAGTGCGTCATTGTTGCAGCTATCTTTGTGTCATTTTGAATACAATTTTGACAAAAAAATCCTAGAAATTTTAAGACTTTGTACATATTTTTGAGATATGTAGCAGTTTCAGCTACTAATTGCCTATGTTATGTGTAGAAGATTCTTCTCAACACCGAAATGGAAGGAAATGTCAGAGTGTTTTTAGGAAGTCAAGATGAAAGAAATTACCACTCAGACTGCGCTAATGGCTTTGGTAAAATATTCATTGAGAACTAGGGGATTTGTATGCCAGGCCAGCACTTGAATGCTACACCAAATGGGGTGTGTTGAATAAAATATGATCCAGTTGGAATAAGGAACACGTACACACAAGATCTTAGTCACACAAATTAATGGTGACCAACCGATATGAACAGCTTTATTCCCCAGTTTGTTTGGTAGTGGGACTAACATGTATGTTTGCTGTCTTCAAGGAGTCAATGCTGCCTGCATGCCTGCCTTTCAGGAAAAGGACTCACTGGGTGATTTCATCAAAGCTAGCAGTAATCAAAAGTGATGCTTAAAATGATCACTCTGAGGGGTTTTAGTACAAAGGTAATTTGCAATGCCCTATCTGAAAGCAGGACTTTACATGTTGACGGAAAATGGAAATTAGGAAAAAACGTATGACATTGCTACATTTCTGTTCTTGTTTCCTCTTCTTTCATCATTTCGTCATATTTCACATACACATTCACACCAGAATTCAACTCTTCATACATTGCTTCTTAAAAATTTCACTCATTTGGTTTGTCTTAAAGAAAACTTCTTTAAATCAATTAGATCGAGTCTTTGCATTAAGAACACTGACAGATTTTGGCTGAAGGAATTTCAAGACACAAAAGGGAGTACTGATAGCCATACAGTCATCTGTGCGTATTATAAAGTCAATGAGATACATTTTACAACAGACAGTCTCACCATGGCTTAATTGTTCACAATTCTCTTTACTCCAGTGCAATACATATTTCATTAGATGATTAGCCAGTGATGTCGATCACACCATCTTTACACCATTTTACACTATTACAATCATCATTGCATCAATGACCTCACACTGTTACTGGGAACACAGATTTCATGTACACAACAGTAAATTGAACGAAGCTCACACTCAAAGACAATGTGATATAAATGGTGACGTGACTTCATTTAGTTAATATTCTCCTGTGCCAGTCTTCAAAACTCAGTGTTACCAAGTCAGTTTATAGACAGACATACCAAACACATTAAATAGACACACACTACACATAAAGTTTTGTCTCCATAAACGCCTTCAATGAACCAGTTTCTCAGCTTTGCTCACAGTTTTTGCAAAATATGTAGTGTACACAAACCAAATATTAAAAACAATATATGGCAAATACCCGGTCCTTTCCTGGAAAAGATGCATAATGGCTCTCGTGTTAAAGGTGTGATTTATGTACTGTGGATACTGGTCCCTTGGAACTTGTAGAAACTTCAAAGTGTATATAGATTGCATCATTTGTACATTCCAATTGAACCTTGCAATTTTCTGTCACTAACTTCTCATTAATCATATTTTCTGCTCAAACATTCTCTAAAGCCTTGTTCACCACTTAATCTTTTCAAATCAAATAAAGACCATATTTATTACTATTTGGTGATGAAATCTGGATCTAAGTGAAGCGTATGGTTAATGTTTATCGTAGATGTAATTCCACATCTAGAAGTATCACAACAAGAGTAAACCTCCATACGTTGTCTGGGCCAAACACACTGAAAATTTAAAACAAGACCTCACAGTATGCTCAGATTAGACTTTTATGGCAGTATTTGCATCTCAACCAAGTAATTCCATGGTCAGCCATATGCCAAGTCCTGCCCGTAAAAAGAAATTAGCCTGCCAACTGTTTGACAAATTTTTTCTTCTCCATGCTAAAGAACAATTTCCTTTGTAAAAAAAATGTGACCTGATCCATGTTCAAATTAGGGATCCATTAATATGATGAAAATTTATGGTAGATGGGTTTTTTGCCCGTGGGGTAACTGTCACATGACACAAATTGGAGTGTCACATGACAAACTGACCAATCAGAGTTGGCATCACCTTGAACTCAGGGTCAATACCCATTGCATGCCCTTTAGCGCTCACCCATGAAGATACAGAGAGCATGCCCAGAACCCATTATCAACGCATGTATGCTGTTAAAAATAATGACAGCAGTGATGGTATACAATCTACCTTATGGGGTTTCAGAATCTTTTGTCTATGATAGTATGAGATCTGCCTTGTTCTCTTCTCTCTGGGGAGACACTCTATGGAGGCCTTGTTTACAATAACAGCTTAAGTTAGCTACATTGGGTTTGGAACTTACTAGATACAAGGATGGTAGAGTAAATGGTTTTGCTGGGGAGAATGGCTTCTCAAGTGTTGAAAGGATAATATGGAGAATTTGCCAACCACCATGCAACACAAGCTTAAAGTAGCCACTATTTGCTGCCGGCTTAGATCTGCAGACAGATTTCACTTTGCATTGCTGGCAAGCATGGCTCAAGACTTGAAGTGAATGCATATATTTGCCATAATGGGTAATGGTAGACGCGAACAACAAGGCAGTTATGCAGATTCACAGAAATTTTCATTTTCACGCATTCTTGTATCATTCCTGTAAAACAAAAGTGCCAGAAAAATGAAGGTTCTTTGGTCATAGTACTAGTACAACTGGACCTTTGCCTCCAGTCTAGCACCGTGTAGTTCGCTCCGCAAGAAGGTAACGACATTACGGATGCAGGTAACGGAGATCTTTGACTCAACATCATCAAGCACATTTTAGCCGTCAGCTACAATCCACTCCAGTGATGAAGCAACAGGATCTTTCACACCTTCTGATCACAAGTACAACACCTTTCATATCCTCCACGCTAGTCAAGAATGTGTCTCAGTCCATGAACATGTCAGTCACTGCAATGACCAGCCTGTAATCAGTGGAATTGTGGGTAATGTATACGACCTTGCTCTTCTCACAGGTAGACCTTCATATTGTGTCAGAGTCAGTTGGATATGGCGTTCATGATATTGACTCAGATTTTTTATAACATGCAAAACTATCAGTAATAGATACTTTATTTTAGACAAAGACAGCAACTGAGGATTATAATCTTTTTGAAGTTAGTGAGAAATTTGAGAAAATAATCCATGTAGCTCAAATTTTGGTTTTCACTTGATTAAAATCAGACATAACCAATGATATGCAATTTAATAGTCTCTCTATATTTCAGACATTTATTTATAAACATTCACGTTGAACAAATTTTTAAACTTTGTCCAAACTTTCCGTAAGGATAGTTTAAACCATTCATTTTTGAAATCTAGGATAAAAATCGAGGGTCACCATGCAAAATTATGTACGTTAGAAACACATTACCCAATGTTTACCTACATTTTGAAATTTAAAATGGCAGCCCTGTGTTACTGTAACTCTATGAGGAAAAATAAAACCTTTTTGATTTTCACAAAAACCATTCATTTTTGAAATCTAGGATAAAAATCGAGGGTCACCATGCAAAATTATGTACGTTAGAAACACATTACCCAATGTTTACCTACATTTTGAAATTTAAAATGGCAGCCCTGTGTTACTGTCACCCTATGAGGAAAAATAAAACCTTTTTGATTTTCACAAAAATAAAAGTAAAAATTTTATTTCCTCCACGAACTTCACAATGAGCTTCAACAAATGATAGACAAAAATGTATTGTGAAAGTTTGAGAATCAGAATATCTGTGCCAGAGGTGTGTTCTACAGTATAGTACTTCAGAGTTATTGAATCAATGCCATCAACCTTTTACTTTTGTCTGCCCTTACACCCAAAAATACAAAACCAAAGCTTTCTCAGCTTAAAAGTTCATGGATTGAAAAAAGTAAGAGCACAGTGACCTTATTTTGTAAGATTTCTGATTGTGTTTGAAAAAAATCATGCAAGATAATTGTCATCAATTATTAACATAATTCTTAAGTTCTTTATCAGTTGCATTCAACAAAGAAAAAAAGGATATTAAATGAAGGGGCTAGTAGATGTAACTTTTGATTTTTTAGCTACTTTTGTTTTGAAAGTCTACTGCTGTTTCTTATTCTTACTCCCAAAAGCATGTTGATATTCAGCTTGCTAGCTCAGCCTGTAGATGTGTTGACAAATGAATTCCGGTCCGGACTAGAATCCATATAAGAATAATAACAGTACATTCTAAATATATAGACATTGTGTTGACAAACTAAATTCAGTAGTAGGTGTAGGGAGTAGAACAAGAACTCACAATTGACAAAATAGAAATTGTGAAAAAAATTATCAAAAGTTAAAGATATACTGGCTTGTAAAGTTGACTTGTGCATGAACATGTGCATTGTAAATGGCCAGACTTGTACAGACTGAAAAGTTGAATTTTTTCCTGGTTTAGAGCTGGTTCCACAACAGAGCATAGCAAGACACAAAGTTCTATTTGTGATGTTCAATTTAGGTATTAAAGGTAAGTCTTTGCTGTTTGCAATCCAATGTTTTTTAGTTCCAGCTGTTGATAAGAAATATTTCCTTCCAGGACAAAAGAAGGGCTGCAACGTGGAAAACTCAACGACTGATGGCATTCTCGTCATTGCTTTCCATTGTCTATTCATTGCTAACGAGAAACAAATGATGTAAGAATTGTTTACAACAGTAACAAAAAAGTCACTTTCTCTCTCTTTTCCTGGTCATTTATTCAATCAAACTCAGACAACAGTGAATTCAAATGCAGTCTGTAATTTTAACTCTGAGAATACACTTTCATTTTCTTTCTCTTCCACTCAACAAACGGAATATTTGCATTGAAGACAGTAGTGGTGAACACATCAGAATTTACTCTCCGTATTTAGTCAGCTGTGCTTACCCTCAAGCTACGGAATTTGAACATTCCGTCAAGATGCCCCTACACACAAAAAAAGTAGGCAAAAGGAAGAAGTATGCCGAGCCACTTCTTAAATTAATTGACTATTCTGGTATTTGTGAAGGCAAGACTAGAATCAGAAGACAAATGGGGAAAGAGACATTTGAGGTGCTAATTGGTACGCATTACTGCAGCGTTGTTTCCTTGAGAATGTAAAAAAGGGCCATGCCTGTACACTGTTAATGTGATACTTGGTATTTACAGGGCAGGCTGTTTTCATAGAATTGTCAATTCCTATTCCTTTATGGGTATGACAGTAACAGTTGTCTTTTTACTACTGTAGACATAATGAACACTGCTTTTTATTATTTTTTTGCTGGGCTTTGATTTTTTACGAGAGTTTGCACAAGGTGAACTCAGTGTGTGTTTTTCTCTCTCCAGAGAGAGATATGAATGAAGAGTACACCACTCAGTGCTGGCATGTGGGTGGGAAGACCAAAGGCTTTCAATGCTGGCAACATATTCCACTCATCAGAGTATAGTGAAGCAGACATAACTGCGTTCAATTCTGCTCCTTTTTGCAGGTAACATGAAGGTACCTGACTGCCGCATCGATAATGTTCACGCAATGACAAACAGCACAGCATGGTACTCACATATTGACTTCCATTTGGTCAACCAAAAAATATGAAAAACCTGAGGTACAAGCCATCAATGTATTGATTTTTCTTTCATTCTATGAGGCTAGAGATTTTTCATTATATCAATACATCAACTAGACAAACAGAGAAGGTATTCTGATTTGTTCTCAGCTGGTCAAAATGGTCTAATGTAGTTTGCTTTAAGGCTACCGCTAGCTTTGTTTGAATTTTATCAACTTTTTTTTTTGAACCATTATGTGATTCAGGCGTCTTGTAACACAGTTGTCAAGTGTTCAGCCTCATGAGATGACAATCAAAGTAAGAATCAGACTTTGTTCATGTCTACCTTTGTCAGGATTGAGAAATCAATGGCCAATGATGGAAATTCATGACATAATAACGATGTACATGTCATACCAAAATAAACCACATTCTTGCTGTTTCTCACATCTCTTTATGACATTGAAAATGTCATGGTAACAACTTATACATAAATCATTTGATGCAAAAAGTCAATGCTTTCATTGAATTCAGCTTTTGCCAGTGGTAATGATATCCATCGTTGTAAGGCATGTAAATTTCATGCCCTTATAAATTCAATATTATCTACGTTGACTTGTACCTGCTCTGCTCAGCAGCAACCTTACATACAGGGTTTACCTACGATGGGATTTGTGTGATATGAGTCACAGGTTTTCTGAATAAACTGAATTTAAAACGTTGTCGTGTGTCATCATCTGACAAGTTAAAAAGCCAAACTATCAGGTATATATGCTGAACCAAGCATCACATCTGATTAGTGCCAACACAGGGAGCACTACTGAACAAAGGGTGCTGTTGTCTCAAAGCAATGGAATCGGCTATCACACTGGGGAACACTGGAAGAATTTACCTCAGAGTATGTGATTGGTGATATTTTTTTTCATATCAAATGTATTTTATCATGATATTGTTTGCTTTACCGTGGAGATTTTAAATTGTAAAGGAAAGAAGCAAATGCGATGTCATGGTAATATTGATAACTGTTCTGAAAATGTCAATAAAAGAGGAGAGACCATTGTTTACAAAGGTAAGTATAGGTATAGATTGGAGGGATTGTGTGGCATGGCCACCAGACAAGACATGGTGTCATGTAATCAGCCTAAAAAAATTAACGAGTTGAGAAGAATGTTGATGGATACATTTTGTAGGTTTTATGATCATCACAAATGTCTTTCCTCATAGTTAGCAAGGCAACATGTCAGCCCTGGTCAATGCACAGCAAATGGAAAATTTGAAGCAAAATGATCACATTCTGTGCGAGAAGAGGCAGCAAAAAAGATTCTAAAACTGATGTCAAGCAATTTTAATTGATGGAAAATATAGCCATGCATGCAACAGAGGGGAGTCTTTTTTTCTCAGAATTCAGAATTCACAACATCCACCTTTTTGCCCCAACCCTCCTCCGCATATCAACTATCATATTCTACGAGAGACCAAGCAGGCCGAGAAAATTCACAAAGGAAAAGGCAGGGCACAAAGGGAGGAAAAAACCTAATCCCCGGAGCCTGACCCTGAAATTCCTATTGCCATACAACAGAGCATCATATGAAGGCAGTTTGTGCAAAGAAGAAAAAAAAGGAAGAAAAAGCTGCGGTGCACAAGTAATTTGTTTCTGCTGAGTGAACATGCATTGCTTATCCAAAGAATTCTCAGAGAATAGAAGTCAATGAATCCCCCATATTAGTGCAAGGGCTGTTCACTCAAATTAGAGCCACATTTTCATTCACAGGCAGCACAGAGGAATTGGTCTCACTGACACTTTAAGCCCAGGTTTGAAAAGAGCTCAGACCTCACAAAGGGATCAGCGTTTCCACATTGAAGAGGTATTTTTTTGGTCAAATCAAACAGCCCTGTAAATGGTAAACCCCTATGTGCAGTTTTAACCTTTCTATATGTCCTCCCTCTCTCTGTCTCTCATAAACCAGTCACAGGCAGAGTTACAATGATGATAAAAACAAGTGTGAAACTTTTGCTGCCCAGCTTCAATCAGTTTAATCTTCAATTTTTCATTTAAAATTACTGTGTGTCGGGCAGAAAAACCTCCTTTGAGTATCAGGTTGGCATTGGAGAAATGGAACTCCGGCACGATGAGAGAACTGGGAAAGAGAGTAGAAGGGAGAGAGCAAGAGAGATCAGAAATAGAACGCTACATTCTCCCTTCCCTTTCATGTGATAAAGCGCAACTGTTATTTAGGGTGAGTTTTTACGAGTGTCTGCCTGTGAGGACAAGGCCAATCAGTTTTGATGGTATAGTCTGTGCAAGGCAATAAATCACACTGTCACAGAACACACTGTGTTGTGCATGATGCCGTGGAAGTCTGCCAAAAGTACCACAGGAAGTGACCCAACCCATTGAGGACAACCTTTATCCTCCTTCTAGCAGCTGCCTTTTTCTGGCTAATTTGAACAATATTAATTGAGCACATTTCTGTGTTAAGTTGCCTCCCATCTTTTGTTCTTTCCACTTTCTCGATTCACTTGCATGCCAAAGAGAACAACAGCTGTGATTGTTTAATAGCTTAGTCACTTCCAATATCGTTAAATATTTTCTCCAGTACATGTTCATAAAAAAATCCTACAAAAGGAAGCTCAAAGCCCCTAGGGTAGAAATAAAATAAACACTAACAACGTGAAAAAACGCTATCAAATAACATTTTAGCCAATGGCAGATAGGAATGCACACCAGCATTGAAGTGAAGCTAATCTGCAGCTGAAATGGTCTTCATCAGATCACCTTGTGTTAGAAATGAGACTGAGTACAGCCATGAAGAAAACACTATGTCAACTATCAAATTACCATAGAGTTTTATTAACTCATCCAAACAAAGTGACTCTCAGTTGAAATCTTCCTCTCCAAGACTTTGCTATTTCCCGACTATCACAGTAAATCACACACAGATTACCATGGGTCACGTCCTTCTGCAGGAAATTTATTTGAGTACTTTTGTTTCAGTGCAATAAAGATTTTCATCCTTCAGTTCTGCTCTACCAGGGTACTTGCCCTTTTTGGCTTTGACACCCATCCTGATATTTGTGCCCAGCCGGAGTATGCATTTGTGTTGGTTGTATAACTGCAGACAGTTCAGGATATGAAGCAAAGTTCAGTCGACACATCCTAAATAGTTGGTCTGTTCCTGGATGACTTTCTATCTCAGGTTGCATTTATCACTCTAAACTGCTGTCGAAGTGTCAACGTTTTGTTCCTTATCCTTCACAAAGAAGTTAAAACTAATGGCTAGACTAGAGTTTTGTTAGGGTGCACAAAAACCATACCGACAATGCCGGGGTCCCTGTGCCCTATGCCATCTGTGTCTATACCAAAAGATCTCACTCACTTCACAGTTTTGACCTTGCTCCAGAATAGATTTTTTATTACATCAGTTATAACCTTGCAACTAGTTATCTTTGTTCATGGATAGCTCAGGCTGCAACATTTTTTGTAGCACTGGGTGAAAATTTCTCTCTACTTGAGTAAGTGTTCCAAGATGTGTCGACTTTGACTTATTTCTGCTTTATTTCTTCCCAAAATAGTTAAAACATCATGACAACAACCCAACCTAATTTACCAGTGGAAGTCATTCACCCCTACTTCAGCTTTACAATTGAGAGGGTTATGGAATGAAACAGAAATTACAAATTTTATTTCACAAAGTACCTGAAATTCTCTGTTCAATCTGGTTTTAGGATGTCAGAAACGGTAAAAAAGGAATTGAGAAGCCAATATTGCCCATCAGAAATAGCATGAGTCATGAAATACCTCGGATAATTTTCCTTGTAGAATGCAATTAATTTTGAGTACATGGTTCAGTTAAGGAGCTGTCCTCTCCATGCTGTGAATGGTATGCTCCTAATCACAGTTGGTCAGAAGAATTCAGTGTCATCCTGGTTGTCATTGTAGTGCTGGACAAAGCGACGAAATTGAGACTGATATCATGCTGGCTTTGCTGAGCTTATAAAGAGGCGCTGCTCACAGATGAAGGCAATTTTGTGAGTCGGGGAGTAGAGTATGGTGCTGAGAAAAGGAGAAAAAATTGCAGAAATGTCATGGAAAATTTACCCTCTAGAGGCAGCAGAATGAGAACTGATTAAAATAAAAAGAAGGGCATATGCAGTGTAATTCTCTGAAATGCTATCTATTCACACAAAGCGGGGATTTCAGTTCAGTTGCACGCTTGAAGAATCCGAGGGCTTTTCATCCAAGCCATACCTGATACAATGACAGTGTTTCTATCAAAGAAATCCTTCAAGAGTATTAAAATTCCAAACAGAAAAAAAATGTCGTGTGATACAAGATCAATCATAGCTGAACTTGAAAGCAGAGCTTGTACAACTATCTTTCTATTCCCAAGATATTTTTCATGACCATACAATATTGACAGTTTTGAGGCAACTAACTACTTAAATTTCTAGCCTTGATTTCAGAACAGATTTTGTGTTTTAAATATTCATATTCCCCTTTACATTGTCACTCAAAATTCATTTGTTTCAATATTTTTTGAAAATTCAGTTTCCTCTTCAGTGAAATCAACACAAACAATAGAAAAGCTAATATTAACTGTTCTTGATGGTTTCTTGAAGATTGTTTAGTCTTATAGATGTCATGTAGAATTTTTCATCAAATTTTCTGTTGAAAGCATTTTGCTACTGCTTGCTGATAGTAACTTTGTCGACCTTAAGACTTGAAAATCTAAAATGAAATATTCAAACACTGAATAACATCGCTAAAATTGCAGTGTACCATGGAGAACTTGGGTGTAGAAAAACTTTCATCATGTTTATGACACATGCAGTCTAAAACAAATGGCATCCACAGCTTTACAGTAAAGCTCTATTAGTTTTATCGATGGATTTGCTATTCTTTCAATCTGTGTTCAACTTGTCATCACAGTCTGCATGCATGCACTATCCCATGTTATTGCTATCAGCTGGATATAGTCAGACTTCAGTTCATTTGTCAGCAGTCACACATTTCAAAAAAGAAGAAAATATACTGGTTTTCTATAATGAAAATAGAATATCATCAAATGTTCTAGGTCCTGTGCATTAAAGCTGATTACGGTACAGATTTTTGGCTTCAAGTTGTGATATTGTACACAGCATATAGAATTTCTACCGAGGTAAATTTGTTCAACCAAACAAGCAAAATTTGAAAGCAATGTGAATTCTTTACAAACTCCTGAATCAGGGACATAAGAATGTGAAATTCATTTGAACATTGTGTTCTTCATCCTATTCATACAAGCACTATCTCCACCTTGCCAAGAGCTATCAAGAAAACCCTTTCAAAGCTAGAACACCAAACTTTTTTATCTGTTGCTTATTAAAATCCTCTTCTTTGTGAATTTTCCAGGTATTACCTTAACAGCCAGAGGGATGATTGCTTCATACTACTTTCAAGACAATCATTGCAAATTCAAACATTTTGCAAGAGAGGAAATAATGAGATGTTGTTACCATGACAACATGCTCTCTGATATCTTTTGTACTCTATAGATAATCTAGGAGTAGCGCAGCAAACATGTGCCTCCCTCTCTCTCTCTCTCTCCTTTTCTCTCTCTCTCTCTTTTCACTACCAAGGAAAGGACAGAAATGGTATCATGGTGTATTAATTTATAATGACAGAGTGGGACAGTGCTAGCAACATCAAAGTCTCAGATTTCACGTCCATGTCATCTGTAATTTTGTTGAAAGAAAGATATGTGCCAATGTGCACAGCAGCGACAACAAAACTAGTCCATCCAGACACAATCTGGTGAAAGTATTCCACTCTGTTCAACTATTGAATGAAGGTTGCTGGAGTCAAAAACTTTGAATTAATGCACATGAGTTGAGCTGGGTAAATATGAGAGTAAATAATTTTTCCAGTGTCCCTGGTTGCTAAATCATAAAATGACTTTGTGTCGAAAGACCACCATATTAAGTGTGAAGTTTAATCAGAAGTAAATTTTGGTCCCATATTTAGCTGCTCTGCCAATGAGGATGTGTTTGTGTATCTTTTATTCTGTTCCAAACAATTCCTGCCTTCTGAATGGCTGTGTAGTTACTCAAGAGTCAATCACCTGATTCAAAATACCCACAATGCAATAGGTCATCCATGTCAAGATTCACATGAAAGGAACATATCTGTTTCTCCATCTGACCTGCAATTACCTAAATCCCATGAAATTATTTTTCTTTTGCCAAATACATCGCATGCACTTGCATCTACATAATGTTTTACAAAAAAAAGTTGATCATTTTCTGTCTGAAAACATACTTTGCATAACAACATGCTAATTAATTACAACCACCTTTAGAAAAACTGTAACTGCAACCAACCAGATATTTAGGGAAAAACTCAAACTCTAGGTGCACATCTGAAATTTAAGTCACCATGGCAACAACCAATCAGATGTTTAGGGGACAAAACCCACACTTTAAGTACACATCTGTAATTTTAATGGCAACAACCAATCAGATTTTTAGGAAAAAACTCAAACTGTTGGTGCACATCAAAGTCATCATGGCAACAACCAATCAGATGTTTAGGGGACAAAACCCACACTCTGAGTACACATTTGTAATTTAAGTCACCATGGCAACAACCAATCAGATAATTAGGGAAAAACTCAAACTCATGGTGCACATCTGTAATTTAAGTCACCATGGCAACAACCAATCACATGTTTAAGAAACAACCCAAACTCTAGGTACACATTTGTAATTTAAATCACTTGGCATATTTATCGAACTGAAGTAGTGTCACCATGATTAGTGTGTAGATACGGAGATTTACATTTCACTGATTATTTTCAGTTTATTCAAGTGTAAGTATCTTGAATAAAATCTATGGCAAGATACATATCTTTATTTACCATGTCTTGCTGTTGGAAAGCTTCCATCATATTTAGATGCAGCATCAACATTTTATACGTGGTGTCATAATTTGTTTCTAATCTTATATAAAAGTGAAATAATTCATATGCTGCCAACAGCATTGTAAGTGTGTGTTCTTCCAAAATGATTGAAGCTCAGTTTAACTGTTGATGTATTTTTGCATTATTTTTGTTCCAATTGTAAAATACACTACAGTTTAGAATTCTACTCCAAACATTATGTTGCAATTAATGCCAATACAAACAGTCAATATGCATGCATGCATGTATGAATGTGTGTATATATGTATATGTGCGTGTCTATGTATGTATGTATGTATGTATGTATATGTGCGTGTCTATGTATGTATGTATGTATGTATGTATGTATGTATGTATGTATGTATGTATGTATTGTGCCAGTATCCTCACTACAATTCATTTGGCAATAATAACATGGCACATAACCTATTGCACACTGTATTGTGTTGGTAAGGCCAATATCTTTAAAACATAAGATGACATTATTGAACTAGTTTTCTAAATACAGATATTGAAAAATTCATGAGTTTTTGATATTGTCCCTTTGGTAGAGCTGCATGACAGTTCTCAAAATCAGTCATACTTGTAAAGTCAAGGCTCAGTTTCAGTTTGGTGCCTGCGTGATTTAAGAGGCTTTGCATTACTGTTCATCAACGGATTTCTATCTGATGGATTGCTTGCATCAATCATGTCTTTTATCAAAACAGTTATTGAACCATGACACATGCAATTGTTGATAACATCGCAATGAATGCCCCAGGAAAGAAAACTATGATATCGGAAAGAGGTCCTGGAAGATACCAGTGAAAATGGGGGTAGCACATTTCAAGAAAGGGGAAAATATGTGAATCTGAAAGAAAAAAATTCTCTGAACTTTTCAAGAAAGTCATCATTGGACACCTTTGACAACCAGAAATGATCATGACAATCAGACTCTATTTCACTGTGGTATTGAATAGCGAACCACTTTCAGTGATATTTTGGATACAATTGCTATTTGCACGTGTGAACTGTAGAATATCTCGCAGTAAAAATTAAAAAAAACTTGACATGTTTACTGAAGCATGGATAAAAAAATTTCACAATTGAATAAACACAAAAATTAAAAATTTGTCAACCAGAAGACCAGAAGAAACAAAATGTCAAATCATCAAGGTATGTGAGATTATACATGTAGTAAAATTGATCAGCAAAAACCTGAAAGTCAGGACCTTTTCTTTTCAAGGGCAGAAACTTTCTTTCAAAAGGTGCATTACTTTGAATATCCTTGGAAAATATAATGATACCACAAGTAGAGTTGCAATCTAAATGTAGCACCCTGTTGGGTTTACGTTTCAAATATCCATATTTGCCAGTGGAGATGTACAATAAAAGATATGTGTTGCCATGGGTAACCGGAAGAATAATTGAAAACTGCTGACAAGACTGGTCAGGCATTGTGATTTGTAAACGATGACATATTTCAAAATAAATTGGAGAGCAGTTTGCCCAAGCAATTTCAATGTTTATCAGGAATTAATCTGATGGGTGTGTTTTTTTTGTCAGGATTATTTTTATCTGCCTCATTTTTAAATTTTTTTTTGTTTTTAATTTTCAATCCTTTGTCTTCATACTGATATAATTGATATGTCGGTTTCACAATTTTTCCAAGGGAAAATGATATTGTCAAAATTTACAAATTCATTTGACAATGAGGCAGAGAGAGTCATCAGGCTAGTGCTTGCAGCCTGTTTTGTGTCTTTAAAAGTGCAAGCTCTAGGGCTACATCAAACACCAGTCAACACAAAATGGAAAATGAACTTCCAAGGAAAGGCTTGCACTGGTTTCAATAGGTGACAAATATTATAAAATATTCATGAATGTACGTGACAATATATGCTGACGTACACTCGATCACAATTCTTCGTCAGCTAACAAACAGATCTGCTCTGGGGCAGAAGAGATACTATTGTAATTGAAAAAAGAAATTGCAAGAGTGAAATTATGATGTGAGAAATTAAAGTCTGCTCTGTATGAAAAGAGTCAAGGGCAAATGTTTAGCTGCAAATGTGTTTCACTTTTCTCATGAAAGCGTGATTACTCGGTACCAGCAAGGTATAAATTTTTAAACAAAGTGTAGCAAAAAAGCTGAGAGTAGCTTGTAGTGAAGCAGTCCCAAAAGCTATGTTAGTAAAGAACAGTTGGCTCTGCCTCTATAGATGTTGTAATCACACCTTTGCACTCCCTGCAAAATTCAAATGGCTGATGATGACTCATTTCAGCAATAAAGCTTCATGCAGCTTTGTAGCAGATAACACGGGGGTTGAGAATATATGATTGGCGATATACACGTGAAGGGAATCCGACCAGATAGGAAAGAAGACAATATTTGCTGAAGACTGTCAGAGACTTGTGAGTTAGGATGTTATGCTTTGTGACAATGAGAGACTAAAATCACATCATATGGTCACTGGGTTTTACTACCAGTGTTGCTGACAGGTTGTGTCATTAATGATGATTTTTGTTCAAGATGGCTGCAACAGAGACACGCAGACACTGGTTGCCATGGTGACTACATTGACTGCTGAAGACAGACCTCTAGATAATACCTAGATATGTTCAAAACAAAATTGAGCTGCATGAATCACTTTATTAAAAGTAGCTTAGAAGATACCTGTAAAATATAAAAATTCCATCATATATATGTAGAGATCAGTCATGTTCATAGATTACTTCAGTATTTAAAAATTTAAATTTTAGAAAGATTTTTTGTGACAAAACTGGTAGCAAATTTTATATAGCATATCCTTTGTTGCAAAATTTTATGTCTGCTGTAAATCAAAGCTACATACTTTTATATTTTTATTTTTTGTCAATTGTCTGGGAGCATTATTTCTTTTATCATGGATTACTGATGCACACATACCAGATTGAAATGAAGAAAACTTGAGTAAGTTAAGTGATCACTATGCATCCATCTCCTCCGTCAACTGCTTCCCATGGTTACCTAAATTCAGGAGAAAATAGCCAATTAGTTGTGAAATGTATGTGGCCAGCGTAGACAGCCCTTGAAATTATAGAACTAGCTGAGATGCGATTCCTTTCCTGAAATTGAAGATGTGTCAGCGGAATTTCAATGAGGGGTTCACATCATGTCGGCCTTCCAGCTTTCAAACATTGAAAATCGATCTGAATTTGGCTTAATCAATGTGTGATGCGTCATCCTTTGGACTATTTTGTCAGCCTTTTTTCTTCCAGGCAAGGTGTTAGTATTATTAAGCCTATTACACTATATGGTATCCTAGGAATTTCAATTGTATAAACAAAGCCCTGCTGATTATTTTAAAGGTAATTTTCAAGATGTTATGTTGATGAGATTTTAAATTCACCCATCCACACTTCACATAAGAAGGTTGGTGATTAAATTATTATGGACACAAAAAAATAAATTCCAACACAGTAAATGAGTCAGGTATACATGAAATTCAAGATTGAAATGTGACTAAAGATGTTAGAAGTACAGCAGATGTCAAATGATTGCCATCGAGGCTAGCAATGATGATAACAACTGTGAATGTAGGGACTATCTTAAATTATAGTTTTCTTGATCCTGATTGGATCAAATCAACTCATTGATATCCAAAAGTTTCAACAGAAATCATTCCATTGCGCTTGAATAATCTCATGTTTGTGAGGCATCCGATTTGACGTTTCACGTCATTTATAGGGGATCAGAAAATAAAAAATTATGTGCTCATGCAAAATGAAACATTTTACTTCATGCTGTTTTCCTTGGATTTCCATAAACTTTGATAGACAGGTCTTATTTTTAAATGAAGCCAACCTGTGTATAGATAGTTGCTAATCTCACCTGAACCAAAATTTCTTATGATCACTTTAAAATTACTTTTAAGCCTCTCCTTTAATTCATATTTGATTGTTTTGAAAGATTCATTTTGTATTTCATATGTTGTTATTATCATGTCCTTGATTTCTGACAGTTTAGGACTGATCCCGGTGTGTTAGCTGAGTACACTTGCTAATTCCTGTGACCACCACTTACTCATTAGCAATTCAAGATGGTCCAATTTCATATTGTAAATAATAAATATTTGACAGACCTGATAATGTTTTATCATGAATAGACTGATTATTTGACTGTTTTTTATCTCATTTTACAACAAAATTGAAACTTCCAATTCCAACTTTGCATCAAAACGAATGTATTCCACTTTGAGATTTAATCAGAACAGACTCTAAGCTTCCAAGTGTAAATACTTTTGATTTATACATACATACTGAAATTGTTTTCAGTTACTTGGAGGAATTGTCTGAAGATAACATTGGTCATGTGGAAAATATGAAATTCTCACATGTAAACATGTTATGTGACAGTTTTGTATTTGTGTATTCTAATAAACAAGAACAACATTGCACAAACAGACAAACAAACATAAAAATAACAAACTTTCAGAAAGCTATAAAACTCACTGAGAGCTCAAAGTCACAGACGGTTTGAAATCAATATTTATGGTTTGAGAAAATTGAATTTGAAATTTTACCTGCTGTTTTCAACAAAATTTGTTAAACTTTGGCATGAAAATTCCCCTAAAATCCATGAAAAATAACCTGCATATCAGTTAAATGTTGAAATATTCAACTTTCATTCACAACACACTCATTAAAAGAAACCTATCAATCATCATAATCTCTGTCATATTCTTTATAAGGCCATTAATGCCAAGTCTTTATTCCTGTGCAAATATAACCCAGTTGTAAGTCATAAGCAGAGAATGAATTTTGCTGTCACAATTGCATCCTACGTAGCAACTTGATGTCTATATCAAACACTAAAAAGGCAAAAACATAGTGTAAATCTTTGCCCTAAAACACTTTATTGGTTTTTATTTCCATTAATGCTTCCACTATCTAAATATTATATAAATTATCTGATCAGAAATGGAATGTTTGACAAGAGTTGGAATCTTTTGAATATATGATGATGATCTGTTTCCCAATAAGCAAGGTACTGTACACCATTAAATATAACTGTTCTTAAACTTTGCCATGATAAAATGTCATTTTGAAAATTTTTAGTCTTGTTCTAATTTCTCTGGTTGATCATATCCATTCACAAAATAATGATATTCAAGTTGGAAAAATGCACCATTAGACAGAGCCTGCTGCAGTGTTCCAAACAGATTCTTATGTTAATTCAAGTGCACATGCAAAATTGTGCCTGATGGCCATTAATTTTCATATTTGCCAATTAAGTGACATAAGATTTGGAAGATTTCAGAGTGCAACTCAAAATAATGGATTCATATTCTTTATTGCTATATCAGAGTATGGAGAAATTTAAATTCTTGGTGATTCATTGACTTGAGGCACTGATTGTTGAAACTGTTTCCTTCCGGGCTGAGACATTCTGTGACCTCATCTTTTAAAAAGGGTTCATGTCCATTCCAAAAGAACAAAAGGGTAATTAAATCTGTAACCTGTGATAATTTTACTACTTACAAACGGAGTGAATATTAAAGTAACAAATCTTGAGAATGGAGTGAGAATTAAAGAAACAAATCTTGAGAATGGAATGATAAAAGCAACAAATCTAGAGTTACACATTCTCCGTGACCCTATGTATGATTGATGAAAGATAACCTTGATCCTAACACCTAGCTGATTGTATTTGCAAATTGGCAAGTTAACCTTGAGGTGTTAAGTTATTCGCGAACTTTGACCCCAGAACTGTTATGTTAAAATCCTAATTGTGTGTGCATCATAACCACCTGGCTATAAGTTGCCACAATCTTGTTTGTTCTAGGAGAATAAAAAAACTGACACACAAGAAGGAGAAATCTGCAGGAATTTATATCAAGAAAGCGGTGTACAGTATCAAATAGAAAAACCACTGGCAGCAGACTTTGAAATTTTGGGGTAGCTGCTCTTGTACTGGCAAAGTTATCGATCAGTATATAATGTGGTCTTTATGGTTATGTCACTCAACACTTTGCACAAAAAGTTTTCCTACTCAGAAGTTTTGACTCATGCTATTGAAAACAATGAATTTTTATCTAATCCACAAAGAATGAATGATCAAACAAGGATGCATGGAATTAAAACATTAAAATGATGGCCTACGTTGGGAAGCCAACAGTTATCAAGGTATAAGACAATGCACATTGAAAATCCACATGATTCCAAATACAGTTTATGATGTCAATGTCAACAAAGAGAAATGATGGAAGCTGTTTTCTAAAAGTGTTTAGTCAAAGTCAAGGGGGAGGTCAATAAATAAATAAGAAAAATGTTTTCTCGGATTATGAGATACAATATGAAAAAGACCATGAAAAGATCTATTCACATTATTCAGAAGTGACAAGATCTATCTAAATTATTCAGAAGTGGCCAAGATGATGAATAAACATATTTAAGATCACCTTGGAGATCAGCTTGAATTGTCAATCTTGGATACAGTCAATGAGAGAAAGTTATTCACATTATTTCTTGTGTTTTACTTTAGCATGTAGGTATGGTAAATTTGTGAAATATTCCCAACGACAATACCAAAATAAAGTCGTCATGAAAAGACTTGAAACTGTAATGCAAATTTTACAGTTCAGGTATCTTTAGTGTGGTTCATATTTTTACTGCAAAATTATATAATGTTGAAATTGCAAAGAAGAAATTTCTTGATATAATTTAGTTAAAATTCTCGATCGGATTTGAACTCACAACCTATTGTACCTAATTCCTTGCAAAGACTTTGACAATCACAACGTATGGAAGAAGTGGTTCAATTACCGTGTTGCAATTTTCTAACTGTGACCGCTCCACACAGCTGTATAAGTTCATGGAGCACACGCACATACATACTATCGTACATCGCACACAAACTCAATTAAGTCAGTGAATACATTGCTAAACTGAGCTTTAGAGAGAAGCTGATGTTTCCTGCTGTCCTAAGTACCATGCAGAAAATCTTAATGCAACCAATTTCATATATCCAATCTCTGCCAAGAAAATTGCTTTTATGATATCACGGAAACAAATCAGGAATATATGCAATCCAAAACTAAGGCTCATCACAAATCATTTTTTCACCAAAAAAAGTAGAAAATTGTTTAAACGTTTTTTTGAATTTCTGGCGACCACAATCCATTTAATCTCGCTCAAATGTAAGAAAATCATCAAACGACATCAATCATAAATTTATCTTTCTGATCTTTACCTGAGGAACAGTTCGCTAATTGGGCAATCTTTTTTTGTAACAAGGGAGAAGAATTTTTTGTTCATATTGTAACCAGAAGTCAAATGGACTCGTCCCCTCTGAAAAAACGAAAGACCTGTAATGAGAAATTTGAGAGAAAATTTTCCTGCAAGCAATCTTGCACTGACATTTACAGAACAATATTCATCTGTTTAGGATATCCAATTTCTGATCGTCAATTTAGATTTCTGAAGGGAAATCTCAGCCTCTATCACATGAATAGCCGAGCCTTGCTTGCATTGAAATCCGATACAATCAGTGGAACTGGACATTTTCAAAGAAGTCATTTCTCTAATAAGCAAAGTCTCCTGTCAAATTCAATAGATTGTGATTATCACAAAAAATTACGATCATCTGCGATAGAATTTCTCATTTTTCCCCTCGTCATCATAATCATATCAGATGCATGTAAGTTATCAAATAACCTCGTCATTCCCTCATTACACAGTCCCCCTTGCCAAATTGACATCAATCCGTCATTGCCTGGTAACAGCATTTTGCCAACAAAATAACCACATCAGAAATGTCTTTGACAGATTGACAGATTGGCAAATACAGTATACTCTACACCTCCTGAGTCTTCAAAAATCATATCTTCTAAAACTTGCACGTTGTCTCGTTGATGTCAATGAATTCATATCAGGAAAATGTGATGCAAAGTTTTGTTAAGTTGAAAAACTTTTGAATTTTTAAACCAGCCAATGATAATGAGCTCAAATTGCTTGTCTCTCATTTTAACAATCTGAAATCTCTGGCTTTAGGGAGCCTTCAGTTAATTACAGGTGGGGGTACCGGTAGGCCGGGAGAATTGGGGGAGGTTAGTACTTTTTAGAAAACTGTCCGGGGGGCGGGGGTCTCCTATTTTGTGGGGAGGGTCACTTTCAAGTTAGCAGAAGCTGATTTTACAGCCAAACCTTTGATTGTCCATTTTGGTGAAATTCCAAAATCCAATTTCTTGTACACATCACATTCACATTTTACTTCCAACTTCAAGCAAAGTAATTTACATATATTATCAAAGATATGTAAATGTACAGATATAGCATGTTTTGAGGGGGAAAATTGTCAATAGTTTGTCTGATAGATTCCATATTGTAGTATGATTTGATATTTTTGGATGAAGCACTAAATCAGCCATATCTTGCCTTCTTTTAGTTGCACATAATATGGTGCCTTCCTGCAAATGTATGATCCTTTGAAAAATGCTTGAATGCTTGTGTGACAAATTGCAACCCTCCCTCCCAAAATGCCAGCCCTTTCCCCTCTGTAATTTCTGTCCCTAATTAACATTACAATGAAACCAATTGTTATGGAAATTAGCTGATACTTGTTCAGTTATAGTATAGTTATTATTTCAGCTATACATTTTACAGTACAGGTGCTCACTGAATTCCCCCAGCCCACCCCCCTGTAATTATTGCAGACTCCCTTACTTCATTGCTATCAGATATTATCTGTTGCATATCTCATTTCTTTGTGTCTCACAATTTCTCTTTGCTGCTTTGAATATTGGCCTTTGCATTTCTTTATCTTCCAGTTTATATTATTCTAGTTTTTGAATTCTTAATATTCACTTGCATTTTCTCTCCCTCTCATTCTGTTCCCTCTCTCTCTCTCTCTCTCTCTCTCTCTCTCTCTCTCTCTCTCTCTCTCTCTTTCTCACACACACACACACACAAACACACACCTGTATTCCCATTCTTTTGAAATAATTCTTCCAATCTATTTTGAATCATGGATCCTATTTAACATCGTGACATTGCTCTTTTCTGTACGACCTGCGTTTCCCCACCAACGATATCAATAAAAATCATTTTTATACATTCAGAGGTAATTTTCCATTTTGTACAGATGTGCTTCCAAGGTAACTTTGCTTTATTGTCATCATGAATATTTGTTATTTCCCAGCCTAACATGTGTATACACAAATGTTGCAAAGCCATGCTCCTGACAAGCCATGCCCCTGAGAAGCCCCTAAAATTGAAAAAAGAACAAATTTATATCATTATATCATTAATTTTCATGGCAGAACATAATTTATCGGTTTAGTATATTTTGATATTTTTTACAATATTCCATATTTTGTCAGTGTATTTTACTTGCATAGGAATGCTAACCTTGATAAAAATGGATCAGCTTAATACTGTTCTGTAATGTAATATTCCTGTCTCAGGTAATTTATCCGCAATGCAAATATTCAGCTGACTTTGACTAGACCACAGTCCCTCCACTTATTGAGTGGAGGGACTGTGACTAGACCAAAGAACTTACTCAGTTTCCCCTCAGTCATTTTTTGTTTTCCATTATTTGACATTTCACAAATACATTTCTATGATCAAATCTATCAAAAGATCCCTGAACATCTACTTAGTTTATTAAAAGTGTGGCCAAAATACAGAACATGTTTTTTTTTTAAGATACATTGCTGTTTGGCATTGGGTATATCGTTAACCCTGTTTTACTCATTTCTGAAGTTCTATAAGACTGAAGGAAAAGAGGAAAGTTTGGAAAAATTTACTTGTTTCACCGGACTTTGTTGAGTTGCAGAAAATATATTGAGGACCATGAAGCTTTGAATATTGAGGTTGCTGCCTAAAATAAATATTCTTCTTGGCCTAATTTTAATAATGAAAAAACAGCAGACATCAAATTAATGGGTCTTCATTGAGACAGAAGGTAATCTGTTTAATCAGTAATTAAGGTTGATGGGCAAATATTTGAAATCCATATAGAATAACATTAAAAGAGGTGAATTTAGAAACAAAGGTCAGGTAGAGATTTAATGATGATCTGGTTTTATAAGATTCAAGTAAGGAGTACATATGAGCATTTACAAACCTAGAGTTTATCACTGCAAGATAGTGGATTGGAGAAATGTTAAAAAACATATTCACATTGTTCATAGGAAAGATGAAGAAGTCACAGATGCAATGGTGATGAAGTGTATTATCATCAATGACTGCAGTGCTGAGTTGTACCAGTGAAAGGAGATCAGCATTTTCAATGTGACAGTATTGTCATCTGTTTTTCCATGCGTGTGGAACAAAACTGGCCCCGGCATTATTTTGTGGCCTTCCTTATTCAAGAATGTGATCATTCTCCAGGCATTTTCCATTGATGTAGATTTTGGATTAGAGGAGCTTTAGATCATTTCTTTGGAGAGTTTGGAAGGCAGAAATAGAAATGTGACCTTTTCTTGTGAATTAAAGTTTCCATCAATGCCAGCGTTCGGCGAAAAGCTATGGTTTAAAATGTTATACTTGCCACAATCACCGTGTTGGATAAATTGCAGGTGAATGTTTGAGAGCATTATGGAAAATGTCAAGTTTATCCTTGAATTTCCCCGTTATTAAGCCAGAGGGTTATGGCAATCAAGCGGAGGAATTTTTTAACATACCATTTAGATGGATGGTATTTTTTTGGTTTTTTTTGAAAGCAAAGATATCGTACTTCTTTGAAATTTCCGGCTGAAATATTACAGCCCTTACATGAAGGAGCTTGTGTCTTGCTGTGAAAAGATGTCTCTCACTGTTCTTAAGATGCGAAGCATGTGTCTGATAATGAAGCAGATAACAGGATGGAGTTGCCATGGCAACATCACATACCTTGCATCCAAGATGGCGCATTGTTACTCTGTATAGTGACAGTGATTATTCTGTGCAGAGTTCATCTCAGCGAATGGATGACTCAAAATACTTTAAACTAATTTGAATCACAAAGAAGGCAACGACTCACATCAAAGTGCGCCCGAGAATTAAATTTCTAGACAAGCTCAGTCTATCACGGCAATGCCTCTATATAGCCTCTCTATCCTTTAGTTATATATTTTCTCTTAAAATAAATTTACTTTTTTCCACATCTTTATACATGGAGGTAATTTTGATTTGTCTGACCTGATCAAAATTTCCCTGTTCTTTGAACCTTGAATTTTAAAATTAATGATTTCAAGTTCCCTGACCTTTTGAAACAACCACACAAGGTGGGAGACAATAAACAGATGGATTAGAATGCTTTATTTGCAGTTGGACTCTTTATGGCAGGATATCAGTAATTATTAAAATAGGTCAAGTTTACACATGGTGTCGTTATCTGTGAAGGTTTCATATTTATGGCTCAACCTTAAACACTCCTCCTTAATGGGTTTATCTCATTATTTTCACTGGGAAGGCTTGGCCTTCTCTGGTGAAAATTTGAAGGAAATGTATGTGAGATCATTTAAGGCAATAAGTTGAGACTTTTGAAGCAGCTGTCATAAGACACTGTCAAACCATGTACATGATTTAAACGGTAAAAGGGGTCATTAATTCATAAATTCTACAAGGCTATTTTGTGAATATTGAGGTGGTATATTTGGTTCGGTTCAAGGCAAAATCAGTTTGTTTGTCAGACACCATGGTATAATTTTATGATAGATTTAAGGTCACAGAGATTTTATTCCAGACCTGATTATCACAGGTGATTTTTTTTCAATTAAATTGCCCTCTCCACTAACCATGGCCTTGAATTTGTCAGAATAGATGATACCTATACCTCTTTACTGTACAACATTCTTAATGAAATTTGACCCATGCCTCCCTCTATGGGTGACCTCTCAATTTTATAAAAACACTCTGACCCTAAACTCATATTCATGCAACAGCCAATCAGTACCTGACTTTCAGTTTTTTAGGCTGTTGATATCAGTGTGCATGCCCCCTCCTCCACAATAACATACTTTCAACTGTGTGGCATGATGGGACAACTTATTCACTGGCGTAATAATCACGTATTACAAAGAGAATGTGCGAAATCATATTCTTGTATATAGTACATGCTATTACTGAAAAAGATAATATATTTAATGTTCACAGTCATTCAATTTATGCACTGCATAAAGTTTTTATGATTTTATTGATGGAACAATTAGCTGAATTCAATGATGTTAATCCACACATAAAAAAAGAATCAGCTCAGCAGATTTATTTAATATTTTCTATCTGTTTACTAGGTAAACTCAGCTTTCGTCCAAGTTTAACGATTATGACTTTTCCATTTTGCTTTCTCTTTGCAAATGTGACCTTGCATATATTTGCTGGTGGCTGAAAATACATCTATACATATAATAAATTCTCTATAAATCCAATATCATGGAGTGTGTACCCATTACTGCATATTTTATGGTTATGTGGGTGTTGCACAAAAGAACATAAGCTTATTTTATTGAGTGGGTGTATATTTGCTATGTGAGTGGGGACAGTATATTTCATATATTTTACCCCATAAATCATTCCATCTACATTTTGATTCTTCTGGCAAGCATTTTTCAAACAAAAACTGGTTAAAATATTAATCAGCATATGGTTTTACAAGGTGATTCTTTTCTGACATGAGGGTATTTCTGGGCGTAAGTAACTCTGGAAATCTGTTTGGAAACAGTTGCAACAACATGTCTGGATCATTGAATCTGCAGTAGCAATCTTATACACTCAGTCTGGTTTTGATAAAGAGTTGGAAGGGTCTAGCATCTGTATGTCTGATTGGAACTTTTGAGATTAAACTGCAGAACCAATACCTGTATTGATGCAAGACTCGGGTATTTTTAGTACTTTGATGGTATTGTGATTCATCTCTATGAACACACTGTCAAGTCAACCCTGCCGAGTCTTGCAGATAGAACATGTAATGAACAACAGTTAGGCATACATGAAATCAGAATACAGGATTCAGTAATTATTTCATGCTAGTGTATTCAAGGGTTAGAAACTGTCACTTTTTATGATTTTTTCTCTATTTTTGCTCTGTATGTCAATTGTAAGCTCCTTTCTAATCCCCAAAGCATGTTGAAACACCTACTATTATTTGCTTGCCAACACAGGCCAGTCCTTCAATCCCAGGGACTGGGTATCCACACATGTACAATTTTATTGTTATTTTTTATATATAAATTCTAGTCCACACCAGAATTCACTTGTCAACAAAAACAATGCAGTCTACACAAGTACAGGCTGAGTTGACAAGCTGTAATACTGTGTATCTCAACATGTTTTGGGGAGTAGAACAAGAAAATGTAGTTGACATTACAGTAGAATGCACCATGGAACAGATTTTCAGACTCTAAAACTTTTACAATAATTTTTTTTGGTTTAGTACTTGGGGTTCTTTTGAAGCTTGTGTAGTAAAAAGAATTTTCACCGGCTTATTTTTGTGAAAATCGAAACTTTTTGCTCATAGAGATGACAACCATTATGGCAGCCATTGGGTAATTTGTTTCTCTATTGTTGGTTTTTTATGCTTGATTTTGAAAGGAAATTGTTTAAGGGTTTCTTGAAGAAAAGTCTGGGCAAAGTTTAAATCTTTCAATTTTGAGGCACGAACTACCCTAACCCTCATGCCTGACTTCCTCGGAACATACTTGAATTTACCCAGATGAGATATATAGGGGTTTAGGTTAGGCCTGAGAGGGTTAAAAGCGAATATACTGCAAAAATCAATAAAAAATACCGCTACTGGCCTTTGCGGAGATTAGAACACTAAGCGAGGTTCTATCGGCTACCACTCATGGTGGACCAATTCATGAACTGATGCATGGTACGCTACACTGTACAGTATTTCTAGTCACCGCCTGTGCATCCACGTTATAGAGCAAAATGTTGTACATTTTCACAAAGTTTGTCAGTGAAAGAGGATAAGAATGTTGCTGAAGGAGCATATTCCTTAGAGATTAATAAGAAGGGAAATTATGGATTTAAAGTTCTATGGACAATGAGAATCCATTGAAAAGATTATTTCATGTGTGTGAAAATTCAAAATACTACTAGACTAAGTATACTTTTCTATAATTTTGCGAGTGTGGTTAGTTTTCCGATAGGAATTTCTCCAAGATATATCCAAAAGGACAATTTCATATTTCTCATGAAAGGACTTTCTTTGAATTTTGTTTTGTGAATGACGAAAGACACCTAATAATCCAGCTTCCGAAAGACAACATCCAGGGACAGTATCTGCCAACGACCGAACAAACGCCAGGCGGAATAACAAGAACAAGACTTCTTTTGGCTTTGGAAATAGCCCATCCTCGTTCCAGAAAGAAAATATGCAAGAATTTCAGTAGAGTTCCTCGGGGTTGTCCCCAGGCAAGAAAAGTACATGACCAGATGACAACCTCTTATTGAACTGTGCCCTTTCTGAACGTCTCACTAATTGCAAGCCGTGCGGCCGCTGAAACGTTCATCATCGATTTCGTTTAAATTAAAAGGCGCGTCTATTCCAAGTTGTTTGTGCTCTCCGAAAGAATTACCGGTATTCATTACTGGAGGGAAGAAGACTCAAACCACAACAAAATCCAATAATAATAGCATCGATTACATCAATTGTATTTCTACTGTTTTTATAGAGCTGAATCGTTAACTTTATATCTCTTCTCGGAGAAAAACAAAGACAAAAGAGATCAGCGTCGTCAGTATTTGACACAAGTCAAATCTGAATGTTCTTGTTCGGTGACGTATTTACCTTGTCTTGTCATTTTCGTCGATGTTTATTTACGTGAGTATTCCAGCGTTCCTGCTGGTCTTTGAATAGATGTGTCCCGTTTAAATGTCTTTGAATTGTACATAAATAAATCTTTGAAAAGATCAGTTCATTTCCCAGAGTTCCCGTGCGACTTCAAGACACAGTATACTCTCTTACGGTGATCGATGTCAAAACAGTTCCACGCTTGGGAGTAGACAATATCAAATACGGGGCACTAGGTGGGGGTTTTGTATTACAAGCCGAGTAAGCGATATTTTAGCACAATCCTCAAACCGTGGCAACGCATCAGAGTGAAAAGAATGAACGTCTCCGCGAAGCCGCGGTTTTAGAAAATTCACCTGGTCAAGACACAGAATCTACGCACCATGTCGAAACCTGGAGCGCTGGGCCGTGGTGCAGACTGTGCAATGTTGATGAATTGGTCGTTTTGAGATCCGTCATCTTTAACTGCATCCCCCAGCGTCACCTGGGCGATACATCATCATAAATGGCAGTGACGTGTTTACAAGAGAAAAATCGTGGGTGACAAGAACCGCGTAATTGGAGTCAGGGCCCCTAACACTTGTCGATAAATCTTATATATTAAATGTATTCTAGCCTCGAATTCAAACCCATTTCACTGGCTCTTATCTGGCGAGTTTACTTGAGGGTTTATTGTGCTTCAAACCAAACAAAACAAAACAAGACATAACATAACAAAACAACCGTTTTTATGGTTCTGCATCAATGGAATAATTATACATATCATATTTGTGTTTCAGTGCAGTAATATAAATAGAGAAACATAGGGAATAACAATGACCAGGATATAGCGACTTTGGAGACATCGACTGTATCTTCAAGATGTAATGGATTTGCTAAAATGTACATAATATGCCATTTCTTAGAACCCCTTCTTGCAGTGCATGTACAAGGAATAGACTTTTTTTCGTGCCTCTATGGAATAAAACTAGCATTTGCCTCCGGTGGAGGAAGGTACATATTTCAAATTTCTATTAATTATTAAAGTTTGTTTGCCCTGCTTGTCCAAACGAGTTCACACTCCAGTGGTTTTCCCTGGACACATTCTGTTGTAAGCCACTGGTCGACGGTCTTTGGAGACAAAGTGAAGAGCCCGTCTGTGTCGTCGGCGACGACTTACTTTCAGTCCAGAGTAATTCGTCTCTGCATGTAGCCTTAAGTTAGAGCGAAAGACTACAACTTACTTGAGAAAAATGCCGTCAACGCAGTAATCAGGTGACACAGTTAATGAACTTGACGGACTTCAAACCGGACTGAGAGCGACGTAATGACGTCATCGGAGGACGGAGCAGCAGGTATACCCTCGAGCGTCAGAGTCCTGGCTAAACTAGTATTACCTTTTTTGAAGTGCGTGTTTGATTACCGTTATTCGCGTTCAAAGTGCACTATCTCATTCGTAACCAACCTTTAGCAAGAAATGAAATTCGGGCGCATTTAAGATAGACTGTAGAATGTCAAGCGATTACAGCACATATGGAAATACTCAACTTTAAATATGAGTTTGAAAATCTCAGTGTAAAATCAACTGTACTGCATTTGGGATGCAGCAGTGTTGCAGTTGCTCTAGGGAATGTGAACTAAGGCAAAACACATTCTTGTCGGATGCATTAAAAGTATCAATATCATCCGGCAAGTTGACCTAGCTATCATACTTGCCGAGTTTGCATTTTGAGGTCTATCCTGAAATTATCTACAATGTGAACCGCTTAGTAGGTGATATCGACATAAGCTGTGAATGCACTTCAGGGACAGATACATCACAATGCAATTCACAATGTATTTGGACTCTTAAACTTTTACAATATTCTTTTGTCCTATCTCTTTCGAAGCTCAAGGAGTAAATATAGTTTTCCCCGGCTTATTTTTGTGAAAATTTGGAATTTTATCCCCCCCCCCCTCCATCGAGATAACATAGAAAATGCGGCCATTCTGAATTTCATGTGTCGATATATATTTGGTACTTTGTTTCTCTGTTACCAATATTTACACGGTGACCCCTGAATTTTATTCTTGATTTGGAAAGAGGAGGGTTGAAAATTTGCTTGAGGAAAGTCTTTCAGATTCGAGGTGAATACTACCTTAAAGCTCCATTTATAGCTGTAACTTTTGATTTGTTTTCCAGTAATTTTGTCTTGTCTGTCATGTTGAAAAAGTGTTCAATACATTCTGTATGAGTTCAATGTCATATAAATTGTTGACTTAACAAAGTTGCGTATCGATCAAAATGTTGACAAAATGCGTCGTGTTGACGAGGGTACTTCTTTGCATTTTCGACATACTTTAGAAAAAGTAAATGTATTGGTTTTATTGAATAAATATTATGAAACTATTATCAATATTTAATGATATTATCCCATTTCAACAACTTTTCTATATGAATGAACATTTAATTGTAATGAAGCTTTTTGACTTCAAATAAAAGTAAATTATGTTATCGATGAGAAATAACATTGCGAGAAACAAATTATTTCATAAGTGTGCGTAAAACTCTTAACAACAATCCGCCCCTGACGTAAGTCCGTGTCAATCACACTGATCGGACGCAACAGCCGTGTAATTGATATGCAAATTTATTCAAATGTAATAAGCAACCCCCCCGGCATATTATTCATAAGAAACGTGTATACCTTGGCGATCCGCTGACGTTTTCTGATTGGTGTTCGTGCTATTAAATGAATACTTTAGTTGCTGCTACAAAAACAAAGCATTAGAGTGCAATTGGGTAGATCATATCAAATGATCTGTACAGACTGGGAGTTTATTTTTAAAAAACAGGTCCAGAAATACTCACTGAAAAGTTATCTATTGCAATGTGGTCAGGAATGTGGTCGACGAGAGTTAGTTTGTTTATTGTGGAAAATGATTAAACTTGGCTCTTAAAATAAATAGTAGGATGTCCGTTAATGTAAGAACTGCATGAAATGGGTGCTTGACGAAGGAATGCAGGCTTTGGTTGAGGTGTGGCGTGGCGACCAAGTGCTGCCGCGGTATTTTTGGTTTCTACTACTGTAGGAAACATTAAGAAATAAGACATCAGATTTCCTCACAGAAAGTACTTCTAATGTTATTTAATAAGTCCCAAACTGAAATTCAAAGGTGATCAAGACGACAAAAAGAGAAAATCGAACATATTTAATGATTTTTTTTCCAAGTGGACGGACAGGATTTACACTGCATCGATTTTATATTGACTTTGCAAAACTTTTGTGGGACGACAAGCCGCCTATTGCAGAAATGTGTGCATACCAGAACCAAAGTTTCTCAAAATATCGACGCGATCGACTTTCAGCGTTATTGGTGACAGATTCGTCAAGGCAATAACAACTTCCCCGATATATCATATATACGTCTGAACTTCCCGACCGCTTTTTGGTCGCCTCTCCAACAGACTGACTGGATTTTGACACCCACTGTACCAACAGACTGGAAGACTCATATGGCGTCTACAAAATGTACTTCTGTTTTGCTTGTAATTTATAAATTTATTCGCGAACCTTTTCGAAGTACCAAACAATCCTATTTTTAGACGCTAAGCGTTCATTTATTCTGCAATCTGTCCCTCATTCATCTAAACCCACGGCCTCTGTCTCTGTTGGCCCTCCCCCCTTCTCTCTCTGTCTAAATAACACATCATTTAATGCATGTGAATATTGCAATACCACAATTGCCATTTCGAGATCAGAGATTTTGGCAAGAGGGCAGCAAAAGTGTCGATATTTCATGCAGATAAATGTGTCAAAGTGTATATGTCAATCAGTGAAAGTAACCATCCAACCACACCCACGTAACCTAGAGGTTCCAGATTGACTTATTTTACACCGTCGGATCATTTGAGAGTCTAATGATTACCTACAAAGTATGTCTTTCAATTCCGACCAGGTCATTGTCTTCGGGTTTGAGGAAGACATGTGTTTCAAATTAACACTCTGTCGCTAGAGGTTTAAGCAAAAGCATGGCTACACCGCAGAAATATGTGTGAGGATGTTTCGAATGAAGATAGGATGCAGACTTCATCGACGAACAGACAAACCTTAGAGAGCGATGACTGACATGGTCAAGCCCCCAGCATGCCATGTATGTGTCTTAGCTTACAAGTTTGATAGCACTTCAATTTTTAAATAGCTGAGTGTGGATGGAACTAGGGCGTCGACCTTAAGTCAGCCTACTTTCTGATAGTTTTAAGTCGTGAGATTCATTATTAATGAAGGATTTTGTTATAGTTTCTGTTCTTCGGAATAATTACTCAAGGGCCGAAATTTACCGACAATACAACCAACTTGACTCTGCACATGCGCGTCTCAATTATCGCATTTGCTTTCACAGTCTGTGTATGACTTTGCTGTCAGCTATGTGTCTTTACATTTATCCGTATGGTTTAAAATATCAAAGAAAGTTACCAGGGTACAGAATAGTGAGCTATGCATATCTTGAAAACAAGGAATTCAGCTACACGGAGTCTAAATCTTATTCATTTTTTATGGCAAAGAGAACACTTTCTGTGTATTCATCCAAGCATGAATAGATGATGAGTCCTTTATCCTACAATAAGTCTAGATCCTTCCCTCAGTGTCGGTACCCCAAAACTTACTCGGGGAACCGAAACTATGGAGAGATTCTACCTTATCCCATCTCGACTGCCGTCGCAATCGGCGATTGAGGGGTATGTTAGCGTATGGTTGTGCTGTGATACGATTGGACGACAGTGTAAAGGTGTGCGAACCTAGATGCAGACCACGATCGCCGACGAATTTCCGACATGGGTGTTTTTGTGACCAGACAACGGATATCTTCGATCCGGAAAATATGCGCAGACTAAACAACTGCAAGGCCGTACGTGCACATAATGAGTGCCATTTATACAAAATACTACTTGAAGTTTCTCATGTTGATAATGTGAAGGCGTCATTTCAAGAACGAACTAAAAAGTCAATACACAAGTCCAAGTAACACTATTAGCTCTACCATCTTAACTAGAGTGTCGCCTAGGATTTAGTAAGTCGTGTAAACAGAATCGTTACCAATTTAAAAATAATGATTATTATACTTTCAAGATGGCATTCCTAGATCCTGACAGAAATGACAAGACAACGATCATGATTTGTATTACGGCAAATATTTAGTCTAAAAACTCTATCTTCAAATCCCTAATAATCTTTCAAAAGGGTAATTTATCCCTATGGCTGCCTACAATCTTACAACACAACTAAATCATGGCAGAAGAGGCAGGTCAATTTTGACCATCCTTTCTCGCTGTGGTTTACGACGATGCAATTTTGGAGATGTTATTTACACAGAGTTGATAAAATTCATGTTACTGACGCTTGTAAAGATGTATTAATTGTTGATATGTTAATTGCTCTGTTAAACTTGAAACCGTCCAGAATGCACACCACAAGGATTGTCTAAGATATTCAATCAATGCTTTTTTTCGGACGGTTTTTCGCGTAGAGATCACACATCTTTGGGTTTTGTGCAGTATGCAGTGTTCACTAATTTTAGTAAATTAGAAGCCTTCTCACCCAAAGAGCCACTACAGGATGAGATCACTTTCTAAGTCGAAGGTGAGTTTATCAGTTGAATTGAAGTATATGTGTTATTTTTGCGAGGTTGGGGAGCATTTGATAGCGCGGGGTAAAGGGTCATCTTTGTCGGTACCTACGATCGAAGATTTATTTGGTAAACTGACAGTTCGACTTCGACAACTATAGTAATTTATGACTATTTCCTATCGATTATGGGTGCAGAAAGAAAGGCGATGAAACTAAATGCTGATATTTTGAAGTTTAGTTAAATCATTGTGTCTGTATATGTAATACTATTCGAGTTAGGTGATTCTTACATCGGTTTGATGTTTCGCATTTTATTAAAACGTAAAGTCCAAACTGAAGGTCTCTTTAACACGAATCGACGACCTGAAGAAATTCGATAAGGTGTAATTTTGTGTGGCTCGGTGAACCGCTTTTTCATCCCGAGGGCTGTTGGGCACATATTAACTTTAAATCAGTAACATAACATTTGGCTAACCCAGTGAGCAACTGTTCTAAACATAGGGTGCGCGCTTCGGGCTCTGAAATCCATCGTCAATAGTACATATATGAAGAATAGGTGGGGTATTTTGCTGGTTCAAATTACATATTTAGAGACTGCCGACGGCGACTTGATCGTTCCGAACGAATTCGATGCGTTTCTGTAGTAGCTGTATGAGAAATGTATCAGAAGCTGATGTGCTAGTAAAGAGGAACGCCGTTGCTTTTGCAGAAGTTAGCAGTCTTCATATCACGATCCCTTCACAATGGGGAGGGACCGTGCCATATCCCATCATCCAACATGCCAGCCTAGTCTTAAAAGTTCAGATGAAATTTTTCCAAGTCGTTGTACCGTCGTTGATTTGTTTCATTTGAGTTCAATTTGAAAGTTGTACATGACGCAAAAGATCTTGGACTGTTCAATTCAAGTACAATCAGTTATTATATTATCAGTTATTAGATAAATCTTAAAAATAAGCATCCCCATTCTTTAATAGGAGCATTCAACTTGTTTTATGTGTGTCAAAGCAATGTCATTCTCAGTTTTTTGTACTGAGTGTACAAATCTTTTGTAAGCTGTAAATTCTATATTACATGTATCTGTTTTACATTGACAGGTACAGTTTTATTTCTTGCCAAGAGTGTGTAGAAAATTAAATAAACATCATGACAGTTTTTGATCTCCTAATCCACCGACCTTTATCTTCTACAACAAAAAGTGCAAATCGGATGCGAATGACACCATATTTTTCATTATTATGTGTTTTAGCCAGGACAGAATGTACAGCGCAGGGACACTTGTAGATTGTCTATTGACGAAAGGTTATTACACCGTCGGGCGTCGTTGAAAAAGGACCATCCCATCATATTTTAACGCCATTCTAGCGAAATTCACACATAGACAGTAGAGAAACTGTCTTTGAGTCACCTAAATGAATGGTAAGGGGTAAGTTTATTGCGGACGAATCACAAGGGACCAGAAATATCGACGATTCATGCTACAATAGAGGAGGAACAGAGTGGAGGTGCTCTTCTAATTTTGTACATTAGCAACAACAAGTCTTGTTTTTGGTAATTAATCAGGGAATGAAAAGGGAACCAACTTTAAGAACAATTGTATCAATTACAATCTTATGAGCTGCAAAGTGCTAACCATTTGCTTCGTTCAAAACGATGTGCTGCTGCTTTACTTTATAATATATTAGACAATACCCTACACAAATTTTGAATATTACAAATTAAGAAATAATTACGTATTAATCTTGTTAATCTCATGAAATCATCTCATTAAGATATGTCGTCTCAAACTGGAAAAATGAATAAATATATAAGTTTCAAAATCACAGATATCCTGCTGACATGTTAAGTAGGAACAGCGATCGACAAAGGTTCTGGTAATGATGTAGTCACATATTGAAAAAGTTCAAAAATATTTCCAGTGTGAAACGAAAAGCAACTGTCCGTGTTGTATGCTAAAATATATTACTTCGTGTATATGTATCTATGTATCTGTGTATTAATAAAATCAAACTTACGCAAACATGTACATGTGTACTTAGATAATGTTCTATTCTATGCGTATATTCATACAACAGCGTACTCATTTTTACACCGTCTCTAATATGTTAGTGTCACATGAATAATTTACGTTACATGTTGCGTTTGTTGATAGCATCTTAGATAATAGATAGATAGATAGATAGATAGATAGATAGATAGATAGATAGATAGATAGATAGATAGATAGATAGATAGATGGATGGATGGATGGATGGATGGATGGATGGATGGATGGAATGGTGGATGGATGAAATGATGGATACATAGATAACGCTCAGTATTAAATTGACTTTCTACATTGCGGATTTTTTCCATGTAGAGGTTTTAATTATGCAACATGCTGGCAGCCGTTTCAATGCATTTAAAAGGTAAACGACTAGATGTTGATATTTCTCCAGAGATATTCTGTAAATGCGAGACATTGAGGCGGGAATACTAAATTTACCATGCGTCGATTGGATCACGATTTACCTTTTCCCATGAGAATCAGTGAAATGGTTTCCTTTAACCCATTCTTTCTCATGATTTTGATTGTATGCAGCTACTGCAGACTGACTAGTTCACGTAAGATAATCACACCAGATCAGAACTTATCTTTACCGTTAAGGTGACAGGATCGGATGACGGCGCAGCCCTCACAATCTGCAATGTATAGGTATTATTACCCAGCCGATGCCTTCTTCAGTGACAAACATGAGAAGCTTCGTGTCAAAGGTCACGCAAGGATATCGTTCACTTCAGAAGTGCAAGGCACGGGTCGCTGTGTTTTACAAATACACCAGGTGTTGTATTTCATATAACTCTAGACGTCACATGGCATCATGTCTTCTGACATAGTGGTACATTTACAATTAACCGCTTTCAAAGTTGAAGACATGGCCGAGTCAACACTTGTCACAGTTCGTTGGTACATTTTTCTCAATTTCGGACAAATGACATTTATGTTATAGTCCATCTTAGATACTCGGCTAGGTATAGGATTTGCGAATTTGTGTAAGTAACTCTCTGTCATTGCTACTAATGAAGATTAGGAAATCTTGATTTTAACGCTGTAAACTATTTTATATGTCAATGATAAGTTAATTTACACGGACTTGAAGTACTGATAATTATATATAGTCAGACATGATGAACCTCTCTTTGATTTTTATTCAAATCAGTATATGAACTGTTAAAATTGTCAGAAAAAATTAAATGACAGTTTTGCATAAATTATTGTTGTCGCTGTAGCGTTTTATCATTGTCAAAATGAGAAAGAATCTCTCTTTTTTTTCTTTCAAATCTCCTCCCAAGGATACGTCATCACTTCTCGGTGTCTTGAAATGCTGACGTATCGCACACAAGATTGCTAACTCGCAGTGAGTAGGCACACGTCAACTCAATGAAGGAAGGTATTTTGCAAAATCGAAGGTGACAATTCACAATTTTATAAGACTAAATACTGAAGTAAATTCTGTCAGGATCAATTCTAAAATGTAGATTATGAAGTTTGTGGTTGAATTTGCTGTCGGCGAGATCTGAGGAAGGAGATTTACTGAAATCTCTTAGCTCACTAATATGCAGTGGCGATAGAAATGGTCAAATGGTTTGAAATTTAATTTTAAACACGGAATCAAAGTAATTGGGATTAAAAGTACCCGGATGATTTTGATATCACCATGGATACAAGATTGTGTATTTGAACAGAAGACATACTAAAGATGGCAAGTAGCGGCACAGCGATGCTTTTCGTTTGCGTAAAATGATGACTGTACAGAAATTGTTATTATATCCAGTTTAGGTTTGATGATGATTCAGTAAATCTTAGAGCGTGCAGCAAACTGATGTTGCTAGGGTATATTTTCTTAATAACCTCAACAAACATGGCGGCCTTCACTGTCAGATTCAACATCTTTATTTATCTAGAGTGTAAATTACTATCCGTGTCGTACTCCAATTGGCGCAATGTCAACAATTGCAGGGGTTTAAAAACTAAATAAGCATACTTTTGACTAAATTTACGACCATTCATGCAGGCTGACGTTTAATTTTTATTTACAGCCGCAAAATTGACATCTATAACCAGAACCTGAAAATTATAATGCTGGTGTATTATGGGATGTATTTTCCAATTCTAATTTGCGCTGAGCCTGGAAGCTAAGATGTAAATTGAACAGCTGAAATAGATTCGTTCTAAATATAGCCATCATTAAAGTGGAAATATCATGCCGATCGTGCGATATACATTTTGATTTGTCTACATCACTCATCGGTAAATGGTACCATACACTAATGTCGCTGTATCTATGCGGGGGATGAAATAAATATCAAAGTATAATCTCATACAGGCCGGTGTAAGGCCTAATGTACACAGTTTTTCTGTGTTTAAGTATGACGTAAATAACAATTTACAATAGACTGCAGTGTTAGTAAACTGAGTGATGAAATGAACATTACAGTTACAATGAGAATCACGATTATCGGAAATGGCTGTTAGGGTTGTGAATTCCCGGGAAGATTTCCGTCACAGAACATTCTGGGCAAAGTGCATTTTGAAATGTTACATTAAACCGGCTTAAAATGCCTGTGTATTGTAGACATTATTCCATCCTGGATTTAGCTGTTGATCACTCCCTCCATTGAAATCGGCGGATCTCTTCCGCTGTACATCCATCATGTTAGTATTTGTCTTTTAGATGAGGCATAAATTAATTGGTTTTTCAACATTTATGTCCCATTCCTGAGCTTGGCATGAAAACACTCAGCCACACATACCTGCAAATCTGTTCTGAGCATATAAGTGGTCATCTTGTATACAGTGCCCGATGTTCGCAGGTAGTAAGACATAAAAACACTTTTAATAGTTCCAATAATCAGTATCATTCAAGGTAAATAATATACCAGGTCAAAGAAACAAACAGAAAAAAGACTTTAACAATACGGCCATCTTGAACAACGGAACACATTGAAGTCAACGCTACACCTATAATGTGACCTCTATTGCAGGTACACCACACTAGTATGGACATGTACCGCAATCTAGGGGATCTCGTCTCACGTTCATTCTTTTAAATATCATTCATGGCTTAGTACTAATTTCATTGTACTAATATATCCTAGCTCCAACATTCTAGGACATATATACCCTAGTGACAATTTCCTAGCACTAAGAATCTGGCTCCAATATCCGAGAACTAAAAACCTTGTACTGATATCCGGGTAGTAATATCCTAGTACTAATATCCTATTACTATAGCCTAGCACTGATATCCTAGTACTAATATTGTATTACTATAGCCTAGCACTGATATCCTAGCACTGATATATTAGCACTTATATTCTAGTACTAGTATCCTGTATACTCGGGTAAACGGCTGACTGTGTCACGTGCCGAGGTGTTCACGACAGTAGCCAACTTTGCAATTCTGCATCAGGAGAATTAAGACCAGATTATTTACAATGACAAACAGAACTCTTTGGATGTTGTACATGCAGGGAAAGGAAAGAGGGTGGGGTGAGTAGCAATCCTAGATATCGCTACATTCTATATTATTTGTGAAACCCAATGTGTATTGATTGCAACGACAACAGCATCATCAGCTTCTATCATTAAAGGTATTCGTTAGTTTCCATAGCGACGACCTGAATGTAAACAGTAACAACACAGTTTCCATGGTGAGGATGCGACTACTGGAGACACGCTGATCTGTAGGATGGATAACAGTACAGGTTTTATGTCGCATATATTTGACAGTTACACCATTCCTTGACTTAATGGCAATGGGATTTTTTCTCTTTGCTTAAATGACTTACAAGAAAAGTAAGATATGGTTACGCACATCGCACATGTATGAGTCTAACTCGTGAAGTATGAGCATACACATCACACATGTACTAGTCTAACTCCCACATGTCTCCCGCATAATGAGACATTTCGATCGTCTGATTGAAGTCTTGCCGGTATTGGTGCATAACGATATGAATGCAATCTATGCCATGGTTATATTACATTATTTATAGAAACATTTAATTTATTCCAGATAATCTTTATTTTAGTTGTCTCAACTTCGAATAAGACACACAAAGAATTAAATCCTTATATCTGGATAAGTTAGTTTACTGTATATGTAAAATGGTCGGAAACGAAAAGCGCCATATTAATTAGATTCTCAGAAAAGATCTTACAAGTGATCGACACCTCTACTCATTGTTCTTGCATGGAAAGGAAATCGTCAAAAGTATGGAAGGTAAATAGAAACTGCGACTCTTGACCAGTTGACTGAAAGTCAGTTCAACCACAAAAACTTTGGTCCTTGGAATTAAGAAAAGTTTTACCCGACTATAGGGTAACATGCCTGTTTAAAGGTTTTCTTCTTGATATAGCAATGCTAGAAAGACATAGCCTTCATTTTGAAATGCATAATTCAGTTTTTCCCCAACTCGTAAATTTTGGTTGTTTAGTCGTCCAAAGGGTATTTATTATAACACCATCTCAAAATTTCGGTACACGAGTACATCCTGTTTATGAGACGCGAGGCTCGTGTACAATTCTACGGACTAGATTTACTGTCGTTCTGTCGTAAATTTATAACATTTGTGTTGATAATACGGTGTTCATTTTAACCTTACACAGGGTGGCCCGGATTGTCAACCCGAGCTGTCCGACAAAGCAGGAGACTGTAGCGGTGTTAAAATAGCTCACTGTGAAAAATACGTCCTGTCTATATTGCCTGTTTTTCATGTCTGTAAGGTGTACGTTACTGACCAGGCATCTGGTAAACATCTGTCACAGAGTCAAGAATAATGACGAGCAGTTTTTTGTGTGTTTTCTTTTGGCCTTGATTTAAGCGCTTGAAATGAGTATAATGCTGCCCTCATTATTCCTCGCTCATCTCTTTGACACAGTCTACGTGAGATGCAGATATCTGTCAAAAGTCACTAAATATATCTGATTAACACCAGATCTAATGTTGATTGTTGTCGATAAATCTGATAATTTAGTACGAAGGCGCCATCTTTCGACTCGTCAATTTTGTGTTGTATGAGACGTCAATTACATCGTTCAGTATTTTGAAATCTACTGAAAGAGTGGTCACTAACGTGTATCTCCAGCCCTGCTTACTGAGAGAACTAGTGAAGAAAGCAAAGGCATACTTTAATTTAATTTACGATTTCTGCTAGAACAATACGTTAATGAGAAAACAACCTGAAGAACCACGTGACAAAGCATAGCAACAAGTCCAATGGGTTACGTCTGACTTAAATCCCTTTTACACCGATGTAAGGTTTGTGATCTGACACCTGAATGTTCATAATCTATTCAGAGAGTTTTGTAATCTCTTCAAGCTACATTAGCTGTATTTTTATTATTTCTTCCCAGCGTGTAACCGCGTCACCATTTTCTAGTTCAAACTCTCAAATGCTTGTTCCATTCCCATCCCAGCCACCCCAATCGCGTTGACATGCCTCATGTTTAACTCGACAGCGTGTATGGGTGCGAAGTCCAACGTTGACGACTCCACCGTGCTCCTGACTAGAACTAATTTGTTAGCAATCAAAATTTTGCATTTTGTAAAAAAATACATCGTATTGATGAGACTAACACTCTGTATTAAAGCGAACTTCTAATCAGGAAAAGAACAAGAAAATGTACCGAATACATCAGGCCTAACAGCTACATCTTTCAGCCTTTAATAGCATACAGAATACTAGCCTGAAATACTGGGACGTCCTAAGTTTAAATACAGTCATTTCAGCTAAAATGTCCAATGAAATAGTCCCCCTCCCCACTTCGGCGCCTTTTCGTTCATACTGCTTTTTATACCTTTACTGTTTATACTGGACTTTGTTGACTCTCAGTCGTAATGTGTTTAACTGACTGAGCCTCATCATACTTATGAAGATGATGCGTTGATGGCGATTGCATGACATCATCATGATACAGCGGAAAAGACCCCCCTCCCCCAATTAACTGTCAGTTGAATCGTTAGATCGATGATAAAACGACACTTCAATGGCGAAATTGACATCAAGGAAGAAACACAGTGCACTCCTTCAGCTCCACCGTGTCACGTGATACAGAGAGCTGCATGCCTGGTTTATCGTTCAAGCCTTCGTGTGGAGACATTTCTCCCCTGTTCTATGGGATATCCTTGACCTTCAAGTATACAGAAGACTGTGGCATTTTCTTTCATGATCAATTCTGAACATTGTAACGTTGTGTCCGTTGTATTCATTGTTGCTTTGTACATACGATCCTGTTAGAACTTGCAATAGTTTGTCGAAATTCTGCTTATGGAATTCTGCTTATGGAATAGGTCGTCAAAGTGTCTTCTTCGTATAGAAAACTCAAGTCGGAACTCACCGTCGTCGTATTAGAAGTAATTGTTTACCGAAATGGTATTTTGTGCCAGTAAAAGTTCTTGTGCTTGGGATACGCGGTGTAGCTGGGCCAGGCCACGTGGTAAGGTTTCGGAAACTTTCGGAATTTAATTTTATTCCCAATTACAGTTTTCGTAAATTATTTTTTAATTGATTGACATTGGAGTACAGCAAGTTAAGAAATTTATAGGTAACTGTCGCCTTGAATGTGACATTACTTTCCTTTTTAGAGCAAGTCGTACGGAAATGAAAGTATTCACCAGACAATAGAGCGATCATTACATCGGCTGTAATTGCAGACTTTGGTCGACTCCAGAAACGACACACTTCCGCGCTTTCTTCGCTAACGTGCAAATTTAGACCATATTACAGGGAGCAGTCGGCGAATTTTCTCTTCATCTTGGCAGAATTCCGCCAGTATTTCTTGATTGTAAATCAGTCCAAATTGTGATAGCTTCCTGGTTAGGTTCCACTGGCAGGTAATAAAAGGTCCAAAACAGCGACGTGTTGGCTCGACAGAGGGTAATTTATGACAAGACAGAACCACGAAGCGATGGAGCCACAAGACGTTAGTTTGTAAATGTACCAAAACCTGCAGCGACATGTACATTTTGACATGAATTGTGAGTGTATCGTCCGGAACGTGCCGTGGAATCGGCAACCGCCGTCGGAGAGAATAAATAAGTGACGGAAATCTCGAGGCAGGGTTGTTTTATATTTGACATAACTGCTACAGGTCCCCAGCGACATTTTTCTTCAGGCGAGTTCGTGGAAGAATGCTGTGATTTAGCGTTTAAGTTGAAGTTGTTTCGTGCTAGACATGGATTTCACAACGACACAGTCCTGGCAGAAATGCAAATCAGAAAATATGAGTTTGCTTTTATGATATCTTATCTAGCTGACATTTGTCGTAATCTGCCAGAGTTAGATTCAAATTGCAGATTGCTAACTCAGCAAGTATCGTATGAACACGTTTTTGAAGCAACACCAAGCCATCTCAACGTACAGCTCGAGGCAATCATGTAATCGCGTACCATGGCACAACTCTACGCAGGGATAAGTAAAATAAGTCAGTGGATAAAAAAGGATCTCGTTCGAGAAAAAAAAACCCACCAAAGTCTTAAGACGGAGAAATTTCTGACACCCTCGAGGTACCAATATCAGTGGAACAGTAAACTCCACGTTCATCGTCGATTTTTACACTTTGTCTTGTCATTTCTGTCGTTCTGCTGGGATTGCAGTTGAGAGATTTTCCCGCCCTGATAACTTTGAGAGTCAATCTTCGCTTCCGCTCATTTGAGTTCAATGTTGCTTCTTTGCTACCAAATTTTCTCTATCGATGTTCGTTCGGAAGCAAGAATATACTGAGAACCGCTATTTGCCCCATAAATGTACTTTCAAAACTACCTCCAAAAGAAATCTCTGTTGTTTTGGCATCAAGGTAAGTTCCTCTCTGGTAACGAGACAACTGCCCTTCAAATAAGCTGGTATTATTACATAGGTATTTGGAATTCAAGACGAGAGGCAGCGTCTGGGTTAATCATAGGAAATTGCAAAAATTGTAAAAATTCATTCGTCAACAATGATATTTCATATTTTACAGTGTATTATGTCGCAAAGCCTTCTTGCCTTCTTCTTTTATCCTACGTTGTACAATACAGTAATACATTTCATAAGAAATGAAATGTACAATGTACTTTTTGACAAACTGTAGCATAGACATTACTTTAATATATATACATTGCATCAGCAACGTATACAGTATAGGTTTGTAGCCCATATGTAGCGAGGAGATATACGCATGCGCAGGTCTCACCGCAAAAACATGGGGCACAGTGAGACTCCTCTTATATGAGCTGTCAGTCTTTCCATTTTCGTTGCTTGCCTGGAAAAGTCAAAAGAAACCATTCTGTAATTGTATACACGATATCCGGATGTTACGGGTTATTTTTTGCACGAATCTAAGGCAACAGGTGTGATCAGACTGTATAGTCTGTATAGTGTTCAAGATTGTCAAGTCATTAAATAGCACAAGGGTCGAGGTTAGGTGAAGACAATACTCCCCAGTACTGTGAAGAAAATATGTTTAACTAATCATTTCTGTTGATTTAAACACAGTAAGATAGAAGCTATCTCCTGTGACAATTTCCCATCATTTTACCTTGTGTAAACGCGTCAAGTTAATTAAATTTTGTATTGTGAGAAAAATCATTTCTGATATCCGTACTTTATTGAGTGTCGTTTGAATTTATTAAAGCTTCATTTTTTCACACTTCTTTCAAATTGTTTTGCTTTCTCTGTGTGGAATTTTCTTAATGTCAATGTCAAAAACAAATTAACTCTCCATAGTACACATCATTGTCTCATTGAAGCCAACGTCATGACCTTCCGGGCGACCTCTGCGAATGCCATTGACGAAATCAAACAAACTTTCGGAAAGCCATTATAGAGACAGCGCAATCTCAAGTGGACAAGATCTTGATGATAAGCTCAAAGTTCCCGAGTGGATACCGCTAATCTTTATCTCGGCAACGAGAAACCTAGCGATTCTACTCTTCATATAGTGCGATGATATCTTGCTTCCACCATCCTGTGCTGAATTAATCCCAGAAGTAACTTCACTTCAGTTAAGTGATAGAACTTCTCGTGTGTGCATATTTGTACGAAGAAATCGATTGGTACAGCCATGCCTCTACAGCCTGCTACTGAAGAATTAAAATTCAAGCAAAGTTCTGACTATTGGTTAGGCTTAGTTTTCGGACGTCTTGGACGGTTTATCTTGACTAAGACGTGCAGTAGAACCGTACGTGCTTTTTGACAAGAGTGTGAACATGAAGTATAAGGTATAGTATAAAGGTTTCTCCGGAAAAAGATGGTCTTTCTTTATGTCTGAGACACTGTCATGACATCCCGAGGGCAGGAAGAATAATTAACCATCGCCCCTTCTTCTTTAGCCACTTTGGAATTCTTTTTGGAATTGCGGCAAATATATATTTCTGCATTCTTGCAACTTTTAGGACATTTTTGTCGTACATATTTTGACAGCTTTTGATATCTTCTGGGAGCATGTGGAAATGTTCAGGGTATTTTTGTCAACGTTGGCTTTATATGTAATGGATCTATTATTGCGGACACTTTGTAAAATCTAGACTCCAAGTCAACAGTAACAATAATGTAACATGGGGGATGCTGGTTCGGGAAAAAAGTAAAAAAAATCGCTCACCGCCTCTGTAGTTTTGCCGAAAAATTCGAAGATTAACATTTACTTCCTCTTGCTTTACAAAGTCATTTTTATCTTCAGCGTCTGCTGTTATTACCAGATATGCTGCTTTTGAGGCGTTTGGATTTATGATTTATTTTGAACCATCATGGTGAGATATCAAAAGGTGAGATCAAAACGCCCATGTCAAGCGTTGCTCATTGGTCGTGATAGTAGGATTTCGTCAGGCTATTTCATCTGATATTTTTTTCATGATTAGTCTCCACTGCGAAATAATCTCGTGTTTGCTATCCAAGCAGAGAGGAAGAAACCTCCCACGCAACTAGGCGGTGGTATCACCGGCTGACTTAGATCTACGCGTACAATGACCCGTATCCGAGGAGATGCTGGTGGGTGATGCTACTGCAGTTGGACGTGTTACATCGACACGCCACCAATAGGTAATAAAATCCGCAATAAAAGTGTCTGGTTGGACGCATCAAAATAACCAATCAGCCTCGTCCATTATGTCATTCTATGAATGTAAGGTTAGTCCGGGTCAAGAAGCGAATAAATAAAACCCTGTTTTATTACGCTGTAAAATAAACCCAGTTTATATTGCTGACTGTGATGTAATCAAACAGGTCTCCTGGCTGTTTGTTCTCGTGTTATTTATTCTCGCAATTGCGGCTGCCAGAAAAATGCGAAATACGTGCCTACTGGGCAATTGTTGAGATCACCTCCACCAAAGTAATGTGTATACTCCAGGAGTTAATCTGATAGAGAATGTGTGTTCTCACACTATGGAGGGATCCTGTGTTATGGCGTTCTTAATTGTAATAATCCGGCCATTTCATACAGACTGTTGGCTTGCATTGACTCATCACTTTACGCAATTAAACATCTTTTCCATGATTAAATGACGGAAACATTGTCATTGACTTTTGTCCATGCAAGTCACGTTACCTTATTTAAAGTACATTTGGAGAACTAGTCGTGTGAGAATGTTCTTGTACGTGGTAAATTTTGAATAAAAACGTTCTTCTTTCCAAGGACAGTGTCGCCTGCAATCCGATATCATTCATTTTGTACATGACAGAAATATCAGCCTATATAGAATACAGTTATCATCTGATGTGCTACAAAATAGTCTGAGTAATCTGACATTTACATCCTGTGGGTTAGATTATCCGAACCTTATGTTCTTGCTGGGATTACCACAAGATTCAACAGATCTCATATCCTCTTTTCTTAAAAATCAAAGAATAAATGAATTATGTATCACATACATACATACATACATACATACATACATACATACATACATACATACATACATACATACATACATACATACATACATACATACATACATACATACTGCCATTTTGCTTGAATACATTTATCGCGTATACTTCTGTGAAGAGCCTATGGGAAATTAAGGCCTACTATGGGCAGAGTTAGCTTATGTTAATTGCTAAATACTGTATACCTTCATACTATCAACGTCAGCGCTGATATCACAGATGACAACTGCAATCCCTGGAATATTTCGTATTTCCTTTCGAGATGTTGAGGTCCTTATTATTCCCATGACTGTTTGCAACTGAGAGAAAACTTCTCCGAAGCTTGAGGGGTCGTTAAGATGAAAGACATTCAGGTTGTGACATTGAATTTCGGGAAGATGTCATACCCTCAATGGAAGCCCTTTTTCATTATCAACGTGAAAACACGCAGCGTTATTTGGTAAAAATCGTTACCATAGCAACAGAGGACTGCAACAAGGTTGCGTCGTTCCTAGGCAAACACCGAGAAGCCACATGATTTCAGATTAGTTTATCAGATGTCCACCTCTTGAAATCGTCTTACGTCATCGTTATTGCTGTTCGACCCTATATGGCTGGCAGCTGATGTAATGTACATCTCGGAAAGCTAAGATATCATCACAAACAGGCATGCTTCGATAAAATTCAAATGAAGAAAAAGAACGAAATGTCAAAGCGCTTTGATCATCTATACGCATGCGCATTTCATTCAAACTCGTTCTCGAGAAAGTGATATTAGCGACCCTTACTTTATAAGGCTCATGACATTTTGTCAATATCGAAAATACCACTCGTCTTTGTATGAATAACACATCATGCTCCTTTGTTATTTCAAAGCCAGGTAATAGGTGCTTGTTTCATTATTTATCATCAAGGGGACTCAATGAAAAATAGAGAATAATTTGATGCTCTATGGTACGGATCATATTGAACACAATCATGAATGAATCCATGGCGAAAACTTCGATTCGCATTCACTAAATTTACCCTTGCATTTCATTTTTGTGCAAAACTTTTACTTAAAATTGACTTCAGAAATAATGTGAACACGTCCATGCTGACCACGTCAGACTCGACACAAGAGAAGAATACGTGCCAACATCTTCATTGCGATGGAAACCGTTGCTTCGGAAAACATAAACATATGAACGAACAAATGTTGAATTGTAACACAGCTCAGATATGTTCACTTTTCTTCAGTCTTGCCATACATTTTAATATATTTGTCAAAAGTAAGTCTCGTTTTCTCTGTTGCTCCTAGTTCATTTTAATTCGGATAATTCTCTAATTTTCATTAATTAAAATTCGAGGTAATTAAAATCAGATGTATTTTTACGCCTTTGAAACTGCTATGATCGCCTTTACCAATCTGATTTGTACACGTAGAAATTCCCCGGTGAAGTCTAGCATGTTTATAAGACGGAGACAAATTCATAAACTAGTTTCAGTAACTCTTAAACATACTTTTAATCACAACAATCCTCTCAATTATAATTATTTTGAATGATTCGGAAAAATAAGTTTGATTGAGAGAAGACACGGCAGTTTTGTAAAATTTCCGACAATCGTCCCCTCAGTGACACAGGGACTAAAAAGGAAAGTAGGGAGACTAGTCGCACTTACTTTACCTAATAAAGGGATATAGATTATTTTTCAACGGATATAACAAAATAAATTTAAAGGTGAATTTTTCTCACAGAATGGCAATTCTAGCTTGTAATACCATGCTCACCAACAGGTATGGCTTTGTAGTACCTGCAGACCATGACTTATCTAATAGTAAAATTGAACCTGTCACGTGACATCTAACTGTCCTTTTATTGGTATAAATGAGTATTGATCACAGTATTGATAACATGTAGAACAGAAATAAGTGATAAGATGAACCCACGATGGCACAAACTAAAATGAGCATTGGGTAATTTGCTGTGCACTGATGTTGTCAAGTGTTAATCAAGTCTTTCGGTGTTACGTTTGAGTATGTGTGCATGGATGAGCCCCAAATAAGCCGTAGAGATACTGGACTACATTGCGATATGGAGACGAAGCACAGTAAGAGAAACCAATCCCTGTAGTTCAGGTAGAGTTATTGCAATTATAACAATACACGGTCCAGGGCAGCATCTATGCAATACTCGACTAAGTTCATGATAGCGATCTGTATACACCATTGCTTATGTGCGCTTCACCTGGGGTGATTATTGAAACATTTCAAACAATCAGTGTAGTTGCCGTGGACTGCGCAAATTGCAAAAGTTAAATGGTAAATGAAGCGCTTTGGCCGAGGAAAATGCAGGAACTGTGACAACTGTGGCAAAAAATTAGAATGTCGCATGGCTAAACTATGAGCAACTCCACTTAACATTAACACCCAATCATACACACACACGCCGTTTACCTGTGTTGTCTGTCTGTCTGTCTGTGGCTAAACTCTCTCTCTCTCTCTCTCTCTCTCTCTCTCTCTCTCTCTCTCTCTCTCTCTGAAAACACTTTTCAACCCGCAGAAGCACTGTACATTGCTTGGTGTAAGATATATAACATTTATACATCAAACCACATTAAGATATAAAATGCATTTCATGTAAAGGTTCATGAAATCATTGGAATGATTAATTGGCAAGTTATATACCATAGAACAGTAGAAAGGCGAATTGCTTATTGAGCTTGACAAGGACAAAGGCAAAGGAAACGCATAGAACATAATATACCTTAAAATAGTGAAAGTTGCAGCAACTGTGCCTAGAATAAATGAACAATTTTCATTCCCAGGGATGTGTTTCTTGTTGTAGCTGAGAATAGGACGATTCGTTTGGAGTCAGTCCGATAGGAAAATTATCAGAAAGTCATTTAATGAAAAATAATATAAACACATAACTTCGAAATCAAAAACATTAAGGGTGCTGGTCATGATAATATGATAATAATTGGGATTTAGATATTTAGAGTGTCTTAATTATTTTTTGTAAACCCAGTCACATGACCTTCCTAGAGATAATAGAATATTACTTTCCCCAGGGACCACTTCTGAGATATAACGACACCTAATCCCACAATCATGCCCATACCCCCTCCCCAACCCCCGTGTACAAGTGAAAGCTTCCCAAGAAACAGAGCAGCCTTGTCTTGGCAGAAATCTTTCGCGAATAGAAGTCCTTTCATTCGTCGTAGAAGGAGTTGACAGAAGTAAACCACTCCGTCGTACCTCCACTGTTTGTCAGATCGCCCACATTCCTCATGCAGTATCACTTGCCCGGATTAAAAGCAGTAGATCTCCGAGAAGACTCATTTCACACATTCTGCCTTCAGCCTGAGAAGTTTAACGTGTGTGAAAGCCAAAATCTTGGATAAAATCGTCTTAAATTTTGAGCTTTTAAGTCTCGACAATATACCACTTACCCTCTTTGTTTTCTTTTCTTCGCTTAAGGACCAGTTCTGGTTACACCTGAATAAAGTATATGGAGTGTGAAATCGTAGGTATTTAGACAAACACTGTACCCTTTTCAGATTGAGCGTTAAGAACCCCACCGTCCTTTGCAGGTGTTGTCCAGCAAGATAAAGCCTGGACCACCATCGCGCATATTGATACTTCATGAAGCTTTCAGAAAGTGCCAAGCGAGAAGTGCCAAGTCTTTGACATCTCGTAAGCTAATTCCAACCAGCACCAATGCTCCGGGACATATCGAATTAGACGGACTTGAATGAGTGACTTGGTCCGTTTGTTGAATCGACCGTTCCTGTCAACAGCAAATGAAAGTAGACAGCAACTTGAGCAAGTGGGAAAGGATACACATTTCTAGTTTAAAATTTGCTGAAATCTTGGTAACAGACATTTCACATTATCTGTAAAGTGTACATTAACACTGGACTCGAAACGGGATCGATAGAAAGAAAGAGAAATATGTCCAAAAAGCAAGCTTTTCACATGAGATTTAATGAACCAGCTCAGAGAAATTTCGAAGAGAAACAATACCTTGCAATTAGACAGAACATCTATGGTCGTTGCCAAATTTACATGTATCTAAAGGTGATGAACTGACAGCGAATAATAGCTACTGGTTTGAATATAAACAAACCCAAGGCTCCATCATTTAACCGATGCCGATAGCTTCAGAATGACCTTTTGACCCGTTGTTAGTTTGACTTACACGCATTTAAAGGCATAACATATTGAATGTTGTTCCCTTCTGAGTTTTTTAATTCCGTAATGTGTTGCGGACTGTTTTGGTTACCCCTGATCTGTCATCCACTTAATCTAAATATTTACATGACGCGCCGTCTGGCGTGACTCCGATGGTAAATGCACCAATTCACACGTTTGGCAAGTCTAAAAGATGTTTGTCCAATTCACATCCGAGTGGTGAAATTTAGAGTGCTCTCGCAAGGACAAAGATTTGCGACCATGACCCAGGATGTAATCCCACTGGGGAAGATAGTGGCATTGAACGCGTGGATGGGTGTATCGTGTACGCATTTTGTAGCTTCGTTGACCATGGGGGTACAGTACCTCCATGCTTTGACCTAGAAAAGGTCACAAGGTTAGATATTTTTGTCATGTTGCCGAGGAAATAAGACTAACACTGCCTCTGACGTTGATATAAATATAATGATCGCAAATCTTAACAAAGTTATAAATTTAAAGGTAAATCTTTCTTCGACGAGTATGGTGGTCTTTCTCGACGCCCTCCGTACTATAATCTTGTTAGTTCCCGACTAAGGCGATCTCTACCCTGCACTTCATATACGAAGTCGTACGTGTTCCATCGTTGACGACAGATAGCGCAGATAGGTCAATGATCTCAGTGTTGCTTTTTGTTCCAAAACCATTGGTACATACACAACGGAGATATCTTTGACAAGGCGACTTTCTTGTTTTGTATGTATCCACTGGTGGCTTTGTTTTGACTTGACGTCACTATTGCAGTCGCAGAAAATCTTTACAGAACAATGCAAAGAAAGGCAAAAACGTTTTGAATTTTTGGCATGAAGAGAGCTGGAATCCAAATATTACTCTGTGTGAATAGCCACTGAAGTTCCCGCCTCTTGCACTGCCTCAACTGGTACGGTCCCTCCCATTCGTTGACTTAAATCTACGGCTAAACGTTCTGACAACTGGATTGTCGTCACATAAACATCACTATCAAAAGTCCAATAAGATATACAATCTATCCTTGTTTGTTTATAACTGTTGCCTGCCATCGTTTATTGAAATACACCATGTTCCAGATTAAAAAACTGTTAGCTGTAATCTTGATAAAGCCACTGTACATATTAGACATGATTTCTGGAGGAATTAAATGATGTCAGGTGATAAATAGCAAACAATCTTACAAAAAAACTTAGAAAAACAACAAATCTTGACATCAAAGGGATACCGACACCTGAAAAAGCAATTTGTGTTTAGATCTTTTCTGAAGGAGGAAGCGATTCGCTACGTTATTTGTTTGTCGGTTAAAATCAAGCACATTTAGGCCAAACTTGCATCGGAGTACATCAGAAGCATTCCGAAGATCTTTTTGCTCCGGGATATTTTCATAACAGAAGAAAGCTACGTTTGCTACATAGAGTAGGTTATGTCACTGTAAGACTTTTAAAAGCTTCAAACGATTTACCATTTCCTTATAGCTACGTTTTGTCCCACTGCAAGGAAAGCCTCTTCTATGACGGGGCAATATTGTACTTGAGTGCGGTGTACACGCAGATTGAACTACATCTCTTTCGTTTAACGATTCCCGGATGTACAAAATTTTACGCCTTATGCTACAATTATCTGTCATAATAATTTTTTTAGTTTTTTTTACGGAAACAAACTTCTGAAGTGGAAAGGTCTCTGTGATGCACTCAAAAAATGCACCCAAATTTCTGCCCAAACTCCTCAGCCTTGTCAATCATTTTCAAATGCCAGATGAACTTGACCAGGATTTGAGCCATCTACCAAGAATATACAGTCACGACCAGCAGAAACGGGAAGGCGTGTTTTTGAGCAAATCTCAGTCAACTTTTGTATCCTCAGGATCGTTTATGTAACTATCCAGGGATACTATTGAGGACAATTTCTTCTCAAGTTCTTCGGTGAATACGCACTGAATGTAATCTCGTTTTCAGTTGTACGTAGAATCCTATTAAATTGCTCAAAACAAAGAAATTCCTCTGCAATGTATGACAACATGTGTTACTATTCACTGCCTCGAGCAAGAACTTGTCTCTTATTTGTAGTAGAGGTTGCACGGCTGAAGAAATTTTACGTAAGAGCAGTCAAATACAAATACTGACGAACAAGTAGCGGGTGGCCAACAAACTCATCCTCGGGCTCGTCCTAGACAGTTAATCTCGCTCCAGGCTCGTCCAACGAATGTTTTTACTTTACTGCTTTTTTTGGGGTTCTTTCTCAATTTGCATTATATCATCCAATCGGATGAAATCGTAGACCCCAAGAAAAAGAACCAGTGCGTGTTTCGTTCTTGAAACCACATTTCTAAGCGCGTTTATCGAGAATTGTGAATTAAGGTTTTCCAGATTTTCTTGCTTTCAATCTCGGAGACGAAAAAGGAAAGTTTAACAGACAGTTTTAAGTTCCTTCTACAGCAGTGAGAATTTCAAATGGCGTCCATCGATGTACGGAATGTACATGCAAATTGACCATGTTCAACGATAAAGGTGCTCGGGAAAGACACATCATTCATTTGTTCCAGATGAGGGTTGGTGGCGTGGATAAAGTAATAAGGGGATTTTAACAGGCAAGGGTATCATGTTGTGAATGCTAGCGGCAAGCAGCTGTATTGATGAAAATCGTGGATTCCAGATACAATTAGAGTTATGAGAATCGGATGACTTGATTTCCAAAAACAACCTGATGATATCTTGGAAAAACGGGTAATATCCCGGAAAACATGAAAAATTTATTAGGAAAGAGAGAGGGCGAAGCATGTGTAGGCTGGCTATCTCCGGATCTAAGTCCAGGTATTAGACGCCAATTGGTTTTTCAACCTTTAGGGGTCGATTTGTGTGATAAGCTGTACATTCTTGGCACAATATGGAAATGCAAATGTTAGAACATTGGACAAATTCCTCTCTTCTTGTCATTGCTTTAATGTGTAATTATTGACCTTACCAACAGTTTGCATAAAAATCATTGACGTTTTAACAGATCTCGACTTATGAAATGCATAGCTGTGAAAATGCACTATTAACAGGAATGGTAAGGGTCGGATTGGGATGGCCCTCCAGTTACGAAGCATGCAACGATTGAGCTTTCCCTTCTGGCAAAGTGAAAGTTGATCCATGACAAGGATAACCCTCCCAGGAAAGGATTATGAAAACAGTGTGCCTGGAAAGATGACTCCGGGGATCAGGGAAAGCAATTATTGTCTAATGACAGAGCAGCGATAATTTAGGTACCTCGTTCCATCGATAGTTTTTAGTGAAAACTTGGAGGATGTAAATACCTGTACGGACGTGTTTAAACGACGACACTATACCGAGTTTGGGAACTGCAATTGAACGTAGACCTTGTGACACTCACAACAATCTTAACTTTCAATGATAGCATTTATTTTGTTCTTGATGGCAAGTGCATTACCCTCATCCCGATAGAAAATGTTGAAATACAGGGTATAAGGATTACCAAACACAGCACACTGTCCATATGTTGACTACTGAATTCTAGTCCGTACATTAAATTAAGTTGTCAACAATGTTGATGGACATTAACCACGTACAGACTGCTTTGGCAAGTTAAACACTGGCCATTTCGACTTGACTTAGGGAGTAGAACATAAACTCTGGTTGACTCACGGGACAAGATAATTTAAGGTGTAAAAACTGTTCTGGCCAATGAAGCGTTGAACAAATCTTACTATCCTAGTAGTTTTCCTTGTCAGGCTATAATAATGTATACTGCAGCATCTGAATATGCAAATCATACATGGCTAAAGCCTTACAGATGATGCACCTGACCCATAATATAAGTACCAGGCTACTTTAAATATAATCTATTTCGCCCCCTTGACTCAATTTACACGTAAAATCGATGAACACTCACTGAGATATTGTTGCTTTTTGCATGAACCACTTTCATTAAATCGATACTGAAGTAGGCAATTAGGGTTTCACAGAGCCGAGGATGCCATGATACAACGTTATCAGCTGCAACTGTTCGCCGTATCATCCGTCTTTACCTCCATGGCTATTTCTAGTATCTACTTTTGTTAAGCTCTCGCTCCAAATTGAGTTGATGCAACTATGAGTGTGAAATAAAGCGGAGTATTTCTCTGTCTGTCTGTCTGTCTGTCTGTCTGTCTCTCTCTCTCTCTCTCTCTCTCTCTCTCTCTCTCTCTCTCTCTCTCTCTCTCTCTCTCTCTCTCTCTCTCTCTCTCTCTCTCTCTCTCTCTCTCTCTCTCTCTCTCTCTCTCTCTCTCTCTCTCTCTCTGTTGACATGCCAACATGTTGCTCGTTCCAATCACAGGAAAAGAGCACAGTACAATTTCAAACATTGTCATTGAAAGTGTTTGTGCGTGGTATCAAGGCAATCAAGACAATGCATGAAAACACTAAGGATACTTTTAATTAACACAATCATTGATATACAACTGTCCATTAATAAATGTATCGTCTCTCAGGTTTTCAACATTTGTTCTTCCTTGTCAACTTAAACGGTATATTGCATCTGTGACTGTGTGAATGTTTCATCTACGTCGTCGAAATCTTACCGCTGCGCAATTTGAAAACACTGCTTTTGCGATTATATGTCGCGTTAATTACACATCGAAGAAATATGCCCAAGAAATAAATGAAATAATGTGATTGGGGATTGTGTAATTGTAAACGTTTAAGTGCCAAGTTAGGTCAGCAGTGTCCGTTTGATTTCTTTCAGCATTACAGCTGGAATGATGGGAATGAATACATCATGAAAATTTGTTGACAAAATTGTGATGTATGTATGTATGTATGTATGTATGTATGTATGTATGTATGTATGTATGTATGTATGTATGTATGTATGTATGTATGTGTATGTATGTATGTATGTATGTATGTATGTATGTATGTATGTGTTGTGTGTGTGTGTGTGTGTGTGTGTGTGTGTATGTATGTATGTATGTATGTATGTATGTATGTATGTATGTATGTATGTATGTATGTATGTATGTATGTATGTATGTATGTATGTATGTATGTATGTATGTGTGTGTGTATGTATGGATGTACGGATGTATGTATGTATGTATGGATGGATGGATGAATGGATAGATAGATACATGTATGCATGCATTCATGCAGGTAGGTAGGTAGATGGGTCGGTGGGTGGGACGGCCTTATGTGTGCATCTATAGGCACATGCATGCACAAAATGATCTTTGAAACTGGATGTCCGAGACAGACTCGGGTGATGGCAGGCAGCCAAAGCTTGGTTGATTTGTTTGACAATGCAATCCAGGGTAGTTTTGACGTCTCTAAGCATAAACAAATCGGCAATACAGCAATAATGTGAAGAATTGACATGTACTTTAGGATTCCTTGTCCTTTGCCATTTATGTCATGATGATGTAACATCCTCTTAAAAAATGAATATTGATCTTCCTGGGATTAATAACGAATGATCGTCTCCAGCCGTTGTTTTATTCATCATAGGTGTCCCCATAGTCTTGTTTCGTTTAAAATGTCCATCTGATGATGCAGACAACCTCAGTCCGTCGAAATGTCAGTGATTTGGAACCATACTCAAATTTGAATCGAACGATCAATTTGGTCAGTTTGTACAGAGCACTCGTTTTAGGGACCGTTCAGTTTTTTACGGCCGGGGGGGGGGCCGGCAAAATCCAGGGGGGGGGTCATTGTAATTTTGGAATCCGCAAAGGGGGGGGGTCATCGCTTTTTCACTGGTAGGAAAGGGGGGTCACCACATTTTCAAAAACATAATACCAACAATAAAGTTCACTTTATGCCATGGCCATGATCGACCCTCTTTACCGGCGGGCCGCCTCCGGCGGCCCACTACAATAAATTGACTTTATGTAATACCCCACGGCAATCTTACCGTAAAATTCCCAATTGAAGCCGCGGCTTGTATTAGAAACATTTTTGAGGGACCCCTGGGATCACGCACTGAATAATGGTAATGGCCGCCCGCCTTCACCGGCCCTGTCCAGTAAAGTCTACTTTATGCAATAGCAATGATCGACCCTCTTTACCGGCGTGCCACCTTTGGTGGCCCACTAGAATAAAGTTGACTTTACGTAATGGCCCATGACCCTCTTAACCGGAGGGCTGCCTTTGGCGAACCACTCCAATAAAGTTTACTTTATACAATGTCCATAGACATGAGTTGTCTATGGAAATGAAGTTAAAAATTGCCTTACAGTCGTCCTAATTAACAGACGTTTCAATGGATGTGGCTGAGAAGTTTGTGCACTGGCATCTCTGCTACACGAATAAAGTGCGCCGCGTACCGGAGTTCAAATCCAAACCATGCGGGTAAATTTGACATATGGGTTTTGGTTATTTTTCAGGGGGGGGGGGTCATCAATTTTTTTCGTCTGACAAAGGGGGGGGTCATCTTTTTTTTCACAAAAAATGCAGGGGGGTCTGTATTTTTTTGAACACCGGCGACAAGATTTTGCCGGCCCCCCCAGGCCGTAAAAACTGAACGCTCTCTTAGGTGAAACAATTCACAGTTAAAATATGCCTAAAGTCAATACTGATCAGACAAATTTTAAACGACAGATTTTAAGACGATGAATTGATGGGTGAAATTGGGTTTTATGTCGGAAAAGAGGGTGAGTTTTAAATGTCTGCACACTGCTTCCCACGAAATATGCAATTCCTATACCCTTACCCTATTTGATTTTGTGGGTAGTATTTAGAAGTCATACGTGCACGTGAGGGACAAGCCCTGTTCAGGGCCGCGCTATACCTTTAGTCCCTACGAACGGATGTACTTAGCCCACGTAATGTATGTCTTACCGGCCATCATAATCGCAATCCAAGCACGACTTAAATATCTACCGAAAAGATAGCAGCTTCAATCATTTCAACTTTTGGAAGTATTTCGTACTGCAATTTCAGATCATAGTATCACTCAAAAATCTAGAGATGCGAAACGAAACAAGCCCCGGGAAGAGAACTCTACAGAAAAACAGCAAGACAGGGCTGTGACATTTATGCGCGATGACAGTTTCCTACTGGCGGAAGATTACTGTAATTTCCCATGGAAGTTTTAAGGTCAGCTCGGCGCATCATTCCAGCTGCCCATTTTCTCCATTATCTCACAATGCGCTAGGATATGCAACCGTAAGCAAATTGGTAAATGTCTTTCACCCGAGTTGCTTCTGTTTTGCCTCGGATATTTCAGATATCCCTCAAGCTTTTTAATAAATTCCAACTGTATCTTATAAATAATTGTCAGTGGAAAATGAACACAGTGTACATTAGACACACAATGCTCTGACAGAGCCTTGCGTCTTCAAAGGACACCGGAATGAAATCTTTCCGAAAAACGTTGTTCCCATTTGGCACGTCGACGTTAGAATTCCGTAATGGAGGCAGTGTTAAAAAAGTGACGATTTTGCGAAGAAACCAGTGAATGCAATTTTTCGAGGGTAGAATCTCGAAATATAGCGACTGCTGTAGAAAAGGGTTTAGAATTTTGTTATAAAGCGGTCTGTTGCGCAAATTCACTGTTCTGATTGCAATGTGCGATATAAGTTCGCTTTCGGTTTCTTGTACACCCACGCACTCTTTTCGACTCTCGAAGTCCTTCCCCTGAGGCACTGCATCAGCGTCAGAGGGTTGTGAATATATTTTGCTGACAAGCATGGTATTAAAACATGAATGCTGCAGAGAAAGTAGATGTTGGGGAAGAGTACACATTCTTGGGTCATCTATCTTTGATTGATAAACATATGCTGACGGAATATGAGAGAGAGAGAGAGAGAGAGAGAGAGAGAGAGAGAGAGAGAGAGAGAGAGAGAGAGAGAGAGAGAGAGAGAGAGAGAGAGAGAGAGAGAGAGATGGATGGAATGGGTGTCGATGGAAAGACGAGTGTGGATACTGGTTGTATCATTGCCATGGGATGTTTACCCTCTCCACTCAAATCTCTGTCAATAAACTTAATTTATCTCTAGACCTGATACCGCTGTTGTAGAACGTACAATACAACCCATAGGTGCAGTACATACAAATATACTAGAGATTCTGTTCAGGATCAATTGTAAACCTTTGTCAGGAAACTTACCAAACTTGTATAAATACAAGACAGAATTTCTACATTTCTACGAATCAGACATCTGACATGAGATACTTCTAAGGTAAAAAGTCGCTGCCTGTTCGCCTGTCTCCTGCTGCTGAATCTGCCCGGAATATCTTAAATTTTTAAACAGATACAGGAAATTGTAGTTTCAAATTTCGATTCGATACTCAGGAGGTGAAATTAATTCGCTCGTCCCTGGTGGTAAAACGTCGTGAAATATACGACTTGATTTCGTTTAGAAAATCACAACGCAGTATGCAGGAACAGACAAGATTTCGTGTCGTTTAGCTGGCTAACAAACAGCCAAAGTTTGCAGTTATTGGTCAGAGATGACGTTTTTCACGTTCAGTGGAAACTAAAACTGACTTTGTGTCTTAGTACCTGTACTCATCAGTTCGTTGTCAGCAGATTTAGTGTATATCACGATGAATTTGTCCCCGGTCAGGAAATCAGTTCCCGCCAAAACGCTGTAATAACATTGACTTCGGAACTGTCATTTCCATTTTCAAAGCTCCATCAGTTGCAGCGTTAGGTGTATTTTTCATAATATTTGTCCTTTTTGCAAGGTGAAATTTCTTATTCTACATCAAAATCATGTATGTCGAAATATGTGGTGTTTAACCTGTAAACTCAGTCTGTCTGTCTGTAATGCCAAATATTGTTGTTGACAACTGAATTTTTGTGGGGACCAGAATTCATTTGTCAACAGTTAATATTGCGTAATAACAGTGCATGTTGTACACAGACCGTTGAGTTTATATGTCCAATACTTGGTATTTCATTGTACTCTGGGGAAAAGAAGAAGACATTTCATTTGCTTTACAGATCATAATTAACGAAAATATTATCAAAGGTCACATCCGTTGCCAGTTTGATTTTTAATGGTCTTAAAACCACTGGGATGCTTCTTAGATTCTGATATTGTGACTTTACACCAATTTGAAGAGTCACAGCGTGAAATAGGGATGAAGATGCCATTTATCACCCTATGTTTGGTTTTTTTTATCCAGGCACTGTTGAATTGGTCACTTAGGATATTGAGATGCTCGACGGGTGATCTTCTCGGAATATGAGTGGATTACTAGTGCTTGTGGATTTGTCGTTTGTCCATTTTCATAACATTACTCGATCGTTGCAGTATGGAAACACGTAAAACCCTGATTGTGTAAGCTAGTATTATAACTACTTACTATTTACATGTGAAGAGAGAGAGAGAGAGAGAGAGAGAGAGAGAGAGAGAGAGAGAGAGAGAGAGAGAGAGAGAGAGAGAGAGATGCTATTATTTTGTTGAATTCTTCCCTGAAGAGATCAAAAGAATATTTACTTTTTGTCAATCTTATTTGTCTTTTGAAATATTCATGATCGGCGATTTCCGATTGCTACCCTCCAATATTTAGAAACAATGTTTTCAGATTCTCCTTTCGGCTTAAGAGAATTGTGATGGTTCATTATCGCATGTCACATGATGTTGTTTCTGTGCGTCAGCATTCTATAATGCGGATTTATTTTGAAGAAGGCGTACAGATGGTCATCTTTCATTAATTAATAGTGGAATGCGTGCATTTTAGAGAGGATTTATAAGGAATCCAACCTTCTGAGACACGCGTTTAGTTCTGAAGAACCGATAATGAAACCAAGAGATGTGCCTATCTTGAGGGATTTAGGGGTTAAGTAGGATATATTAATTACAGAAGTTCAGAAGTTCAAATTCGCTTTCTTAGATATTTCTTCAATATTACTCAGACATTTGAAAGCAGCACGATTCTGTCTTTTTAAGTTTCTTTTCATTTTTGTCTTTTATGGTCTTACATTGTGAAACTGTGACTCGAGTGAGTAAGACACCTTGTTTCCTAGCAACCAAATGAGTTAGAATCCCTTTCCCTTCATTGGCAGCGTGTCACTGCGGTTCTTGATAGAAAAAGAGATAAAATAGTGGGGGTTGGCAAGGTTTCTGCCATTATAATGGAAGGTTGTTGGATTGTATACTTTCAAAGCGCAGCTTTGAAGTATGCTTTCAGAGGGTTCTGTTTACGTAAAGCGTGACCTCCGTTTCTACTGCGCATATGTATGATACGGTATGTATGTATGTATGTATGTATGTATGTATGTATGTATGTATGTATGTATGTATGTATGTATGTATGTATGTATGTATGTATGTATGTATGTATGTATGTATGCATGCATGCATGCATGCATGCATGTATGTATGTATGTATGTATGTATGTATGTATGTATGTATGTATGTATGTATGTATGTATGTATGTATGTATGTATTCTTACACATTCATTTTTGAAAAATATGGATGGGTAGACGGATATATGGGGTGTACGTGTGGATGTACATGTGTATTCGTATACATATGGGTGCGAGAGGATCTGATTTGTTTCAGTCAATTTTTACCACATAATGTTCATGTCCCATAGCAGATTATGCATGCCAGGCCTGATATAGGCCTAAATAGTTTTATTTTGTTTCATTTTGTTGCATTTTAAATTTCTTATCGTGCAAATGAAGTATGGCAAAGTTTACATTTCATAAACATCGCTGCGAATCGACTCTCGGGTATTAATTATTTTCATACACCCAACTCATATCAACAACTACATAGATACGTTTAAAGAGAAGATGATGATGCATGGAATATGTTTATGATGTGTAGAATACAGAATGTCACGTGACACACAGCGGTCATTAGACATGCATTCAAAAAATAAAGAGTCAACACCGTTTCTTCAAACCGAGTTGCAACTTTTACGAGTTTGCAGAATAGTTTTGGAATACTTTTGCCAGTACTGCTAGCGCTGATTAGGTTTAATAACCATCGAATAACGTTCAGCCGGTTACTTGTGACTCTCTCCTCAAAGAGAGGACAAACGTTTGTTAATATAAGATAGATCAATGCACTGAACTTTTTTCTCCGTCACTCTTGGTGTAATGAAAACGCGCACCATACAATCTTGCTCTTTCATTGTGATCAAGTTTAATAGGAAGTAAAATTTTAACTTTCCTATCTCATGCCAATGATTTTGTTCTTTTCTTGTGAAAGTTTTCTTCAAAATTTTTTAATATATCCATCGTTTCCAATGAATCAATAAGAAATCAAACAAATCAAATCAAATCAAATCAAATCAAATCAAATCAAATCAAATCAAATCAAATACCATAGGCGTGGTAAGGGCGTCCCAGGCACTCTTGTCTACCTTCGGGTTACACTTAGATGTTACTATCACGTCGACTTATGCGGACATTGACAGAGAGAGAGAAAATGTTGCAGTTATCCGAATTGAACAGCTCACTTCATGTCTGAATGTTTAGTAAACATTTTTTATTTCGAAGGTAAAGAAAATTCTCGATTCATATTTTCATGTAAAATCTTTTGCTCTACTTTGACCTAATTTTGCCATGTCAGTGCATATCTATAGTACAGAGTTGACTTTGAGGTCAATATTCACGGTGTGTGACGATCTGCAAGATTCATTTTTTATCCCATCGGGAGAGATTCTCATCTGTTGACTAGAATATTCCCTACAAGGCCTTGGTGAAAACTGAAGCCACAATTACAGCGTGTTGGGAGCCAAATTGACGTCTAGTTTACTTAAGCACGGAGAAAAAAAGTCCATCAGGCATAAAACTGAAATTTAATCTGAAAATCGATGCCTTCTCAGAGTTCTCTGGGGTCCAGGTGTGCGGCAAGCTTTAAATCACCTAGGGAGCCATTGAACCTTTTAAGTGTAAGGAAATTCGCCAACATTCTTTCACATCCCTGTCGTAAGACAACTGAAGCTTGTTGCAATTTTCTGTGAATTTAAATGATTCAGTGCGCCTTAGAGACCCCCTGAACTTTTTAAGTCCATTTCACACTTGCTTGAGCAAATGGCGCGATATCGGTTGCTGCGACTGCGAACGTAATCAGTTAAGAAGACGTGCCGCGGTAAATTGGTTTTCGCAGACTCAATCATGGTACCTGAATAGCGGGTTGAAGGCGAAACCATTACGTAAACAGTCATCTTAGAAATCATCGCAGATTAGCAAATATAACAAACCATCAACTCTCACCTTTGAATCAGAATATATTCGAAATGGAATAAGTATATTAGGATCAACGAGAGATTTACTAAATCGACATTTCGCTCATAAGGCAAAACAGCGATCTGATATAGTTGTTCGTTCTGAACGAACGCCCCTAAACATAAATAGTAGCTCCAGCATCCCTCAAGGACAGGCTGTATTGAAATGAACGCAGGAAACAATTTTGCGATTGCTTGAAAGATAAGAATTTTATCAGGTTGGAACGAATCGCTCATTTAGGCTATTTGCTTGTGGTAATATCCTGGACAATCGTCTTGTAATAGTTTCTTAATTATCGGACCATTCTACATCAAGCTGAAGTGCACATTGGGTAAAAATTAAATGTGATCAGATACGAAAGCGGAGAACTGTGTAAATATTTTAAGGATAGTTAGAAACTTCTACAATACTTCGAGATATATATTGTTATGTAGGTCATTTCCCCCACACTCATCATGACCTGAGTTCAATTAGTCTAGAACATTCTCAAGGTCACTGCCCTTGATGACCTCACAACCTTGAATTCAATTAGTCATGTTTGGAATGTTCTGGAAAGTTGATTAGTTGTGTAAGGGAGATAATTTTAGAACAGTAATTAGCATGTCAATAAAAGTTCTAGATTGTTCTTATATGCCTTTATAAAAGGGACGTGCTCAGCTTCCAGTCAGACTTTTGGGATCGTGTCTCTTGTGTGTTACTAAACTCCAGCAGTAGTCATTCTCAAGACTTTTCAAGACCTTCACTGCCAACGCTGGATTTATACTGTGGACTTTATGCAGCTTCAAGCCTGCAAGCCAAAGGACTGTTCATTCATCCGACTGACTGTTACAACTCTGAGACTGGAGCTTTGCCGTCCCAGCTGAGATAAGTAGTCTGTACACTTTTAAAGCTTGTACTCTGTCCCTAACTTAGCAATTAGTTTTATTTTCGTAATAAATTTTGTTTAAACGTTAACTGCTGAGTTCACCCTTTTGTTCGTTTTCTCTGCACGTAACAAAATTGGGGGCTCGTCCGGGAGACGAATATTTTGAGCCGTTTGACAACATTTTGCCTGCCTTTTCAAAACTACTGTATACTGTGAACTCAGCAAAATTCAATCATGGCGGAATTCAAGCCAGACGAATTTATGGATGACCTTGATCAGGACACATTTAATTCCCTCAGAAAAGACAACCTCATAGCACTGGCAAATTTCCTTAAAGTAGATGTCAAAAGATCTATGCGCAAGCGGGAAATACAGTACCACATTGCAAAACATTTGTTAATTCTGGCCATTTTGAAGAGTCTGCCTTAAAAGATTATGAGCCTGAGTCTTCCTTCGAACTCAAAAAATTAGAATTAGAAATTCAGGCAGATTTGGAGCTTAAAAAATTGGCATTAGAAAAAGAAAAAATACAAATGCAATTACAAATGAAAGAAAAAGAATTGCAAATGGAAGAAAGACAAAAAGAAAAAGAAAGGCAGGAAAGATTAGAAATGGAAGAAAGACAGAAAGAGAGGGAATTGGAAATGAAAGAAAAAGAATTGCAAATGGAAGAAAGACAAAGGGAGAAAGAAAGAGAGGAAAAAGAAAAGGAAAGAGAATTAGCTGAACACCGACTGCAGTTAGAAATGAGACGTTTAGAGCTTGGAAAGTCAGGAAAATTCTTCCCTTCAGACAATTTTGACATCACTAAGCATTTCAGGTTAGTTCCCCCTTTCCAAGAAAAGGATGTTGACAAATATTTTCTCCATTTTGAGAAAATTGCTCAGAGTCTGAATTGGCCTAAGGAGTCCTGGTCTATGCTTTTGCAGAGTGCTTTGGTGGGTAAAGCCAGAGAAATTTACATTCAGTTGTCAGTAGAGCAGGCTTCAGATTATGATTCTGTGAAGGAATTAATTCTCAAGGGTTATGAGTTGGTGCCTGAAGCTTACCGTCAGAAATTTAGGGATTGTGAGAAGGTGAAAGATCAACTTACGTTGAATTTGCTCGAACAAAAGAACAACTGTTTGATCGTTGGTGTTCTTCGGAAAAGGTCAGTCAGAATTATGACAAATTACGACAACTTGTTTTGATTGAGGAATTTAAAGGTGCATCCGGAGTGACATCAAGACGTTTATCAATGAACAAAAGGCAGATACATTAGAGGTTGCTGCACGTTTGGCCGATGATTATTCATTGACCCACAAATCTTCATTTCTCAGCAAACCATCCCAGTCCTTTTCCTACAGAAACAATGCAGGTAAATTTAACTCCTCCTTTTCATCCAAGAATTTTTCAAAGGAGAGTAGAAAATCAAATGACAACAGTTCACAGAGTTCAAGTAACACTCCCACATCATCAGATCCCAAGTCTCAATCTCCTTCTGACAAACAGTTTGGTACACTTTCTTGTAATTATTGTAAGAAAGACGGCCATTTAATGTCAGAGTGTTTCAAATTGAAAAGAAAACGTGAAGGTCAAAGTGGTCAAAGTGGATCTAAGCCAACCGGCTTTATTTCTTCATCAACTCAATTAGAGTCTAATAATGTGTGCAACACATTTTCTGAGGTTAAACCCCTCTTATCCCCAATTAATGAGGTCAAGGTCAATTCTTCTCAAGATAGCATTATGGGTATTTTCGAACCATTTATTCATATGGTTTTATATCACTTTCTAGTGATTTTTCTTCCGCTACCCCTGTCAAAATTTTAAGAGATACCGGGGCTTCCCAGTCTCTTTTGTTGGCAGATACCCTGCCGTTTTCTGAAAAGTCATTTTCAGGTTCTAAAGTTCTTATTAAGGGGGTAGATTGTAATGACTACATTCCTGTTCCTCTCCATAATGTCTATTTGTCTTCGGACTTTGTTTCTGGACCTGTGACTTTAGGTATTAGGCCTTTTTTGCCTTTTGAAGGGATTCACCTTCTTCTTGGAAACGACCTTGCTGGGACAAGGTCATTACTAATCCACTTGTGACTGATAATCCTAGTTTAGATCAAAATCCAGAGCCAATAGAGGAAGACATTCCCGGCCTTTTCCCATCATGTGCCATTACTCGAGCCATGTCAAAGAAAACTTCTGAGAATCAAAATACTCTCAAAAATAATGTCACAGACGTTGACTTAAATGACACCTTTCTCAGTCAGGTGTTTGACACGGATCATTCCGTTATCCCTCGTGGATTTGCAACTTCCAGTAAAACTGCTGACCAAAGTCAGACATTTTCTAGATCAAATCTCATTGCAGAACAACACAAAGACCCAGATATTTTGTGTTTGTTTGACAGGGTAGATGATGAAGATAAAACTTCAGATAGCTCTGTTTCCTATTATACAAAATCTGGTATTCTCATGCGTAAATGGAGACCTCCAGATGTCTTGGTTGATGACGACTGGGCTATAAAACATCAAATTGTGGTTCCAAAGCCCTATCGTGCTGAAATATTGCGCCTGGCCCATGAAACGCCCTGGGCTGGTCATTTGGGAGTAAGGAAAACTTATCATAAAATTCTCAGTCACTTTTATTGGCCTAATCTCAGGCAGGATGTAGCACATTTCTGTAAAACTTGTCACACATGTCAAATGGTAGGAAAGCCAAATCAGACCATTCCAAAGGCCCCTTTACAACCAATTCCTGCATTTCAAGAACCATTTAGTAGGATACTAATAGACTGTGTTGGGCCCCTACCAAAAACAAGATCAGGAAATGAGTACATGTTGACAATTATGTGTACATCAACTCGGTTCCCAGAAGCCATACCACTGAGAAATATAAAGACAAAGACTATAGTGAAAGCTTTAGTCAAATTTTTCACTTTATTTGGCCTCCCTAAACGTGTCCAGTCCGATCAAGGCTCCAACTTTATGTCTGGTATTTTTCAACAAGTAATGGATCAGCTAGGCATTAAACAGTATAGGTCATCCGCCTATCATCCAGAAAGTCAGGGTGCTCTTGAGCGATTTCATCAAACTTTGAAAAACATGATTAGGACCTACTGTTTTGACACAGAGAAGCAGTGGGATGAAGGAATTCATTTTCTGCTCTTTGCTGTTAGAGAGTCAATTCAAGAGTCTCTTGGTTTTAGCCCATTTGAGCTTGTATTTGGACATACAGTCCGTGCCCACTTAAGCTCGTTAAAGAGAAATTCCTATCAGACGATGATGATTGTCTGAATATTTTGCAATACGTGTCAGATTTTCGTACAAAACTCTCTAAAGCATGTGAATTAGCCAGAGAAAATCTTGAGTCATCTCAACAGTCAATGAAAACCAAATACGATAAAAACACCTCAAAACGGAAGTTTGGACCAGGTCAAAAGGTTCTTGTTCTACTTCCAGTTCCTGGCAAACCACTCCATGCTCGTTACTTTGGGCCATACCTAATTGATAAGAAATTGAGTGATTTAAATTACATCATAATAACACCTGACAGGCGAAAACAAAAACAGCTATGTCACATAAATATGCTTAAGCCATATTTGGATAGGGATAATCCTACTAAAACAAAGCCTGTCAGTACAGTCAGTTCAAACCATTATGAAGATAGTGATACTGAAACTTACTTGAGTGAAAATACTCTAAACTCAAAGCTGGGCTCGGTCAAGCTTCAGAACTCAGAAATCCTGGAGAAGCTGGAGTCTACAAAGTTGGCACACCTCCAGCCAGAACAACAACAACAGGTGAAAGAACTGCTCCATGAATATAAACACCTGTTTCAAGATGTTCCAACGAGGACAACCATCATCTACCACAACGAAGATGTCTGCGACAGTAATCCAGTGGAACAACATCCAGACGGACTGAATCCTGCGAAAGCGGAATATCTCCAGGAGGAAGCCAAGTATTTGCCGAACAATGACTTTATCGAACTCAGTAAAAATAACCGGACTTTGCCGTGCATACTTTATGCCAAATTCAGTGCCATTTCAAGTTTTCCAACACAAATTGCAAGAAGATAGTCATGGGACATCCTGTTTGCTACTTTTCACACAAATTTAACAAATCCCAGAGAAACTACTCTACAATTGAAAAAGAGTGTTTATCTTTGATATTAGCTTTACAGCATTTTGAAGTTTATGTTACTTCTTCAAATCAGCCAATAGTGGTTTATATTGATCACAACCCTCTTGTTTTTCTGCAGAAATTTAAAGGCAAAATCAGAGATTGCTAAGATGGAGTTTAATGTTACAGGAGTTTAATCTTAATATTAGACATATCAAAGGCAGAGACAATTTAATTGCAGACTGTCTCTCTCGTATTTAGAGTTTATTGTTGTTCACTTTCAAGAAATTTTACTTTAGAGTAAAACAATTTGAGTACTTAAATCCTTTTCAAGATTACATTTGTAAAAGAAAGATTTTCTTTGAAAAATTTTCTTTTTTTGAAGAGGGGGTGTGTTATGTAGGTCATTTCCCCCACACTCATCATGACCTGAGTTCAATTAGTCTAGAACATTCTCAAGGTCACTGCCCTTGATGACCTCACAACCTTGAATTCAATTAGTCATGTTTGGAATGTTCTGGAAAGTTGATTAGTTGTGTAAGGGAGATAATTTTAGAACAGTAATTAGCATGTCAATAAAAGTTCTAGATTGTTCTTATATCCTTTATAAAAGGGACGTGCTCAGCTTCCAGTCAGACTTTTGGGATCGTGTCTCTTGTGTGTTACTAAACTCCAGCAGTAGTCATTCTCAAGACTTTTCAAGACCTTCACTGCCAACGCTGGATTTATACTGTGGACTTTATGCAGCTTCAAGCCTGCAAGCCAAAGGACTGTTCATTCATCCGACTGACTGTTACAACTCTGAGACTGGAGCTTTGCCGTCCCAGCTGAGATAAGTAGTCTGTACACTTTTAAAGCTTGTACTCTGTCCCTAACTTAGCAATTAGTTTTGTTTTCGTAATAAATTTTGTTTAAACGTTAACTGCTGAGTTCACCCTTTTGTTCGTTTTCTCTGCACGTAACAATATATATATATATATATATATATATATATATATATATATATATATATATATATATATATATATATATATATATATATATAGATAGATAGATATATATATATATATATATAGAGAGAGAGAGAGAGAGAGAGAGAGAGAGAGAGAGAGAGAGAGAGAGAGAGAGAGCGCAATAAACATCTTATGCCGAGGGGTTTCTGTAATCCTTCATGCTCTCCTCGCGGTACTTTTGCACATTTTCTTGCAGAATTAGAAACCGAGAAAAGGGTCGAAGTGTCATCATGGCGAATAATTGTTTTCGGGCTGGTCAAAGGAAGACAAACCTAAACCAAAGCGAGATAGTAAAACCGGCAGAGACAGTCAGACAGTATATATATGCAGAGTGAGATACACAGTGACCTAAAGACAGTCAGTCATCTCTCCAAGAGTCGGATGGAGAAGTTACTGTACATATCTGTTCTCGAGTATTAAATTCTGCTTGAAAACAGTTATATGTGGGCTCTTTGCACTGCCACCATGAAAAGATGTGACTTTATGTGTTAACACTTCAAGCGAAACAATTATGCCGTTTCCAGGTCGCATTTAATTACAAAGATTTCAGCGTTTTTATCTTCGTCTCTCAGGTAAACTTCATCGCTAAACGACACGATCATCAAAGAGTAGTGTTTTTAACTTTCAAAATGAGCCATCCGTTGATGATATGCGGTATTAAAGTATGCGTGTTTGTCTGTGCAAAGGGAAATTCAATTGCACATGATGAATTTAACGGCCGAGCAAGTACATCTACCTGAGCCGGATGACAATTCCTGGGAGCTGAATGAATTTCCATTAGTTGAGATCTTGGCGCAGCTGAGACGGGTTACTTGTGGTTTCTGTAAACCAGTATTCTTATAAGCTCCCATTCAGAGCAGTGACAGTTTGGTGCCACATGTGATTGACGGCGCCTTCAGCAAATGGATTCTTTAACGAGTTTTATTTGTGTTTGTTTAGGTGTCTTTGGACACAGAATTCTTCCATGCTTCTCAACCCACTCTATTTGGACACTCTTGATGACTATTTGGTTAACTTGGGATCGGTAAATAAACTGTTTCCACCAAGGCAGAATGCTGAACACACTAATCAATCTCAATTATCACACTATTAAAATTAAATATCATTCCAGCGTTTCTATTTCACAATCGATATCCTCAACCGACACTCCCAAAAGGCCATCAAAGATGAAACAAAACGGCTGCGTCAAATGGTGATAATTATCGGCCTGCAAAGACACGGTGACTTGTTAGTCTTCTCTCAGGTATAGCTTGTTTGATCTCCTGACAATTAAACGCTGTCGTCTCAAGTTCCCATTTACGTCTTACATCCTGCTTCTTGAAAAAGTCCTGACATTTTAAGCGGTGTGATCTCACAAACTTTCATTTTGATGTGAATGTTCACTATAATGTAAATGGTTATCTCTCATTTAGACATCTTTATGGAAGGTTATTTTTTATTTCTTACAGAAACTATGTAACCCAAATATAGCACAAATTGTTAGGGTGTAATGATGCTGAAAACCGTATCAATTTGCATCAGAAAGCTTGAAATCGTCTACATAAAACAAGGAAGGGTCATTGCTTACTTCCTTCTCTCTGCCAGCAATCGAAGCTACTTGTACTTCACGCAGGATCTTAACGAGAATGCGCGAGAATCACGCCAATGCTATACTCACATTAAGGCTGATATGGAGGCTGATATTGGGATAAATCATTTGCATGACCGTTCTGTCAACTAGAAATTCAGCGTTACAATGCCTAGGTCAAGAGCAAATTGAAATGTCACTTACTTCATTCTAAAATTGAATCTGAACTTTCGACATCATGACATACATGTTCCAATACCCGTAGCTGATTTTTTTCACAGTCTGTAATGTTTCCCGGTGATTTGGTTAAGTTCAGACAAAGTTCATGAACGAAGTGAACGGTCAGACTTCACCTTCTTTGATTTCAACCACATTACTCCTTCTGATTGTGGGATATGATAAAAACGTGGTGATCATTATTTCATCGTATCACGATAAACTTCTAAAGAAACTAAAAGGAAATAGAAATATTTAAAGAGAAAAAAATCTTCGTCCCATCAGTGTGTGATTAATTTTGAAAGGTAAACAATTGTAACATGGAAAAGGGAAACCCTCAAGATCTTGAAGAGATACGAACGACAATCATGATCTTCGTCTAACAGCAAAGGAACCATTTCCAGTGTCTATGATTGAATGACGTCACCATACCTTAATGCTGAGTGGCCTACCTTTCTTCTGAAAAGAAATCAGCTAAATGTGATCTAGACTTGGTTCAAATCTGTGATTTGTGAATGTTTTAGTGGGGTGAACGCGTCGATCTGTGTTCTGTTTTCATGTGAAACGCGTGAGTTGGGTGAACGCTATAGAGGGGAGTCTCTCCCAAATAACTCACTACTGCGCAGACTCAAAGGTAACGCGATCAATCTCTTGGAGAACCTGGCCTGGGCTGCCAAATTCCAAATAGCTTTGTAAGAAATAGGAGAGAAACAAGAGAAACTATTGCAAATGATTTTAGTTTTTAAAAATTCACCGACTTGAACCAAGGCTAAATGTGATCCCTTGTTTAGACGAAGGTGAGGCTGTAGTCATAATAAACTACATGCAATTGTTTGGGATATACTCTTTGAGATTAGTGATACACGCCCGTGATACACTAGACATTAGTGATACACGCCCGTCTACGAATGCAAACTATCTACAATAGTGCGAGCCATGTGCACCAAAACACGTCGGATTTCCACCTATAGGCCTGAAGATTTCCCCGCTTCTACAAACAGCTTATGCAAACAAAGTTAATGTTCAAAGTTATTCGATGTGAAAATTGGTCTCACATGGACATCCAAATACCAAGCATAGCGGCACCTTAACGGTTCTGTATCATCCTGATCACTTTACATCCTAACTTGTATGATATTCCACATGAATATTTTCACGTTATTAATTATTGGTAGTGTTTTGACTTCTACTTTGAAGAAATATTTGTGATCGATGATGATGATGATGATGATGATGATGATGATGATGACGGCGACTACGCCGATGACGATGAGATGACGAAGACGATAAATTACCATGGTCCATTGCATTTTCCCACTGTCGCATTTCACTCAGAAAGGTAAGTTAGGAAACGTAGAATAAAAAGTGCGTCGCAAACATCTTCACTGTCTTACAATTCAGCGACAATGCGTCCTGTTGGTGAAGTAGAATCTTTAGGAAAGACAGATGGTATTTGTCATTTATTTCATCTGAGGTATTATCTACTCAGAGATCTCCTCTGACACCCTGTGGTTGCCGTAAAATGCTCATCTCCGCAAAGTTCACTCCCTACGACACGCCGGGTTTAAGCGCGGCTACGATAAAACCATCGCCGAAATCCCGCTGTCGCCATCCAGTAGACGTGACATCCGCTGCTACTGGAGAACGATGGAATTAAAAGATTGACTTAGTGAATTTTACAGATACCTTAAGAGCTGGGTCAAATCCTATTAAGAATGAAACATTTGAAGTTTGGTCTCGCTGATAACATTGTCGTGTCTGGGGGATATGCAAATTTGGTATAATATCAGGGGACTGAACACAACATCATATTTTTTACCTCAGAGGAAATCGTAGGCTGAGTATTATGTTTTAAAGGGCAATATTAAAAGCAGCTATAGGAGCTTTGTCATCAATTTATTATTAAAAAGTAAAAGATCTAGAAGTTGTGAAATTATTCATGTCACGGTATCATTTCGTAGAATCTCCAAATATTTGCCGCAAATTGCAATAATCGTTGATGAAAGATAGCCATCTCAACTGTGACTTGTGTAGCTTTCGACCTGGAACGCTCCTTGTTTGAGAAGCCGTGAGTCGAATGGATGGTAAATAAATATACACCCTTGGGTAAAATTTTGTAATCAGTGAAAACCATCAAATCTGCCATTTAACAGCATGTTTCAGCTTTCATCTGGGCACTTTTTGTTTATTCCAAGATTGCATTTGCCCTGACATGTCAAAGGTCAACTTAGGGGGGACTCTGGTGTGCGTTATAAACGTTATAAAGAATTGGTGTCAGTCACGTGATATCATTTGATCACATGAACCTCCAGAGTTGAAATTTTGACAGGAAATGTCAGATCATCAATAATCGATCGATAGTTGTCACATCACAGAAACCAGAAGAGATGAGTTACTCTGCCGAATAGAAATGCTGCCAGTTATAGTTGGTCATTCCGCGAATAGAATTCGGGTTGGCGGTATTACACTGTCCTCGTTCACAATGAATATGGATCGATTACATACAGACTAACGGAGACACCGCAGTTTTAACGTCTTAGCGCGGGATTAAAATGAAAACACTACAACTAGTAATTTTATCAGCGCTCGGCGGAGTACATGAAAGACGAGAGGAGGCCCATTCACACGCGATGTCACGTGATTTCGGCTTTCTCTGTTCTGCGGTAACGGGATCTTACCTCACAGGAGATTAAATCGCGGTCTCATCTCTTGATGATGAACACTATCAAGCATTGTCAGGATTTATCTCTTTCTCTGTAGTAAGAAAATTAGTCGCGCCACATCTAAAGACTTCGCCGCTTTTTAAACTTACTACGAGTTACTCCACGCAGATGAGTGGTTAGGGATAATCAAGATGATGTAGTGGATGGGTTGCCATGGTAACTCCATGGATTACGCCTCGTCGTCATCGGCGTTCATTCATTCCCATGAGAGGGGACCTAGCAGATATTTTGGAGAGAGGGGGAGGTTACAACCCAGGGTTAAATCTGTCAAATGGTGTATGTCTCTATAAATCACCATGAAACTATTTTGTTCTATGTTCAGATCATGTGTAAAGTTTAGTGATATCAGCTAGAGGTAGTCTTTTCTGCCTGTCTGTATATATTTGTTTGTTTTAATTTTTAAATAAGTCGCGACGGAATCTTCATCTGTGAAACAACTGTTCAGTCGATGACTATTTTTGATTAACGTCCCTCAGTTTCATGATCGTTTTCCTGTATGGTACCAGTTTCAGGAAGTATTGGTCCACATATGTCGACTGGCAATGTATCTATGTGTGCTATATGCATCACTGCCCATATGAATTATTGTGTTATCATAGTAACTGAATACTCTTGCCGTCCAATTCATTTATTTCTCGTGCTCTATCGCAACCGGCATCCATTGTTTCATGATCATATCCTTATAAATCTTGGCAGTAGATGTTAGTCAATACCAAATATATTTCATGATTTCAGCTCAACATATGATGAGGTTAAGTAAGTGAGCTTTGGTAAATAACGACAGGTCTTGACAAAATCGATGAAATATTACGTTGGGGAATCTTTTTTGCGACATGGGTGTTAAAACATCTAAACTACAACTTATAGCAACCCTTTTCAATATATGACATGGCCAACAAATTCCTTGATGACTATACCACTATGTGACAAACTAAGGGCTTTAACACTCGTGCAAACACCTTACCCGTAAACTTTCGTATTGTTCTGCTTACATTTAACTTTCTGTGTTTTGGAGCTTTTGTACAAAGTTGACTTGTATTGCTCAAGGACATGCGCAGTGTGCAATGCATGTCGACAAAAATAATTTCGTGATGAAGAAGATTATGATACCGTAACGAATGATTTTTTTTATTATTTATTCCATCAGTACATATGACCTTTGACCCCCTAAAATGCAAAGCTTTTGCAAAAACATTGAACCATCTTTAGAAATATGTGTAAACTTGCAAACCTTTCCTCTTTTTTAATGCAAAATAATCTACTCAGTTGGTTTACTACTAAATGATCATTTTGTGACATGCAATGGAATGAATCGTCCCTTTGACTTTGTGTACACTGGACATACTGAGCACAGTGGTACCATATCAAGCTACATCTGTCAGACTTTTGTTCTTTCCATCTACATTGTCCAATACAAAGTCAGTGACTTGATAATCAAAAGCGGTATTTAAATAAACAGCAGCACCGCTTTGAGCTTGTGAACATTGAACAATTTGATACGAGAGAAGACTATGTTTCGGAAACATCTGACAGAACGACTTCGTTAATACTTGAAAAGGTATTGGTATTGCTAAACAGCTTTGTTGAGCTCGCAATGGTGCGTATCTCAACTAACTCCATGGAGAGCGATGGATACCACGAACAACGTTGGCTCAAAGTATGCCACGTGACTTCATGTTACCGAGCTCTGCTGGCCATATTCGTTATCGAGAACACGATTGGAACTAATTTGGGATAATTGGATGGTGAAGTAATGTCGGTTTAATCTGCAAATGCAAGCTCATCTGCTTTTCTTTTTAAGTTATACACTTGTTTTTATGAGTAATTTATAATATTGCAACATTCAGCCGAAGGGCTACTAACACTTTTGAGAAATTTTGAAAAATACGAAGATCCTATCATCCAAGAGGTACGTATCATGGAGAAGTTACGTAATGTCAAGATGTCACTTCACCGTACAGCAGAGTCTAAGGAATGCTCGGAGACAATGCATACAGGAAGGACGGTTGAACGATATTACCAGACTCGCTGAGCTGATCGCGGAAAAGATGTTACGAAGAGAGCGACTGGATAGATTTATCAAAGAACAGGATAGCAATAAGTCACGAATGTTGCGTCAACATTTGATCATACGCTGACTCCGTCAGGTAAGAAATGAGTGATGGGAAAAATAGAACAAAAGTAAGGAACATTACATCAGACTATTGGAAATCAATAGTGAGGAAATTCAGTTCGAAATTTTTTATAGAATAACAGCATCTTTCCAAAAGCCACAGCCTGTCGTCGCAATTTCAGCTTCTGTATAAAGAAAGATGCTGTATATCGTAAAGCGAATGAACTCAGAGAAAAGGTTCAGCCAAATAAATGTAGCGAAGACTTTACTCAATGAATAAGGTAAGCTAGACGATAATGACCATATCTTTAGAAGCCTGGAATCAAAATAGAGAAGCGTACATCGCGTTTGATAAGTTAAGGGAGCCGTCATTATGACAACCAGGGGTCCGGAAGAATGGGGAGGGTCACTCAAAAATTGATGATCAGTAGGGGATACTCAATAAACAAACGAGGACGGGGGTTACACACAAATTTTCACGCGTGACAATTGTTCTAAATATCACCAAATGACGTTAGTTTATTTATTTATTTATTTATTTATTAACCTTTTTGCAACCAGATTCAATACAAGTACAGACAGGTTGAATTCTTACAAATTAAAAGGTGATTATTAAAACTGTTCTGTTAAAAGTCATAAAAAGTGGTTCTAAAAGTGCATACATATAAAAAGGAAAGCTACCTTTGATAATCGTAAAGAGCGTAGGGGATGAAACTATTCTTAAACCTTTATGCACGATCCGCGACACCTAGGGGTAGCATATTGTTTGCAGTGACGAGTCTTTCTTGTGGAGACTGGGTAGTTCAACTTGTCAGTATGATAAATTTTATGAAAGAAAGAATGACATAACTTCTCTCTTCTCTGGTGAAATGTGTTGCATTTAGTTGTAATAGATTCTTGGTATGACTTCCCTGGATATATGATTCGAAATGCTCTCTTTTGAACTGATTCAAGAAAGATGGTTGGGTCTGATGTGGGGTAATTATGCCATAAGGGACATGCATACTCGACCACGGGTCTTATGATTGACATGTAGTATGTTTGTAAATGATTGGTGCTCAAACCTGATCCTTTAAGGAGGTTGAGAAAATACAGACGTTTAGCGTCAACTTTTCTGTTAAATGACGAACTACCTTTCCAATCTTGAAGTGATTTCCAGGTATGATCAAGGTGGCGCAAAAAGCTCTTTTCCGCTGATGTTTTATCAACACAATTCTAAATAACACAAGAAAAATATCGACGCCAAAGCGTAACAAAGGAAAAGCGCGTTAGAGAAATGAAATGTTTACCATCTTCTAGGGATCTTTAATTATTTTGGATCGGATAGGGTGTTCATTCATTTGACAGAGGCACCAAAAGAAATTTCCTGTACACCCCGGCTGTAACCCCTGAACGCTCCCTCATGTTGATGAATTTAGTCATGAACCAAGCGGTGACTTCATCCACTCCGATCATGTGCATCATGACACAGTCTAAACGTTTAGAATAGATTTGCTACAAGAAATTGTCCCCAATTTTTGTCCGATATGTTTTTGCAATTTGGCAATAGCCGACTGGCGCCATCGCTAACCATCGCGTGATGCACTGTCGTGTTTCCGGGCAAACGTTGTCTCTTTTCAGATTATTGTATTGCGTGTCTCGTTATCGGGCGACAAGCTCGCGTGAGAGCTGAGATCAAATTTAAAATTCCGCGTTCTTTCAGTGTTCCCCTCAGCTTCAAGTTTGTAAAAAGTGAAAATGATAGTTTATAGTTGTTGTAGTACAGAACGTGAAATTAGAGTGTCGAATTTGCAGTTGACATACACTCCACATTTCTTTGGCAAGAAGAAGCCATAGACAGGCAAATACTAAAATGAGATCCAAAAATAGTCGGCTGTTGTAGAATTTCACGGTAACGTTATGGATTAATTTTCTTAAGGCAGTCTCTGATCTATGCAAACTTCGCCTCCAAAAGACAGCAGAAAGGTACCTGTCTGTCTGTCTGTCTCTCTCTCTCTCTCTCTCTCTCTCTCTCTCTCTCTCTCTCTCTCTCTCTCTCTCCCTCCCCACCGACGGCGAGCAACTTCACACGTTACGTGGTTGCAGATGTCCGCATTTATCTTTCAGTCAGTATACAGTAAGCCACATTCTCTCAGTCTTCTGCATGAAATAGACACCAGTTGCAATCGAGTTGTTAACGTAAGATGAATATATGGTAAGGAGTAGCAGTGATGCGAGGCGACTAGCTTTCTTGAATTACTCGCAGAAAAAGCATACTGCACAATGGGGGTAGGTAGACCACACGCTCCAGTTGTCCGATGTAACCTTAACTCGCCACGAATTGCTTCTCAACCGTGAACTGCAAATGGAATTACGCGTATCTTTAAGAAGTTTCAGATTTGCATCGCCACACGGCGCATATAATTTAAACGGAGCATCAAATTGAGCGAGAGGTCAACAGAGGTCACATCACAGAAAGGTGTGCAGATGGAAGCGGATGCAAAAAGGCGCCACTTAATTTCTTCCACGCCAGGAGCTCTGCTGACGTTCCGAGTGAAAAACAGTCATTTGTAAGTCTCGCACGTCAGTAAGATGTTACCATACTTTACAGAGGTCAGGCCTGAACATCAAGTTGAACGGAGCAAATTTATCTTCTTTGTTAAATTTATGATTTGAAACGCCTAGCCATGCACGTGAAGAAAGCTCCCTTTCTGAAGGCCACTGCAATAGAATCCATATAGAATAAATCATATCTGTAGGCTACTTTGCCATGGTTGTATTTCTTCCCAATCCTCTGTGGAGACTTTCGCAGACCCAACCTGTGTGAGCCCATCCGAGTGATCTAATAGTTTTAAGACACGAACAGTGAATGATTATGTAAATTAAAATGAATATAAAAATTGTGATTAGAATAAATTATGCAAAAGACTGTGGAACATCGATGGAAAGAAACAAAATGTGTATAAGCCCGACTATCATTCAAATATGAGTCAACGAACCAGTGTATATTATACATCGTTTTAAATTTTCGCCGTCTGTTGTTCACTAAGATTGTATGCTCAGCAGGACCAGCTTTGGACACATCTTATAATCCACGATGATTAGTTGAGTAAGGAGTTGATTAAATTAAAATTGATCAGAAATCTATAGATTTCAGTTCGAGAGTGTCACCGGCTTTGAATTTCATGAGTTTTCTGTATACGACAGAGTTCGATTGGCACAACAATGGCCGATTTGTTCAGGATCGTACATCTAATTGTGCTCAATAGTTCGCTTTACCGTATCGACACATCAAGACGCGATTTCATGAGATAAGGACACGTGCATTGCGTTTTAAGGTCACCAATGTCAACGCATGACACTCGGTTCTCGACATCAGTTGTTCGGCTCATGAATTTCAAGTTGTCACACCCTAATGAATTTAATCTCTGGTCTTCTGAGCGTGTTCAGCAAATGAAAGGCCCACCTCAATGCTTGGTAAGTTTATTAGGTGATGAAGCGTAACGCTAAATCAGATCCATACATTCATTCATATCAAATTCTTTGATTTCTCAACCACAATAACAGGATATACGATAATTTTGTACTCTAAGCTCACGCCTAGCTGGAAAGATAGCCAATGGACATACATGCAATGTTTACCAGATTGCCGTCAGCATTCTATACCACGTGACATTTGCGTCGCGTTCCCCATACTTCACAGGAACCATCTACGAAGCAAATGTTACAAATACACGCCTTTACACATTTGCGCACGCACAATAGCAGATAGACGTATAGAATTCAGGCAACACGTCTGAATTGCGTAGAATGTTCATTCAGATGGACGGGGAGACAGGCGAACAGAAAAGTGTGTGTGTGTATGTGTGTGTGTGTGTGTGTGTATATATATATATAAATATACCTATATATATATATATATAAATATACCTATATATATATATATATATATATATATATATATATATATATATATATATATATATATATATATATATATATATATATATATATATATATATAACTAGAAACAAGTTTTTATAATATGACAGGTTCCCTAGTGTTGTGTAGCGTGGAAATTTAATGTAGAAACTAATGAGAAAAATCACACAACTACATCTCATTCTCCATTTCATTTCTCATATATATAAAATACATACATACATACATACATACATACATACATACATACATACATACATACATACATACACACACACACATACATACATACATACATACATACATACATACATACATACACACATACATACATACACACATACACACATACACACATACATACATACATACATACATACATACATACATACATACATACATACATACATACATACATACATACATCACATACATCACATACATACATACATATAATGTAATGATGATTATATTCATTATCACATGTACAATAAATAAACTGCACATTTGTTTTGTGTTTTGTGGTCAAGAGAACGATTTTTTGATGTTTCAGTGTTAATTTGATGTTTCAGAAAAACGATCCTTCAGTTGCGTCATAAATTAAAAACTCTCTGTGGAGCATGCGCAAGTGAAACTTGCTGTCCTTAAAAACGCAGTCCAGTGATCTACTTCACAAATCGAGCAACGTATATTTTCTCTGTGCTGACCACCTAGTGACGAGAACATCAACTAACAACCTACGGTTGAGAAAATCTTCATATTGTATTCGTACAATATGTTTCATTTTCAATCCAGTCAGAGATTATCTTTCATATTTCCTCTACGAACACTGTAATTGACGATGGTTTCCATGGCAACATGTTATCCACAAGAGATTAGTATGTAGATGTCCGATATACGGAAACCACTTGCTCCTAATCGTATAAGTGCGTATTAGTTCATCCCTTACTCGCTTCTGTTAAACACAAAATTCAAAAATGGTATAGTTGAGTTTCCCATTTTATAAAGTTGTCGTTCTGATGTGCCGTTAGGGTGACATTTTAAAGAGGAGTTTTTCTGTAGATAGGACTCAAATGTTTGATTAATTTCAACATCTTAATTGTCGATTATCGCACATAAATCTTGTTTGTTGTACAGCATAACTCTGTGTGATACTATAACGGAAATGATGCTATTTTACTCCGGGTCACTTTAGCCTGGCGGATTGGGCTTTAATGTTGTCCCTCCTTAGTTTTGGTATAATAACACAACTACCAAAACTACGGAGGCCTTCTAGACTAGCTTTTGCCCCTGGTCACTGATAATTCAGCTGGTACTAGAAAACACAAACTATGTGTGAAGTGGTTTGACATTTAAAGGGACAAAGTCGGCCATTTTTCATGAATTTTGTTTGATACCAGATACTACTTATATTGTTTGACATGTTGAAAGATACTGAATAAATGGGTGACCATGCATATATTCGACCCCAGTTTTAGACAATTTAAATGGAACCATCGCGAAAATGAATTAATTGTTATGACTTTAATTCATTTCATGTATCGTGTCTAAAACCGGGGTCGAATATATTCATCGTCACCCATTCATTCAGTATATTTTAACATGTCAAACAAATATAAGTAGTATCTCGCATCAAACAAAATTCATGAAAAATGGCCGACTTTGTCCCTTTAATAACTTTTGTTTGCATTTATTCCGACTGCTTTCCTTTGGCCGACTTATTACAAATCCATATTTCATTGTGAGGATTTCGCCTTGTATGCCATGTATTTAGCCTTCTGCATTGATATGTAGCGATGACCTCAAACTTTGTGGATTCATGTAGACTAGTAGCACGTGAACTTCATAGATTTGAGAAATTACGGAAATTATACAAAAATATACCTGTGGACGCCTGTTCCAAGTAAACTACCTCGTTTGACACGCATGAAAAAAGGACGCGTAGACAGAAATATACCGATTCGAAATCTGTTCATGCTTCTCTTAGGCGATGCCTGAACACGACACAAGTGACAAGTGTGTGCCATTGTGGTTACTTTGAAAATTGTCAGTGAAAGCAATCCAATGAAACGTTAGTCACCAAGATTGTGACTTTTTACATACTAATTATGTCCTAAACGTATGTAAGCTGACACGCCATCCAATCGAAAACGCTCCGGGTGATGGGTTGCTCCTCTCCTCGCGAAAGCGCGCTCGGTTTTCCCGGAGGGACGACAGCGCACTTCCTGTAAGGACCCTAATTATGCAAATACATACCTCACTCAAGGGGGAATTGAATTACCGCCAAGAAGTAGTCTCATGCATGCGTGGACGAGCTTCGGATTTACGGAACAAAACAGGGAGAGAACGCGTTGGCCATCGACTGTTCTTCCTCTCACTGTTATCTATAGAGAGGATGTTGCCAATTGAAGATAAAGTTGCACTATGTACAGGAAATATGGAACAAATTATTAATTTGATCATGGAGGTACTTTTGGTACCTCCATGCTTTGATAAGACATATATGAAAATCTGCACATTTGGTAAACATTTCAAATGAAAAGCGGCACAAAGACGTTTTTTGCCTGTCCTTGCCGGACTGAAATTTTCTCCTGCTTTCCTACTACCTCGAGCTATCCCGAAATGTATTCCAACGTTGTTTGCTGTTCGGAGACGGCGTGCTGATGCTGACGGCTCCCTCTCAACCTACACAGGGTAAAGCAGTTGTTTTTGTGACGGCTAACAATGGCTGAATTCTACCTGCACACAACAAACGATTGAAAATAGTAATTACACGGACATTGTGTTCAAATGTAGAAAAAGAGCGGGTCGTCAGTGACACTACCGCTCTATGGAAAATCCTCTTAATTGCTTGCATTTGTCTATTGAAGGGATAAGCTCCCTCCACGAGGATTCTCAATCGATGCAGACGACACAAAGTCTGAAGACCGGAGTTGGATTTCCACTTGGCTGGTAATCACTTTATGGCTAGGACATTCAAAGCTATTGAAATGGCAAGACGTTTTCCACACCAAAGGCTTTCAGGGACTTCTTGGGTTTGGGGATAATACGGTGGGGATGTTACATTAGATTGCTGGTGGGGTCCCTAACACTTAAACACGACTCCCCGTGGCTTAAAATCATTGATACGATGGTCAACAATTCGTTCTCGCTGCCGTGGTGCATTAAAGAGTGACCCTTAACCCCTTGAGAGTTTGACGAGATATCTTCATACTTGGTCGGTCTAGGATCTTCAAAGTGTGTTGCCGACATCAAAAAACTGGTTTAACTCATCGGCATGATCGTAAACAAACGGTCGAAGAAACGAAACACCGCCAAAATTACAAACATTTCGAGCGACTTGTTAGAGATTTTTTTTCATGTAAGCCTATCTTTTCCTTTGCCGAGGTATAAAGATCTCGTGACTCATGAGTCTGGTTGAAGCACAGAAAGAGAGTTGATCGCCTCACTCTTTTCGAAAGCTTGGATAAACTTTACAAGACTAAATGTCGACACTTTTACCGTTCGCAATATTTACAATCAAACATATCACATCTTTGATCTTTAATCGCACGTTTTGTCACCATATCGGACTTCATCGATAGAGAAAAAGAGCCGATTTGCGACACCACAACTTTTCAGTAAGTACTCGCATTTTAAAACCTGTTGCTTTGCAAATTTGAAAAACAGCTTACGCAACACGGTATCTGAGAATTCGAACAGGTTTTACAGTTATGCTCAACGGAAAGTAGACGATGAGATTAAATGATACCTTACTCAATTACTAATTTACATCAGACACTTTATTTCTAAAACTACACTAGTACCTCACAATATTGCTTGCGAGCGGCAAGTTCTCAAAGACAAGAATAACAAATACCAGACCTAAATGATTCCTTAACATAACAGTCGCTTGCCTGCTTCTCTGCCGACATGAGTGCCTTATCTCTTTCCACTGGTTTATTGCCGTAATCTTATACCACGATACTAATTACACAGCGACAAAAAGACAACTGTAAGTTGGCTGAAGCATGAAGTAACATATATGCCTCTCAAAGAGATATATAAAAGGCAAATAATGAAACATCTTCATCATTCATGAATCAAACGTTTTGTCTGAAAAGCTCTTGCAAAGATATCTTGAGACAGACAATAATTATATGGTTTCTCTGGTTTGGCGAGTAAATCTTGTAGAGGATTATACAAATCTGTAATTGACCCTCATCAATTTTGAGCCATTGAATAACAGATAGACAAAGTCTCATTTGATTGGATATAATAAACACAAAACGTTAAACATCCCAATCAAATGTACTTGGAAGAGTATGCATGAGAATAGTGCACCACTGTTTGACTGCTAGAAGAGACACACAGAACAGTGGACACATAGACAGTATTTCACATTAATCATCAGTAGCTTAGGTAATTGTAAAGTTGGCGATATGGTACATAGCTAGAGACCCCCATGCGTGATAACATTGCCAAATTAAGTCAGTTTTATGTTTTTGTCCACACTTATCTTCACTCTAGCACAAATTACAGAGTGGCAGTTGATTGTAACATTTTCACCACCATGGTTTGGCAAAATACCCATTGTTATCAATCGTAAGTGTGGACCTGTTTTACAAAGAATTAGGGGGGTTAGGTCGAGGCATTTTCATACAAAGAATTAGGGGTATCTGTTTTAAGGTATTTTAGTGTCAAAGAAAATGAAAATTGGCAAAAGCAGAAGTCATGATTTGAAAGATTGAAAAATCCAATCTACTTGACACTTACTGAGCAGTGTCTCAACAATGTCGGCCGGTCTACCCCGGCGATGACGTTCATTTCAGCAAGAACTACAGTTGTCTTTTTGTCGCTGTGTAATTAGTATCGTGGTATAAGATTACGGCAATAAACCAGTGGAAAGAGATAAGGCACTCATGTCGGCAGAGAAGCAGGCAAGCGACTGTTATGTTAAGGAATCATTTAGGTCTGGTATTTGTTATTCTTGTCTTTGAGAACTTGCCGCTCGCAAGCAATATTGTGAGGTACTAGTGTAGTTTTAGAAATAAAGTGTCTGATGTAAATTAGTAATTGAGTAAGGTATCATTTAATCTCATCGTCTACTTTCCGTTGAGCATAACTGTAAAGCTTGTCATTGTATCATACGCACACTTTGATACAGAAATACCTTGCACCCATGGAGGAGTGTTTTGTTTACTTAAACTAAGTTAATTGGGAGCCCCAGCTATTTTATGTCACCGTTGATAACTCTAATGAGTCCTTTTCATCGCGATAATTATCAGTAATTATCGATGGGTAATTAGAGGATCGTTAAACTGGAAATAATTTGTTTGACAAATAAACATGCAATCGTAAACATCGTCCTCGATTAATGAGATAGCATACCCTAAGGGGGCGCTATTTCATCTTGCAGTATCAGGCGCTTTCGTTTTGGTGACGTCATCGTCAACGAAGACGAAGACAACGTGTTTTAACATCAGAGTCGTACCTTGGCCATTGCGTTGAATGAAAGGTTAATGGTAAGATCTCACATATCACTAGGCTATGAATGATTTTGATATGATGTTTGCCCTTACTTTTTAAACTCTCTGGGCCCTGCTTCCTAAACCTGTTGTTATCTGCTATTTTGAATGTATGTTCCAGTTTGCAGTTTGCTCTGTTTACAAAACACAGTCACTCTCTTCCCCTTCTCCCGATATCAAGTTGAAAAGTTGATTTGCCAGTGCATCCTGTATGTGTACGGTTGTAAATTTTTGTTGACTACTGAATTTAGGTCCGTAAAAGAATTCATCTGCCAATAATAACGTCATATCTTACAAAATTATATGTGTTGACAGGGCAAATACTTGGTATTTCACCAAACTTCATTGAGAAGAATACAAACAAGTGTTTGTTTCACAGAAAAATGACGATATTATGAACAGTTACAGTTATTGTCCTTTGAAATGTATGCCTTGGTAGCCACGCTACAGATTTTATCCGGAATTGTTAATATCATCCGTTCACGTCGTCATCAACTCTATGTGAACTCTTGCTTTGTCTTTTTTGTTCGTTTGTTTATCTGCATGCTTGTTAAATGAAACGTTGAAACGAGAAAAGCGGTTCGCCTCTACTTTTTACATTGTCGTTCCACAAAACGACAGATGAACCAATTGTTGGTGCTTCTTTCAATTTTTCCTTTGCATTTTCGAACTGGCAATTGCCGGATACATCGAACTCATTATTCAAATTTCCATTTTTTCAGCATGACATGATATGAATATTTGGTATTGTTATCGAAAATGGCAAAATATATCAAGGAAACACCCCAAAACAAGATAAGTCACATGTGTATGCATTGCCGGTACAGAAAGTTAGTAATTTCTGCAGTGGTCAATTAAAGCTGAAAGAACAGTGACATGTGTTGGAAAATTGTTACTATTATTGTTACATCATTTTGGTAAATGTCATTTTGAAAAGATCTGCCCATTACCGGTAACTTTCGCTGTCCAATTCTTGACGGCCGTAATGAAAAATGAAAAACCCTGCTATGCATCATATTTCAAGACCGATCACTGCATTGCGAATTATAGGTAATACACAGTAACCAGCGCCACCACTGTTACTAGTAACTGCACTTTTGTTTTTAAAAGTTAACTTTCTGTCTTCCTCCCCCAACGTCAGATGTAACAGTAAACCACATAAACCGCAGTTAATTTTTGTCGCCAAAACTTTGATAAAATGAGGCTTTGTCGAAAATTCGACATCTCTGCATATATGACGACACGCTTTCACATATACTTGTTGACGGTTTATTTATTATTAATTATTCACATATTCGCTTTATGTGGCGCAAAGTCATGGTACAGATATTTCTGTGTGATTCATTCGTAGCGAGTCTGCCAAAATTATGAACGTTTTGGTTGAATGTGGTAAACTTAGACTATGAGTTGAATGTATGATCTTGGAGTCTGTGGAGTGCGCCCCAATGAATATTCTTTGCCGAGTTTTAAACGCCATACACTAATTGTGACTTTACTGCCCGTGATAATCATGATCGGGCTAGTTCTTAGTATTAGCGAAGTATGGCCATCAAGAATCTGAAACTTTCACATATGCTTCCTTCCTCATGTGTTTTGCATAAGCTGTCTTTGCGAGGCCGTATAGCATCACATTTGACAGTCCACTTTGTTCATTACCGATTTTAATGAGTTTCTAGAACAATGCCATCTCGGAGCAAACTGCGCCGGAAAAAATGCACACGATTTCAATAATCTGTTATAAATACTCCTGTAAGAAAATGTCTCTAAGTACCTTGATGGTCGCTTATCTATAGAAAATGGGAGAATTTTGCTGACTGCAAACAAACGTCTGATTATGTACAACCGAACATCTGCATTCCGGTATCTTCTGCAGTTTTTAAATTTAGAAATTGCTAATGCTCACTCACGTTTCGGATAAATCTGAGAACAATCCCAGAAACAAAAACAATTCATGGATTGATCATGGCAAAGATACTTTTGATGCAAATAATTTGACGATGACACGTATCAAGACCAGTGTTTCGACACCACTGCACCAATACGTATTGAAACTTACTCCCTGTTGGAAAGCGGACATGCATATCAGGGTCATGTATGGCATGTTTTTATATTTCTCATCTCATTAACTGTCAATGACACTATCCAGACATCTAGAGGTCGGACATCTAGTAGCAGGTCTGTGATCTGGATCATTCAGTTCACTTTTGTGACGAAAAACAGTTTATCTTGAAAATACCTTTTCGGTTTGCTTGTTCACATTTTCCCGTCCGTAAAAGTAGTCACACGCCCTTCAACGAAAGAAAACCACAACTTTAATAACGATAACATCCTCTCCGTTGTTGCTTGTTTTGATCTCGTTGTTTCATAATAAACTTTACAAACAAATGTTGGAATGGCGAGAAAACAGATAATGCAAACTGATATGTGATACATAAAACGTCAACCTAATGATTGCTTATCATTATTTATGGTCGATGGTCAACAATAACCAAAAGTTTGATTTGATAGTATTTCCTTTGACTAAATATTTCGTAGAATTACTTGACCCTAGGTCAATATTTATTAGGCGAGTCAGAGTTATTGCACTTAGTCACTCAAACAACAGATACAAACTTTTAATTTTGTTTCATATCAAGTTTCATCGTCCGATCGCCCAAGTCTACATTCAGTTTCAGTCGAAAATTTGGTAAGTGTCGACCAGACAGTGTTCTACCAACGTCAGTTATTCGTTGAAACGATTCAGAGGTAAGGGACAACTACAGTTATATAAATTACATAATGTTCTGATAATGAGATCTGAGGCCAGGAAAACTACTGCCTTGACATGACTGATTTTGGTGGCACAGTAGAGAAAGGGTGCGTCCTAAAAGGAAGTTACCTGCTCATGGATTTAAACAAAGTGTTCAGTGGTATTGCTACGTCTACTTGGCAAATTTGATGTTTATTTGCGTGCAGGTTTATTCCCTGATTTGAAGCATTCCTACTGCGACACATTTACACTTAAGAATTATAGCTGCCCAAGGACACCTTGACGTCACCAGTCAAATCATAGGTATATCAGTGTCTGCATACAAACCCTTCCGTGGTATTACGTTATCACTATGTGTAATACACCAGCACATCTACCGTTGGTGTACCAATATTAGAAAACCGTCGATGTTAGTAAACCAACCCTCAAAACGTACAACACATGGATATTCTAATGAATGTGTGTAATTTATTTGGTTTCGTCATCATTGAGTTATGTAAGATTTTTCGGAATTTTCCAGACAAATCTATGAATATCGAAGGTCAAATAATACGACAACTGTAAAACTTTAATTATCAGGTTTGACAGCGGTAATGGTACAAGTATTTCTTCAATTTTGTTTCGTGTAAGATACCAGTAATCGCAGTGTTGGAAAACAACAAGCGTTATTAATGTCGATAATGTGACATGATTTGACTTTTGGAATCGACAACGGACATCGGGTCATAGGTCAATAAAACTATACTGTTTATGACTCACGGGTCACGGAGGCTATCTTGCACGTCTTGATATCTATTGCATTACAGCTCATTGTTTGGTCAGCCTTGCTGACACTAGATGTCAAATAAACATCGAAAACGAAAAGCTAAACATGCTGTTTTGGGTTTCAACAAGAAGGTTGTTAACCTAGGACTGGTCACTTTATAAAGAACATCTCTGGCCCGCCTTGGAGCGGCTGACAAGTGTTAGAATATTACATAGTGACTTTATTTTGAGGTGATGACATGAACGAGAACGTTAGCATTTAATTATATGCAATAGTTTATCTTTTGTGAAATGTTCTTGTAACTGACAAGAAGATTGACAAGAAGACGATTTTCCGGTTGTCATTAAAGCTATCGCAAATTTGCACTTTCTTTTATCTAAAGTTTAGCATAAGATAGAGGGTCAACATTCTTTGCCGCTGGGTATGCGATGTTGTTAAAATGTCGTTTAGCTTTCAGGGAATTTACTTCGCCTTGTTCATTGCAATCAATCAAACGATAAATCGATCAAACTTACTTGAATTTGCATATGAAGTGTTTTACTCATGGAAAGAATCGCATTGGCAGAGACCATATTTGATATATGTGTGGTGTACTTTCATGTAACATTTTTGCTTTTACATTATTCTTCAGGTATTCCCTGGCACAGGGTCCAATTTAGAATCATCACTCTATTCCCCTGCCCCTCATTCAAAAGGAGCGCAGCTTAACTTTATTGTGTTTTCCTTTATTTTCAGATGCAGAAGTTTTGTCATTTGTTCCTTGGCTGTATGGCTTGGAGTTTGTCATGTTTATCAGTCTTCAAATGTATGGCAGGTAAGTGTAATCACTAACCAATGAACCTGTTACACTCTTCGAGAAGATGCCCCTTGATCAGATCGATTATTCATTCTTCTACAACGCCCCCCCCCCGGACTAAACCTTCATGTTTACGTGAACACGTGCAATGCACGTTTCCCATCACTCACGTATACCGGTCGCACGGCCCCCGGCACAACTTGAACATTTGGTCCATACATAATGTACGTATTCCGTTGAACGACTCCAAAGCGAATGATTGGGAAATGTCCTCCCTGAAGCAAGCCTGTTTTTGGAGAACATGGTAAGATTTTTTTTTCACAAATCAATATCTCCGTAACTGTATTACTTATTGCAATTCCTTTTAGAGGCAAACTGTCCCCCATTGCACGAGGAAATACAAAACGGACTCTCTACAGCTGAAGACAGAGCCTACCTTGCAGACCAGACAGTCTATTACAATTGCACCCAGGGATATAAGGTCATAGGTCACCGATGGCGCGTATGTTCAACTTACGAAGACGAAAATGGTACACTGACGTGGTTCTGGACGGGTAGTACACCTCGATGCCAAGGTATATATCTTCAAGTATGTCATATATGTCTAACATGTTCCTAGGGAATATAAACGTTCATTTTTCCAATTTCCTAATTAGAATATATGTATGGCGGTCTTTTACTTTCGAGGCGCATACGAGCATAAAGTAGAAATGTAGAAAATATATACGAATCGCCAGACTTTACACTGTGGCGTGTTAGCGATACAATTCACCATTTTACACACTGGTATAAACTCCGGAAAATTATAAATGGCCAGCTTTTCCAATATCGGCGGGCAAGTCCGTTTATCACAACTGCGACTTTACACATATAGGAAACAGTCAGGCCATCATCTATCTACTCAGAACGTCGATGAATATTTCCGGAAGAGATTTAAAGTTTCTAAAGCATTAGTTGAACTTCTCAGGTCAGATGTCGTGTACGTTATGATATAAAAACTGTTTGTTATGTTTGTATGTTTTTATCATACGGTACATATTCGAAATTTTTTCTGTTTTGTTTGATAAACTTGGACGGCCACCTCTCCAGTCCTGTCAAAACATGCATTCATTCCTCTAACGGAGACAGATATCTGCTATGCTGTCAGTACAGATATCTGCTATGCTGTCAGTACAAGCCGAAATTGTTCGCTGAAGTCCATTTAGCTATTGCAGAAAAAAAATAAAATTCCAATAATCTGCCTGAATGACTTTTACCAGACAGAAACATGGTTATATTGTCAGTGATGTCCCGTGGGGTCTAATCCTTGCATTCGTTCACGATTCAGGCTATTGAGATTGGTATGTTTTCTTCGCAATAATAGTGATAAATTGTGTCTTTACTGCGAATCAAACGAACCAAACGAATACCTAAAACAAAAATAACAATTTACAGGTTAATTACAATGGCTTGCCGTCAGTTACATCACTGACACCGAAAGTTTTTCATTTTACCACTAGAGTTTGTCAAATGTCAATATCGTAAGGTTTTTCAAATCTTACAGAGATACGTTGTCCATACCCTGGCTATCCAGAGGGAGGTCGACGCAGCGGATCTTCTTACCGAATCGGAAACACGGTTACATTCAGGTGCAATTCTGGTTATACTCTCTATGGGTCTGAACGCAGAACATGCATGGAGAATGGAAAATGGAGTGGTTCATTGACAATATGTGACAATGGAGGTAAGTCACATATCAACAGAATCAATGTCTTAGTTCTTGTGTGTACACCTGATTTCTAATACCCCTTTGATGACTTCTCGACGAGTTCAGATATCTTTTATGAGCGGTCGCGATTACGCCAAATTTCATGAAAATTCATGTCATTTTCAACAATAAGATTTATCTGTGATGCATAATGGATATTATAGCTTTATTGTTGTAGCTTTGTCGCTACCAGTGAATTTTGTGACGTCATACCCTCAGATTATTACTGATAACGTATCCAACTATCCAGCATTGTGGTCCCAGATATTTTTCGGGAGGGGATACAGTATTGCATAATATTTTGGGATGTCAACTTGCGAAGAC